>NC_139682.1:70008436-70565936 GCF_964106915.1 Podarcis gaigeae
GTTGCTGCTTCAGAGCCCATGTGGATGTGAAGAGAACTCCGGTCACTGGTAGATTAATTGCCCCCTTTCCGCTTCTGAAATACTATCGTAGTTTCGTTTGCTGGTGGTTATCTGGCTAAAAGTGGCTGAACTCTAAAACAGTAACTTGCCAGCAGCTGTTCCTTAACTCTTTTTCCATTCCTTTCTTACACATTCAGAAGTCATTAACCTATTTCACCATGGGAACTAGATGTACTTTTGCTTGTCTTTAGGGCTTCTTCCGGGGGTAGACAACAACCCCTAGATATCATTTCTTCTTCTTCAGCACTGTGGATTTCTAATGCTGGGGAAGGAATAGATTACATTTACTGTCACCTGACCCAACCAACTCCCAGACAACAGAGCCCTCCATCAGGTTATCTACTTGATTGGTGCTTTACACGTGGTAAATATTAAAAGCCAGTCGCAGAGCCGAAAATGCTCCAACACCCACTTTTCACATCTTCAAAGTAACATGTGGAAGTCTCATAGGATGTACGTGTGTGTATATAGATATTATGAATTTGTATATACCAGATGTGAGGGACAAGTGGATTTACTTAAGCTGTTGAACAGAATAGGGGGGAAATGACATTTCGTTTTGACCTGGGTTTTTCAGATGCTTTCTCTTTTTGTTTCTGCTTGGGGAACATTGATGCAATTACTTAATTCCTTTGTTGTTGCTGCTGCTACTGTGGCGGAAAAAATAGGAGAGAACCCAGGGACATACTTTCGGATCAGTTAGTAACAGCCCTTTATCCAGAACAGCACATTCATCTTGCTAAATTAATGAGCTCTCAATTGATAATTTTATGCCATTATTTCTGTAAAAGTAGTTCCTCAGGCTGTGGCTGTAGAACAGATGTAAACTAGGGAAATTGGGTTTATATTTGATGCTTCTGTTATTCTACCTATTTATCTAAACCGCTGGTTCTTAAAGTGGGATGTACAGATTATAACTGGTGAATGGTTTGCTTCTAGGTAGATCTGTGAAACTGAAGTGAACAATACTAAGAGCTTTCTCCTCAAGACGCTTTCTCGTGCATGGAGTTTTTATGTTGCAAAAGCATTCAAATGTGCCATTTTACCACCTGGTGAAGTGATCAATAGGACGTATCAACTTTCTGTTTACAGAAGCCTAATGAAAATATCCAGGTTGTGAAACCTGATTTGTAAATGCTTTTTGTCTAATGCAAAATATACTTTGTGAAGCAAACACAGCAGAACTCACAGATATTTCAGCTCATTCTGGGCTCTGTTGCAGATAGTTCCTGAACAGTGATGAGTAAGACTCTAGACCACAAGTTTAAAAGGTAAAGGGACCCCTGACCATTAGGTCCAGTCGTGGCCGACTCTAGGGTTGCGGCGCTCATCTCACTTTATTGGCCGAGGGAGCCGGCGTACAGCTTCCAGGTCATGTGGCCAGCATGACTAAGCCGTTTCTGGCAAACCAGAGCAGCACACTGAAACGCCGTTTACCTTCCCGCTGGAGCGGTACCTATTTATCTACTTGCACTTTGACGTGCTTTCGAACTGCTAGGTTGGCAGGAGCAGGGACTGAGCAACAGAAGCTCACCCCGTCATGGGGATTCGAACCGCCAACCTTCTGATCGGCAAGTCCTAGGCTCTGTGGTTTAACCCACAGGGCCACCCACGTCCCTAGACCACAAGTTTACAGTAAGGTAAAATCTGAATAGGTTGCATTTTCCATGTAGGTTCACACATACATCAGTTGGGGATGCATGAATCCAATCAATGAGAGTCTTGCATGTGAAAGCTCATGCTACTATAAATTTGTTACCCTTCTAAGTGCCACAGGATTTCCCCCTCAGTCAATTACAGCATTTCATTAATGCATACACATCAATATCACATCACACTTTAAAAAACAATATGCAAACAAAAGCACAGTATTTCCACACTTCTCCAAATGTTGCAATGCAGTTCTCCAGGCAGGTAATGGGTAGAAAAGTGCATATACTAGCATAAAGTGTGCATAAAAAGGCATATATTGGTGAAAACAGCATACAAAATGTAACCTATAAGGCTAATGGCTTTGCAAAAATGTGTATATTGGGCAAAATATATATGAGGATAAATTTGAACCAAAATCATGCTAAATTATCACAAGGCCTTAAAAAGCCCTTGGAAATATAGACAACTGAAGTCGAGCGGAAAAAGTAAGAAACTGAGACAAAACAAAACTGACCATTTCACTCATCCCTAATATGCATGCTTGATACGGGTGGCGCTGTGGGTTAAACCAGAGCCTAGGACTTGCCGATCAGAAGGTCAGCGGTTCGAATCCCCGCAACAGGGTGAGCTCCCGTTGCTCGGTCCCTGCTCCTGCCAACCTAGCAGTTCGAAAGCACGTCAAAGTGTAAGTAGATAAATAGGTACCGCTCCGGCGGGAAGGTAAACAGCGTTTCCGTGCGCTGCTCTGGTTCGCCAGAAGAGGCTTAGTCATGCTGGCCACATGACCCGGAAGCTGTACGCCAGCTCCCTCGGCCAATAAAGTGAGATGAGCGCCGCAACCCCAGATTTGGCGAAGACTGGACCTAGTGGTCAGGGGTCCCTTTACCTTTACCTTAATATGCATACAGTCTTCACATGTTACAATGCACATGGAGTGATCCCTTCCCCCCACCCCCACCAACAGATAAGTGATTAGAAATCTGTAATACTTCAAGTGAATCTTATCCATGTCACAGGTGCAATGATTTATGCAACACAACCTTGTCTCCGCAGAGCTAGTAAAAATGCCACTTCTTACAGAAACCTTTTTGAAGGCATAGCTCCTCTCGTTGTAAAGTAATGTGTTTAGTGGAGACATCAGACTAAGGCAGAAACATCAGAGCATCTCTAAAGTGAAGGTCTGACCCCAGTAGATTTTAAAATGTAAGAGTGGTTTCGGGCTTGTGGTATAATTTATACCATATGTTCTCTGATGTACCATTTTCAGACCAAACAATTTCTGTGATTAGACCTTTTGCACAGGAACAATCCACTAGTAAGACATGCCCTTTTATTGCATCTGGGATTTGATTAATAACTGGAGAACCCATAGCTTGGAATTATCCAGCTAAGAGGCAGGGAGCAGAAAGGATAACGCAACATGCAACTCCAGGTTTGAAAGGCGAGTAAGTTGTTAGAATTCATTTTCTGTTATGCACATTTCTTCAAACAGAGGCATTGCTTGTGACATTCAAATTTATTTCTAAAAGGGAAGGTATTTTCCCGAGATTGATGGGAAATGGGATTGCAACCTCAAACATGGCAGTCCTCCTTTATTCGCTCAAATGTAATAAATATGGAACAGTTCCAATTCCAATTTCATACGTCAGTCTTTGGGCTATAATTATTCCACCTTGCTATGTGTGGAAAAAGTTATATAGACTCACAAAGGCACACATCATTTTAAGGGATAGGGCCAAGAGAACGAAACTCCTAAACTCATATATTTACATAGCTAAATTGTTCGTCTTCCATTCAGAATTAGTTTTTCAAATTCAGGCCTGGGGAGACCAGAGCCCATAATTTCCCTCAGCCTTGGACCTGGGTAAGCAGAAAGGATTACACTAGATCAGTCACAACCTAACTTATCTCACAGGGTTGTTGTTAGGGGGATAAAATCAGGTGGAAACTATATTCTGTAGAAATTGATAGAATACACAGAATTAGTAACAACAACCACAGAATTAAGAAATAAAGATCAGTCACGGATAAGAGATGAGCGGAAGTGTTTTGGAGAGTATCTTAGAGGGTGGAATAAGTCAATTTAACCTACATGTAGGCATGAACATATGAGCACTGAATAAAGTAAGATTTGAGACCAAAATGTGTGGAAGAATAGAATATGCAGCCCTCAAAAGACTACCTAGAATGCCAAGGAGAGCTGGACTGGGAAGTCTGAGGATAAGGGGTAAATGATGAATATCGCATGATGTATGTGGCAGTTGTAAAAATGCATAAACAATTAAAAAAATAATAAGCAGGTGGAAACTTAAGAGAATCAGAACCACACAAAAGCCATTTTAGGCCAGCAGCCACTACTCCGAGGCAAGAGGGTCATGTACTGCTTGCTCTGCTTTTTGTACCACTCCCTTTGGAATGTACTGTTGAGGAACAGCAAGGAGAACACCCCCCCCCCCAGTAAAAATAGTGAAGATAAGGAAGTAATACACCACAGAAATGAAGAACAAGTTCCATTCCCGGCCCCCATGTGAGTCGGAGGGGAGGCTATCTGGAGATACCAAGGACTGAACCTGTGACCTTCCACATGCCAAAAGGTGCTCTAGCCACTGAGCTGTGACCCTACCCTTAAACAACCTTCACAGGTTAGTGAGACAGGGCTCACACTCGCAAAAGCCGTGGTGGTTGTGCTTCAGCAAAAATGATAGAATATTTCTTCAGTACTGCCAACAGAACAGCATCCTGGATTGCACCAGAGGGAAGCAGGCTAGTTTGGTGGTACAGGGCAAGCCACATGCCACACGCAAGTCTGCTCTTCAGTTCCTTACTGCTGCTTACTACCCAGCAGCATCTGCTGCCTGAGGCAGTTGCCTCATTCTACCTAAGGTAAGGGCCTGCCCTTGTCCTGTAATACCCATCCTTGGTGGTTCTCCAGATGTTTTTAGTTGTTGACACACAACAACCAAATATTGTTCGCTCGGGTGACCAAGTATGCTCAGTGTTTTATAATTCACCTGATGTTCTTCATAGCTCCATCCATCCTTGGGGACTTTCCACTGAGTAATAAAGGAAGATCACGAATGAAGAGCTTTAGTTTGAAAATGGGTACTTTGCCAAACTGAGAAAATTATCTCCAGCTGCAGGAGCTACACTGATGTTTATATCTTGCATATACTGCTGCTGCATCATCGGGGTGTGTGTGTGTACCCTTTATCTACCAGCATGATTTTCAGCTTAAATGTGAAGGGAAGAAATATTCATTTGGGGCTTTGCAAGTTCTCTTTTCCTCCAAGTCTTGCTTTCCAAAGTTGGAACAATACATTTAAAGATCTATGGAAATTCAAAACTGAATTGTTTCAATTTAGAACAATGCAAAATTTTTAAGTGCACAATTTTGCTCAGAAAAAAACTACCCCCCTATAGAAACCGAGTTAAGTTCACCAATAAGAGTGAACTTAACACACAAAAATATGCATCTACAATCCTGGGAAAGACGAGACAATACAACCTGGATCTGAAACAAAATGCTGCAGTGCTGAGGGATTTTCTGCCTAGGATTCCAGCCATTTCATTCCTTTCCCCCTCATTTTCCTGGTTTTGTCCTGCCACCAACCAGAGTCAGGTAGCTGTGGCCTCTGAACATGCACAGTCCTCATTGGGCTGTTGCAGTTCTTCCCCATTTAAGGTTGTCTTTTCCTTCCAGTGTGGTGTAGTGGTTAAGAGTGGTGGACTCGTAATCTGGTGAACCAGGTTCGCGTCCCCGCTCCTGCACATGCAGCTGCTGGATGACCTTGGGCCAATCACACTTCTTTGAAGTCTCTCAGCCCCACTCACCTCACAGAGTGTTTGTTGTGGGGGAGGAAGGGAAAGGAGAATGTTAGCCGCTTTGAGAATCCTTAAAGGGAGTGAAAGGCGGGATATCAAATCCAAACTCCTCCTCCTCTTCTTCTTCTTCTTCCTTCTAAATAATTGCAGTTCTGCAACCTTTGGGTGTCCCCCAAATTTTATGATACTTCCGTTTTGAAAATGGGTGATGTTAGCAACAGCACCCTAATCCTGACCACCAGAAATGGAGGGAACAATATGGTTACACGTGCAAAATCTGAGAGAAAAAAGAGAATACCCTCCAAAATTTCCCATTCCATAATGATCATTTTACTATTTATACCCCACACGTCTTCCTAGGTTGTCCCAGCCTCTCTACGTGGCTTCCAACATATATAGAAACATAATAAAACATTAAACATTTTAAAAAACTTCCCTATACAGGATTGCCTTCAGATGGTTTGGGGGGTCAGATAACTCCAGACCCTCCAACATTTCACCAATGAAAATAGGGACATCCTAAGGAAAAGCGGGACATTCCAGGATCAAATCGGAAACCAGGATGACTTCTCTAAATCAGGGCCGTCCCTGGAAAATAGGGACACTTGGAGGGTCTGAAAGAGAGGTCCAGTAATATTATAGTATAGAGCAGAAGGTGGTAAATGATTATCAATCTGTATGCAATCCAAGTGTTTTTAATAGCAGCAGTTCCTCATTGGTCTGACTCCTCTACACAGGAAAGGTCAACCCAGGGTGTGTCCTATGCCTTGCCACTTGTCAATAAAGGCCCTTGAAGAGGGAAATATATTTCCAGTAGACATTTATTTACTGCTACAGCAGAAGGTTAACAAAAAGTCAGGAAGTTTCAATTCACTAAACATAAATTACGGTAGTATGAATAATATACAGGTGGCTGCAGCTTTGAGCATGATGTGAGATTTTATTTTCCCAACCCTACTCTCTGTAACAAGAGTGTAATTTCCAAGAGAATATCTCTAACTTCCTAAAGCACATTGTGTATATAATATACATTTTAATGCACCTCACTTAAAAGGTTGATGAGGATGCTAGGCTTACTTTTAAATACAGCCCATCGGACAGCTCATCCCTTTGAAGTAAGCGCCGTAAGGATTTTGGTGCTGTCAAAGTAACTCACTTAACTGTTAATTTAAGCTTTTCAGTCTATGGCTCCCAGAACATAGAATGAAAAGCTTGGATAACAAAATGAAGGGAACATGAAAAGGCTTTCTTTGATCTGGAGTTCTTCCCAGTAGTATGAGATCACAACCTCTTCATTATGCTTTATTGACTGGAAGAAGTTGAAAGCTCAGAGAAGGCAGAAATTGGCACTAGCCACCAGATTAAAATGCTGCTATTATTGGGTACAGTAGTCCTGGATAGCTACAAAACCTGGGTCCTGAAAGCGCTTCCTTAAAATATGGCTCAACTGGCATCGTGAAGATTTACATGGATGAAATTTCAGCATCTAAGACTATGTATGTCCATTCATCTACACACAGAGAGTGCACACTCTTCAATAAAAGCTGATCTTTAGTGCTGAATTGGAACAAACAATTGGGTTTGCTATTTTCTAGAAACAGATCAGCGGAAGTGCGGACAAACCCATGGATGCAGCTGTATCCCTGGCTCCCACATGATAAGGAGGGGAGGGACTAGTCTTGATGGTGGGGAAAAATTTGCTCATATTGGAGAAATAGCCATTTGTGTGTTGAGGCAGAATTTAATTCTTAGGAGCAGGTCTCCTATTTTGTACTTTAAAAAATCATAATGTGAAATTGTCAGCCCATTTTAGACTTTCCAAAATAACATGTGTGAGATCACTTATTTTCAAAAACAGATGTATAGGGAGAGTCTGCAGTTTCATCCTGTGCTGATGAGTATGTTTAGATATTACGGATCACTTCAGGCTTTCCTTCTGGCAGTCACCGCAACCATTGTTCAAGTTTGGGAAGCACATAAATGAGTTTCAGGACAGACACAAATCAGTGTCTCTAATTGTGCATAATGGCTGCCTGAAGTCTGGAGGAATTGGGTGTCGATAATAATCAAACGAGGAATTTCTGTAAAGGCATCTGGTCCCAATGAAGACCATGTAAATTGCAGCTAGGCAGAGGGTCTGCAATAAGAAGCACACTATGGAAATATGTTGTGTGTTTATTTATTTGCAAAATGGAGACCACATAAACATGCGCCTCCATTCACTTTCTTTCCTGGAAATTGCATACATTTGGAAAGGTCATTCTTTTCATGTATGTAGAATGCAAGTGTAGGGTTAGGAATAATGATAGACAAATCTGTCAATTTTGGTTTATAATGGTACCTCAGGTTAAGTACTTATTTTGTTCCGGAGGTCCGTTCTTAACCTGAAAATGTTCTTAACCTGAAGCACCACTTTAGCTAATGGGGCCGCCTGCTGCCGCCACACCGCTGGAGCATGATTTCTGTTCTCATCCTGAAGCAAAGTTCTTAACCTGAAGCACTGTTTCTGGGTTAGCGGAGTCTGTAACCTGAAGCGTATGTAACATAAGGTACCACTGTATTTCAGTTTCTAGCCCTCCCCCCGTTTTAAATTCCCCCATTTCTGCACCAATTTGTGATTTGTTTTTCCTTAGCCCTCATGAAAATTTATCAAAATTTTAGTGAAATTTTTTAATGGGACAATGCATGTTTGTATGCTATATTCATTATCATATGCATTCTTATATACACTTCCCCTTAATATACACCTTTCTGCACACATTTTGCTGTTCCTGGACTGCACTGCAAAATTCAGAGTGCAGCAAAATCCAAAGGAGGATAGCCAAGTTTCAGGTCGTACAGTATTTTGGGAAGTGCAGATGAGGTTCATTTTAAAATGTGAATCCAACCAAATTCCTGCATCATCTGTAGTTAGCAATGCTAATAAGATGCTGTTCCGTAAAGTATTACACTATATCTATATCAATAAAATAGCACGGTGCTTCTTAGTATTGCCTCTCAGACTGTTGGTTGATGCATTAAGATATATACCGTATTTTTTGCACCATAACACTCACTTTTTTCCTCCTAAAATGTAAGGGGAAATGTCTGTGCGTGTTATGGAGGGAATGCCTACGGGTGGCATGCCTACGGATTTTCCTCCTCTAAAAACTACGTGCGTGTTATGGTCGGGTGCGTGTTATAGAGCGAAAAATACGGTACTTGCTGATTGCATAAAATACAAAATGTTCCTTTAATTCCTCTCATTTTAGCTCCAGAGATGCTCCAAATTATGAAAAATGAAGCCCTTTGGGTATTTTTTAAGGGAAGAAATGTTGAATCTGTTTTATATTAAGACAAGTGAATCATGTTCTTATGCCATGATAGCCTTGATGGCCTATCCTGTGAAAGGCATTCAAAGAGCGTTAGACAATGTAGGGCTTCTTCCTTGCCTGACTAACTGTTTGGATCTGCACCAGCTGTAGCCAGTTAGTTCACACCTCCCTTTCATTTGCTTCCTGTCAAGCAAGCAACCATTTTAAAATAAATCCAAAATCCTGTGTAAGTAAGCCCCTGGGCTCCTAGTCTCTCTACTGAGCATATTTGTCAGTATACCTTAAATTACAGGTGGTCCAGAAAGGGTCAAAGCAGCAACTTTTGTGGTGCCAAAATGTGCACGTATTTCCTCCCAATTTTTAAGGCTGCCTGCATAAATGTGTTTCCTATCTCCCCCAGTGTTACTTTTACAAAAAGGAAATGTTCTGTAAGGTTGTCCCTCTTTACCTAATTCAATGGACACCCAATCCACATCGGGGTTATGATGGTATTAGCTGTTTAAGTTGGCATGAGAGAGTCAGCATTCCTAAACCAGGCTTCCTCAAACTCGGCCCTCCAGATGTTTTGAGACTACAGTTCCCATCATCCCTGACCACTGGTCCTGCTAGCTAGGGGTCATGGGAGTTGTAGGCCAAAAACATCTGGAGGGCCGGGTTTGGCCATACCTGCTATAGAGGGTTGATTTCCTCAACTGAGACTTGATAAAACCATTCACCAGGGTTGGGTTTTTTTTTTTTGCTGACGCTGAAGAGTTTTCTTCTCAGTCCATATTCACTCAGTCATCTTCACTGCAGCCACCCTGCCCAACCATGCAATAATCAGTTTTGTCCTGCTCCTCAATTTCCATTTCTGTGGAGAATTTTAAAAAGGGCACTTGCTATCATGGAAAGGACAGCTGCTGTGTGGCTAGCTCACACTAGTATCTTCACACGGTCATGTCTCCAAGCTCTCTCCAAGAGAGAGAGTGTGGTGTAGTAGTTAAGAGCGGTGGACTTGTAATCTGGTGAACCGGGTTCGTGTCTCCGCTCCTCCACATGCAGCTGCTGGGTGACCTTGGGCTAGTCACACTTCTCTGAAGTCTCTCAGCCCCACTCACCTCACAGAGTGTTTGTTGTGGGGGAGGAAGGGAAAGGAGAATGTTAGCCGCTTTGAGACTCCTTAGGGTAGTGATAAAGCGGGATATCAAATCCAAACTCCTCTGTGGGGAAAATAAGCTACACACAACCTCCCTTGTGTGAACAAAAAAGGCCACTGTACACCCAACTACAGATGCTGAGGAGATATCAATTTTACCCCATATGGATTAAAATTGCCTTAAGATTAAAAAAAACACCCATGCATACTTTTTTTTAAAAAAGGAGAGATCCAAATATAGTAGCTTTTAACGTTTCCGTGCCTCAATAATAACACAGCTGCCAGCAATATGTTCTTCTCAAAGGGATTCACCTAACCCTGTACATATGTTGTTCCTAATTTCAAAAGTATGGCCATACTTGGTAGTTGGGCCAAGGGCAGGTGTGTAGTTCAAACCTAATTTTGGACGTGCCACTATGTATGTTCATTATCTGGTCACCTTGCGCAAGAGGGAAATCACAAGAGGTCTTCTTCCAGATGGTCACAATGTGCTTTGACCAAATAATCTTTTAAATAATGCTGAAAAGTGCTATGTGTTACTGGAGATTCTGATGGCATGAGTCCTGTTTAGGATGACCATCATGGTGTAATATCTTTTGGTGGATGTGAAGTCCAAGGGACTATGTTCTCTCCAGTATGCATCAGCAGCCACATCCCCTTCTAAAGTTTGTAGAAAATTCTCAACACTGATAAGATAACTTAATACTAAATTGTCAGAAGCATCATCAGCTCAGCTGTAGCACTGATTTGTTGCACCTAATATTTTTTTTAATGCTTTTTAAATATGCGACATTTAAAGAATTTGAGTTTGCTTCTAGAATATGAACATTTCTGATTAAGATATACTGTTATCGTCCCCAAAGCAGTAGTGTTTCATAGCACACAAGTGGAGCACTTGTAGGAGCAACCAGTGTGTGGCACATGGTAGCAAATTGCACTGCCAGTTATCTCAACCATAAATATTTGCCAGAGGAATGACCACAAAACCACCACTACAATGGTTAAAAGAAAATATTGCACAGTTACAAGAGAATCAACAACTGTACGTGGATATTCACCAATAAAAAAAAAATATGCATATAGAGGAAATTTTTCTAAATCCATCTTCCCATGTCAGACACCCTTCACAATAAAACATATACATATATAAATATTTCCTAGCGTTTGAAGCATTCCAGAAGAGAAATGGTTTGTATAGCAAAATTCCACCCAAAGGCTTGCTAAGTATCGCACAAGTTTGCATTAAACAGCATTTCGATCAGTTATGTGAAAATTAATTATAAGCAGCGTGTGGCTATGGGAACAATCTAGTTCAAAGAATGATTAATCAGCTCCAGTGCAAGAAATGCTAAACAAAAATGATGTATTCCAGACTTCTGGATCCCGAAACCAAAGCCTTGTGCTTGTGCAAGGCTAACAAACTACATACTGTACAGGGAAAACTCAGGAAATTCATGCTAGTACAATAGGGTTCACTGCTCACAATAAGATGTCATAGGCCTCAACTGCTCAGCAAGGAATCTTACCATTTGGATAACAGCTTGACAGCATCATTAAATGTATTAACTGCAGTTCCACTTACTCTAGTTAGCAAATGAAGAATGCAAGTCCGTGTATTTTTTTAAAGCTGCCTTTTATCTAATTTTAAGCACCTCTGCCATCTATATGCTCTCACAGACCACATTACAATTTTCTGCCAGCAATACTTTTCACAGCTTTACCACAGAATCATCAAATTGTGGAGTTGGAAGGGACCACGAGGAGCATATGGTCAAGCCTCCTGCAAAGCAGAAATGTTTTGCCCAATGTGGGGCTTGAACCCACGACCCCGAGATAAAAAAGTCTACCGACTGAGTAGAATCCCCACCCAACAGTTAAAGAAGATTCAGCTGTCGCAAAAAAGGCTGAAAAACGACAATGCATTATGCCTGAACAAAACAATCCTGTGCATACGTGCACAGGTAAAGTAAAAAGGCAATACCACTGGACGGTTAAGTCCAGTCAAAGGTGACTATGAGGTGTGGAGCTCATCTCACTTTGTAGGCCGAGGGAGCTGGCGTTTGTCCACAGACAGCTTTCCGGGTCATGTGGCCAGCATGACTAAACCGCTTCTGGTGCAACAGGACACCGTGACGGAAACCAGAGCGCACAGAAACCCCGTTTACCTTTCTCCCGCAGTGATAGCTATTTATTGACTTGCACTAATGTGCTTTTGAACAGCTAGGTTGGCAGAAACTACCAGCATGAGTTTGACCAAACTGCGGGAGGCAGTGGAAGACAGGAGTGCCTGGCGTGCTCTGGTCCACGGGGTCACGAAGAGTCGGACACGACTAAACGACAACAACAAAGTGTGCTTTTGAACAGCTAGGTTGGCAGAAACTGGGGCAGAGCAATGGGAGCTCACTCCATTGTGCAGATTTGAAGTGCCGACCACAGCAGCAGGAAGCTGGCAAAACTCTACCCTTCTGTACACTAGCCACGATATTTAGTTTGAATCCAGATTCAGGAAGCTGCCCACCTTATCTTGAAGCACACTGTAACATGTTTGAGTCAGCTCACGGACAGAATTCAAATTCACTTCATGAAAAATGAAACCATTAAAGTGGGGAGTCAAAGCAAACTAACTCCCCCCCCCCCACTTTTGACAGAAGTTGATATATTCTCATGCATACTGGACCCTTCAGATTGGATGAAGCCAGCCAAATTGCAAACACATCAAGCAAGAGTTGTGTTGGACAGTTTTACATTTTGATCCCCCCTCCCCCACACAAAAGGAAATGTCAATTACTTTTATTTTATTTGGAGCAAAACTGGTTAACATTTACAGATGATGAACACTGCCAAATTTCAGAATGATGGCTGTGGTGGTTCTGCAGCAAGGGCAATGAGGTTGGTAAAACAAGAATCAATTTACGTCCTTTAGTGTTGGCAACTAGTAAGACATGAGAGAGGTGCCCCTGGACAAGAGGCTTTTGTGCTAGGAGTCTTTAATGTGGATTTGGGTGGAGGAGTCATAGGGATTTTCCTCCCTCTCCACGGTTATGGCTTGGGGGAACTGGACTGGGCATCAATTCAAGAGGTGTCCCAGATAGCACAGTGCACAGAGCAGCAAAGTGCTTTGAGAATAGAGGATTAGGCTGGCTTTAGGTATCTGGTGCAGCTAGTGGCATGTAGACGTCAGGGCACAGGGTTGGCACTCTGCCCATCTATTCTGTGCCTCAATGCCTCCCATTAACCCCACCCCTTCCTCCTCAAATCACAACCAAATTACCCTCTTGGTTACTCCCAATGTCCTGAACCCCTGGGGCCTACCTGGCAGCAAGGCAGTATGTCAAGTCCCAAGTTCCACTGACAGGAAACACAGTTCGGGGTAAGTCCAAAGGTCAGGAAACACAGTCCAGAATCAAACCCAAAGCACCATCTCATAGAGGTCCAGGAGCCTCCAAGCCAAGGTCCTTCAGCATGACCAGTTGAGCAGACACAGCACCTCATCTCTGCTTCCCCTTTGTACTTTGCATGCTGATTGCAGCATCTGGGCTTGACGAGGCAGGTGACCCTCACCTGTGCTGAGCCTACTCCAGCTGAAGAATCACACACTTCCTCCCAGAGCTAGCGAGCCCCACCTGGCCTGAGCTGGGGGCTCTTGCCTGCCTCAGCCTCCTAGAGCGCCACTCCTGCTGCTCCTTACACCTCAGAGCAGGCATAGGCAAACTCGGCCCTCCAGATGTTTTGGGACTACAATTCCCATCATCCCTGACCACTGGTCCTGTTAGCTAGGGATCATGGGAGTTGTAGCCCCCAAAACATCTGGCCATGTGCTAAGACACAGGTGCATCTGAATGAACTCTGGAGGTGTGTAAATGGAGAACTTGCCCAATGCTTCTGTTTCTATTCACAGGGAAGGAGCACAATAAAATAAAAAAGACCTTTCCCTGTGCCTTGATTCCTGATGAAGAGTCAATGGGCTAGCCCTTCAGCCTTCAGTCAGCTCCAAAAATTAAAAAAATAAGTTACTGACCTGAACTGTAACAGATTTCCGAACTGGTAAAATCCCTGTCTTTCAAGTACACAACTAGGTTTTTATATCACCCTGCTTTCAAGAACTTCAGAGGAGTTTCCCCCTTTTATCCTCCCAGCCACCTTGTGAGGGACATGTGGGTGAGGGTGTGTGACTAGCCCATGTTCAGCAAGCTTTCCCAGAAATAGTCCAACAGGCTACATATTAATTTGATTCTTTTACATGGTTTGTATCTATTGTGGTATTTTATGCATTTGTGACTTGCAGTTAACTTTTATTGATATTAGTTTAGTAATTATTTATTGTAATTCTTAAGAGTGAATTTTAGTTTATTATTTGCTGATGGTTTGAGAGTTCATTTTATTGTGTTCTAGATTGTTGAATTATTGTGTACAGTGGTACTTCGGGTTACATATGCTTCAGGTTACAGACTCCGCTAACCTAGAAATAGTACCTCGGGTTAAGAACTTTGCTTCAGGATGAGAACAGAAATCGCGCGGTGGGAGGCCCCATTAGCTAAAGTGGTGCTTCAGGTTAAGAACAGTTTCAGGTTAAGAATGGACCTCTGGAACGAATTAAGTACGTAACCAGAGGTACCACTGTACTAGATTTTTTTATATACTAATTATTGAACATTACTTTAATTGATCTAAGTCGTTCCATTTTAAAGTTATGTTCTATTATGACTTTGTTTTGGATTATAATGCGTGTGCATGTTGTTGCGGTAAACTGCCTTGTGTTTTGTAAGATAGAAAGGCGGTATACAAATTAAATGTGAAATGAAATGAAATATTATACCCTACTGGTTCTCTCAACTCTTAATTACCGTATTTGCAGTGGGAGGAAAGATGACTTAATAGCTACTGCACCACTCAAGCTCTTGCATCGCTGCTGTTTCTCTTCAGGTAAGCAGGCCGGTATTAAGGTGTGCCTGCATCCATCACTCATGTCCATCGGGACAGGTAATGACACACATAGCTGTTCCAAGTCTCAGGGCTGTGTCCTACTTAGAAATGATTTCCACTGGTATGCGAAACACTAAACCCTCTTTACACCACAGAGAGGGCAGGTGCAAAAAGTACTTCTTATCAATAGAGTGGACTGCGCAGGTGTCAAATGCCTCTACATGAATGCCTCATATTTACCCAATTTTGACCCTGGATTTATGTGCCCTGCAAATAAGAGTCTGCAGAAAGTGCATTATTATTGCAGTATTACTGACTTTGATCTCTCTCCCTCTCATTCTCATACACACACAGAGGTACCCCTTCCTAGTTTTTCTCTTGACTTCTACAGTTTATTTACACCTATTTTCAAGAGGGAAGAAATAACGCACCATTTTCCAGCATACCCTTGTGTTTGGATCTTTACAAAATATCCTGCAACCACATTCGGCCTTCTCAGAATAACCTAAAAGTTGCCAACCTAGCATTTAGCTTCTGTCGAAAAAACACACACATTCCCCTCCTTTAAAACCAGGACTGTAAATTAAAGCTGCTAAAAATACATGTTTACTTTTTGTAGTTTATAATTCACAATGGCTTCCTCCCCACCCCCACCCCCCGCTTTTCAGGGTGGGGTTGGTAAATTGGTGAGTGGATTGTTACCACAGATAAGCATACTCCAAGTCTGTAAGGAAGTGCCTTGACCAAGAATAATCATGCGGTCGCGGTGATAATTAAAAAGAGGGATTGGCATGACTGTTTTGGTGGAGAAGGCCTTAAGTCGTGCAGGTGGCTGCTGGGTGTCTAAAAACTACTCAAAAATTAGATGGTATGGATGAGCCATGAAGGATTCCAGAGATTTCCTTAAAAACTAAGTGTGCACTAAATGCAGTTCCACATGAGTTTCTAGGTCCACCCCCCCCCCCCTGAGCTATTAAAATCACACACACACATCCTTTTTTTAAAAAAATGAAATTTGCTTTTGTCCTTCACCTTGAGAAGGTAGAATTATATTATTCTTACCAGAAGGTTCCTGAAGGCCTTCTAGATCAATACAGTTGTACCTCAGGTTACATATGCTTCAGGTTACAGACTCCGCTAATCCAGAAATATTACCTTGGGTTAAGAACTTTGCTTCAGGATGAGAACAGAAATCATGCTCCGGCAGCGCAGCAGCAGCGGGAGGTCCCATTAGCTAAAGTGATGCTTCAGGTTAAGAACAGTTTCAGGTTAAGAACGGACCTCCAGAACGAATTAAGTACTTAACCTGAGGTACCACTGTACATGGAACCAGTTGCTTGTACTCAACATGTTGCACTAAAGGTACCTCCAACAGCTTCTCATGGGATTTCAGTGTTCAGATTTAGTATAACTGAACTCCGCAATTCAAAGTCCATGTAGAACCCATATCGTCCTTGATGTTCTATATGACAGACTTGGAATCAAAGGTTCAGCAGTGTTTGTTGGCTACTTCCAGTTTGGGGTCCAGAAAATGACACCTGATGCAATTTCATTTCTGAAGCTAAAATATATTTGGGCCTAGTTAGCACCTGGGAGGGAAGCCCTCCTAGTTCCTTCCATACGTTACAGCCAACCTCTACCATGGAAAAGCATGATGCATACATATAAACATACATACACAGAGATAAAAAAGGTAAAGGTAAATGACCCCTGGACGGTTAAGTCCAGTCAAAGGCTTTCAGGCCGAGGGAGCCGGTGTTTGTCCACGTTTAGGGTCATGTGGCCAGCATGACTAAACAGCTTCTGGTGCAACAGGACACTGTGACAAGTGCCAGAGTGCACATAAACACTGCTTACCTTCCTGACACAGCGGTATCTATTTATCTACTTGTACTGGTGTGCTTTCAAACTGCTAGGTTGGCAGGAGCTGGGACAGAGCAATGGGAGCTCACCCTGTTGGGAGGACTCGAACGGCCAATCTTCTGATCGGTAAGCCCAAGAGGGTCAGTGGTTTAGACCACAGCGTCACCTGCGTCACAGGGATCACAGGGATAATTAGAAGCTCATATGTGGATTTGCTTCTAGGCCATACAAGAGGCTCTGGTTTCTAGGACAAGAATGGGATGTTTTAAACTTAGATTAATGGGCTTTGATCTCCTAGCCCATAATAAAGAAGTTTCAAGTGATGTCAAGTTAACGTCACTAAATTAATCTTGAGCTAGGAGAAAGGCATCAATCACAGTCAGATATTTTCCAAAAGTCAGTATGGATTATGAGGTGGAACTCAGTAGTGGGGCTATTATGTTATCTGTACTCAGTGACTTTCCAGCCTTGTGGTGAAAATTTTAGTTCTGTTAACCATATGTCTCTTCCCTACCTAGAAAGTATCCTCACAGCCCCAATCACTCAGGACATCAGTGAAGAAACACTCGCCTGATAACAGGAAGCAGCAGTAATCGTTTGGGAGTGAAAAGCCACACATAAAACAATACAGGGCACAAATAAGCTAAGAAACATGTCTTTGGGAGATGGCTAGGAGCTCTTGTTTTCAACTAAGATAACAAAGAATAGCTAGTCTCCTTTGCTATTCTCTTTCAATCTCTTTTCTGCATCATTGTGCCCTGAAAACCTCATGAAGTTGTGGCTTCAACACAGGGTACATTTAGATGCAAAATTAAAACCAAGAGTTTTTGCCAACGGGACGAATTGTTTTTTCCTGTTTCAAAAACAATGACATGTATATATCAATGAATTGCATGCTTTGTTTATCATCTCTTGTGCTTCAAGAAGCTGTTTTCCTTTTTAAAAAGCACCAATCATTCAAATATTTATTCTGCACCTTATTAAGAACACACATACAAAAAGTTACAAAACTGCTCCAGGGATTTGTTAAGTCATTCCACAACCAAAGGGCAACTACTGAGAAGGCCTTCGTATTATAGCCCCCTATCGTATCTCAGAGTTCAGGTAAGTATGGTCTCTGGTATGATCTGAAGGTACAGAAGTTACTACCTTGGGGAAGCGTAGCAGGTCTGGGTCTGGATGCACACACCCCATGGGATCCATGGTAGAAGGAAGCAAGGAAATAAATGCAAGAAAACAAACGAACCAATAAATTATGGGGCGATGGAAACCTTCGGATATCAAGGACCCAAACTGTGGAAGACTTTAAAGGTCAAAACCAGGCCTTTTTTCAGTTCTGGCACCTCTCAGGTGGGCACCATTGCTATTATAAGAGAACAAGGGAGGGGTTCATGGTGAGTTCTGGCACCTCTTTTTCTAGAAAAACTGCAGTGAATAGGACCAAACTTTGAATTACTCCTGGAAGCAGACCAAGAAGCTGCAGAGGTGGTAAAGTATTATTACAACGTGTTCATATTGCCTTGCCCAAGTTACTAATCTAGAAACCACATTTTGTACCAACTGAAGTTTCTGGATAACATACACACACAGTCCCGTATACGATGCATTGCAGTAATATGTAACAGAATTACTCATAGACAGGTCCTCTTTAAATCTGACTGAATATCCAGAGCTTTGTTCCAGACAATGTTCAGAATCTTTAGCGGATTATTCAAGGAAAACCTGGCAGCCTTGAGCTAATCGTCTACGCAAGATGATCTCAATGCAAGGAACTCAAGTATGGATTAGTATGCCTTCTAAGAAATTCCTTGAGGCAGCACATTTACAGAGAGAAGCCATTAAGTTTCTATTATTTGGCTGGAGTCACTCTTACAATAAGATTTATAGCAGCTTCATGCCACGGATAGAAAATAGAGATAAAAGTTCCGTATCAATCCTGAAACACTAGTAATAGTCTATTTGGCAGGCAGGATTAAAGAGGACAGGGCCCCCAGTTGCCGTAAGAGACTTGGGCTTCTGCTTTAAATTCCGTTTTCCCAGACACTGAACAAATCAAAAGCATATGATCATATGAGCATTCTTCAGCTTCAAACTCCCTTCTTCCCAAGCAGAGGGTGAAGCAATGTGATAATGAGCTGACTTCTCTTCTTCCAATCAAAATATTTCAACCACTGTCTTTCCCTTTTTTGGGGGGGGGGGTTTGCTAGACTATAGAGACAGAACTCCATAATTTTATAGAAAATCCGAAACTTGCCTTTGGAAACTCTATTACTATGCATCTAAGCAAACCCTTTTGTAGACGGGTATTTGCAACCAATTGGTGGACAACGGACTGTCATTGCTTTGCAGAATGTTAGCAACCCCATAATCCCAATCTTAGTACAGTCATACCTCAGGTTACAGGTGCTTCAGGTTGTGTTTTTTTTGGGTTACGGACCTGCCGAAACCCAGAAGTACCGGAACGGGTTACTTCCCGCAGTCGCACGTGTGCAGAAGCGCTAAATTGTGCATGCACCGAATCACAATCCGTGTGTGCGCAGACACAGCGCTGCAGGTTGCGAACACTGTGGGTTGCGAACGTGCCTCCCGCACGGATTACGTTCGCAACCCGAGCGTCCACTGTATATATTTTGAAAGAAGTTCTAGCCGTCATGGTGGCAGATGAACACATTGAAATATATTCTTTCAGCTACAAATTTAGTGGAGGTGCCACAGAATACACTCCATGTCTCCTATGAAAATAGGGACGTCCTATTCAACAACATTATCATTATTATTTATACCCCTCCCATCTGACTGCATTGCCCCAGTCACTCTGGGCAGCTTCCAACATACATAAAAACCTAATGAAACTGTGCAGGGCTGCCTTCAGATGTCTTCTAAGGGTTGTACAGTTATCTCCTCGGCTCGAGGGTCACATAATTCCATACCCTCCAGCATTTCTCCAGTGGAAATAGGGAGGTCCTAAGAAAAAGCAGGACATTCTGGGATCAAATCAGAAACTGGGAGAGAATCTGTAAATCTGGGACTGTCCCTGGAAAATAGGAACACTTAAAGGGTTTGCATAGGTGGATGGCAGAACATGTTACATATACAAAAGGTCCCTGAAATCATCAGTTAGAACAAGATGGGCAAAATACTGGCCCAGCTTATACCATTGGCAATGTTGGCTGGCGTTGATGAGAGGAGAAGTCCAGCAACAACTGGAGAGATCACAGGTCCCTCATCCCTGCTCTAGAAGTATGAAACATAATTTACTCAGTAAGAGTCCAAAATCTCTCCCCATGGACACATTTTCCTTATCTCGTCTGCTCTTCCAGTGTTTCATAAGCACCTCTCTCACACTTTTCTTGAGAAGTTATGTTTGTTCAACACTTACCATGCACTCTTGAGGCCCGCATAGACGAGTTTAGAAATGGTTTAAAAATATTTCAGATCAAGAGGGCAGGCCCATTTTGTTGAAGTCAATGTTATGGCTGCCGTACAAAACTAACAATGGAAACAATGTGTACGTCCTCTACCATGAGAAGATGGGTCGTATTAGAAGAGGGATATCAACAATGCGCATTCCATTGAAGTCAACAACAAAATTCCCATTCCTTAGGAACCCCCCCTCACTGGATGCAAGAGAACCAGAAAATAAGTCGCCCCATTTTCTCTTCCAATGTGAAATAGCTTTCTCACAGACCCTCCGGAGGGCCAACAGAGCCTCAAGGAAAACTAAGTTTCGTGGATACATGCATTAGTACAGTCAAACCTTGGTTCTCGAATGGCTCAGTTTTGGAATGTTTTTGCTCCCAAACACTGAAAACCCAGAAGTAAATGCTCTGGTTTTTGAACGTTTTTTGGAAACCAAACATCCTATGCGGCTTCTGCTGAGTGCAGGAAATTCTTGCAACCAATCAGAAGCAGTGCCTTGGTTGTTGAACATTTTGGAAGCCGAACGGGCTTCTGGAACACATTACGTTCAACAACCAAGGTTTGACTGTATTTCATATACGCAAACTAAACAAAATATCTACAGGAACAGGATGGGAATCACCACCTGTTTTCCATCAAGTGTTACAACTTAAAATTATTTTAATTTGGAAGAAATGTAATCGTTAATAAGCAATTTTCATTGAACAACCCTAATAGAACCCAACACTAGGCTAAATGCTAATTTCCATCTATTCAGGCCAGTCTTTCCCCCCAGAGATTATGCCCTCTTAAAGCAGTTAGTTTAAGAGCCTTCTGAATGTTTGAGAAGTACTTTAGTGTGTTAAAAGAGCTACAGGATCCATGAACAAAATACAGTGAGTCCTGTGGGTCTAACATGAAGGATCCATTTGATCTCAGAGAGAGAAAATGGCTGTACTTTTTTGGTTGGAAAAAAGAGGCAATGGAAATCATTTAAGCGCTAAGATAATAGCGTCTCAATTTTGTTTTCCTTCTACGTAGCTCACAACTGTATCAAGATTGCCATCCGCTGCTGTAAAAACTATGAATGTTCCTAACTGATTTCTGTTGCTGTGGGCGTCAACAAAAAGGTAAAAGAAAGGGTTCTTTACCTTTACCTATCAGTCAAGAATTGCATCTTTCATGAAAGATACAGGTAGGGATGCTCATTTGAATTCTGTAAGGTGACAGTAAAAAGGCCAACTAAAAGGTACTTTTCAAAGCACAGAACATGCCAGCCATTGTTAATACAAAATAATGAAAAGAAACTCTCCTTGTGTTGCTTTGTTCACACAGTAGGTGTTTCAGTTCATTATGATAACACATCAGGCAGAGGATATAAAGTAAATTCCATGTCTTGGCTTAGCATTAAAATCTTTTTACCGACTTTAGCCATTTGGGAGCGATAAAAGAACACAACACAGAACTGAATAACCTAGCTTAAAAAAAGAGAAAGTCTTAGATTAGGTGACAGAAGCAACGTCCTCCCGCAGTAAAATACCCTTCTTATTTGATCAAAATTCACCAGAAGTTTCTTATCTTTTCCTAGTTAAATCCCCAAGTCGTAAAGGACAGTTTGAACACATAGGTCTCCTATTTCCGGAAGACGTTCAGACTTGGACCTTAAATATTTAGAAACTCTCACATAAATTGTGAGGCAGGTCGCCTCCTTGATGATTGAATACCCAGGTGATTGAATAGCCTCCCTCGCGGCACTTCCTTTGTGGTCTTTTTGGCACCACGTAAAGATCATTTTCTTTGCCCTTGTATAATCAAACCAGTGCTTTAAACAAACCCCAGGGTCTTGCTGCTTTTATTGCACTTGTTTCATTCTCCCCTGGGCCAGAAGGAAAAGTTCCCCCTGCATTTTAATTGTTTCTGATCATTGCATTCTGTGTTCTTATAACTGTATTTTGTTTCCTTTTGTTCTGCAAAAGAGAACAGGTGAAACGAGTCTTGCTGACCCGCTGTTACTTTGGTACTCATTTGAGACGTTTTCCTGTCCGCTCCTGGGGAACGCAATCTGGAAGGAGGATAAAATGGCAGAGATTTATTAACTTTCGTTGAGTCTTGTGGTAAGACTTAGGAAATCCTTGTGGCTACTGTATCTGAAGCTTGCATATTTACACCACACCATTGTTATGCGGGTGGCGCTGTAGGGATGCGGGTGGTGCTGTGGGTTAAACCACAGAGCCTAGGACTTGCCAATCAGAAGGTCGGCAGTTCGAATCCCCACGACGGGGTGAGCTCCCGTTGCTCGGTCCCTGCTCCTGCCCACCTAGCAGTTCGAAAGCACGCCAGTGCAAGTAGATAAATAGGTACCACTCCAGCGGGAAGGTAAACGGTGTTTCCGTGCACTGCTCTGGTTCGCCAGAAGCGGCTTAGTCATGCTGGCCACATGACCTGGAAGCTGTACGCTGGCTCCCTCGGCCAATAAAGCGAGATGAGCGTCGCAACCCCAGAGTCGGCCACGACTGGACTTAATGGTCAGGGGTCCCTTTACCTTTACTGTTCTGCCTGGCTTATTTCAGTTTGGGTTGTTGCGCCTTTTCTGCAAAACAAAACTTTTAAGGACCAAAAATGGAGGGAACAGCTGAAACCATATTGGTCCGTTCATCCACTGAATTATTACACTGCAGTACCCTTTCCCGACCACTGCAGGTGGAAGTGCAGCAGAGAGCAGCGCAACAGCTCCCTCTGCTGGTTAGCTGTATAGGGGGAGTTTTCCTTCCAATACAAACAGCAATTTGAAACGAGCAATTTTTGATTTTTGACAGAAGAGGGGTCAAACTCCCCTTCCTTGCCTGCTAAAATCATAATTATCAGCTCCCTCCCCAGCAGCTGTTTGCATTTAAAAAGAAAAACTTGCAAAATAAACACAAATACACATTTAATAACCTATCTAGCTTGGCCTCAATTTTCTAGCAATTTACAAGGGCTCCTGTTGTTCTGTTATTTATTCATTTCTAGCATGCAGTTCTTGGAGCAGCTTAGGTAAGAGCAATAAAAACAATTAGCAAAATCAGCTCGTGACATTTGTTTCATTCTTTGACGTTTATAGGGCTGCAAACCTAAAACCTTGGGACCATTTTCAGTGTTAACAGCTGCATCTTGCACTCCATCAACACAGAATGTTATGTGATGCCACTGAAGATGGCAGAGGTACAATATGAGCCACTGACCAAAATGACAAGTGAAGAAATGTCTCAACTGGCCAAGCGAATTTCTCATGTAAATGTGATGAGTAAGTCCTGGTCAAGGCATCGACCGGAAAGATGCTCACACAAGACAAGGGGGTCAATAATCGTCATAGCGTCTGGCTTTCCTTTAAAGAAGTTATGTGACTACTCTGCGGTCTTGTGAAGAGCAACGTGGGAGGATAAAAAGTAATGTCGGATTTCTGTATGAAACTGTATCAGCAGAAATACAATGACCTACAAAGTAGGCCTGGTGACTGCAAGTGGCCGCCGAGAACATATAACACCGGTCCTGTAAGACCTACATTGGCTCCCAGTACATTTCTGAGCACAATTCAAAGTGTTGGTGCTGACCTTTAAAGCCCTAAACAGCCTCGGCCCAGTATACCTGAAGGAGCGTCTCCACCCCCATCGTTCTACCCGGATACTGAGGTCCAGCTCCGAGGGCCTTCTGGCGGTTCCCTCACTGCAAGAAGCCAAGTTACAGGGAACCAGGCAGAGGGCCTTATCGGCAGTGGCACCCTCCCTGTGAAACTCATCCCATCAGATGTCAAGGAAATAAACAACTGTCTGACTTTTAGAAGACATCTGAAAGCAGCCCTATTTAGGGAAGTTTTTTAATGTTTGATGTTTTATTCTTTTTTTGGGTTCTGTTGGAAGCCACCCAGAGTGGCTGGGAAAACCCAGCCAGATAGGCGGGGTATGTAATAATAATAATAATAATAATAATAATAATATGTCTGACAGCTGGGTGAGAGGAGTTAAGTGATATTTGCATCTTTATTAAGCCCAATGGAAATCTTGATGTGAAGTGTCCATAAATGATCCTGAGTCAGGGGTGAACAGCGAAATGGCCACTATTTGCAGGTACCACTAAAGCTCAACTATGAATAGTGTTTCATGTGCTTTCTCTCCTTGGCAGTCCAGTTGTGTTGAACTAACTTGGTGTGTGTCTTCAAAGTGTTAGGGTGCAAGAATCCCAACCTTCCTCTGAGGTGGGTGGAGGACTGGGTGAGTGGCAAAGAGGAGGCGAAGGCAGATATGGAGCAGGGGCACTGAGCCACAAAGGTCATATACAGTGATCAGCATCAGGGTGCAAGGCTGTTTTGGTTTAGGGAAGGAATGATGTGAGAAGCATCCCTGCATCAGAGTAGATGCACTGCATGAGAGCCAGTGTGGTGCAGTGGTTAAGAGGGTAGTCTCGTAATCTGGGGGACCGGGTTCGCGTCTCCGCTCCTCCACATGCAGCTGCTGGGTGACCTTGGGCCAGTCACACTTCTCTGAAGTTTCTCAGCCCCACTCACCTCACAGAGTGTTTGTTGTGGGGGAGGAAGGGAAAGGAGAATGTTAGCCGCTTTGAGACTCCTTAAAGGGAGTGAAAGGCGGGATATCAAATCCAAACTCTTCTTCTTCTTCTTAGAAGGAAGGGAGAAGGAGAGAGAGAATGACAGCAGGTATGAAAAATAAAGCAAGGAAAATGTTCAAATTTTTATTATAAATTAAATGTAAAACCAAAGTCTGTGTTGACTTTTCATAGTCAATAAACCAAGAAAACTTAGTGAAACCAATATAATTATTAGGAGTTGAGTCCTTTAAAAACCATTTCAGTAAAAAATAAGAAGTAATGAACAAGTATACTCTACATTCACATTTCTACTAGCTGCCTGTTTTCTTAGCTGTAACTGATTTGCAAAGGGTTTTATTTTAATTTTTTTGCAAAAAAACCAGAACAATCCAAAGGATTTTTTTGAAACTGTGGCTTCGTTTACTAAGCCATGATTTACTATGGATTGTTTGAACGCCTGTTGCTGGTTTACCCATCGTGGCTTTGTTTTGCAAAAACTATGGTCTGGTGCTGTGCCCAAGTCTTGCTTTACCATGGTTTGCTTGCCGCCCCCCCACCCCCCGGAGATACTTGCTGAAATGAGAAACTTCAACCGAACATGGTTAAGTAGGATGTTTTCAGAAACTTCACATAATTCTGGATACTCTGGTTCTGGTTTTCTGATCTTTGAAGGCTGTGTTCCAACTCCTTCAAGGACATTTGACGATGTTTCTCTCTCTGAGGGGGGAAAAAAACCAAAGAAACTATAGCAATAAGCTCAAGTGAGGCCTACAACAAAATGGTGGAACACTCATCCTGCCTACTATCCCAGAGAATCAGCATCCTCTCTGCTAGGAGTCTCCAATTCTTTCTGCTTCCCATCTGGTTTCTGCCTCCCTGTGCTCGTCCCCGTAGTTAGCATTCCATGCTCAGTTCTCATTGGACTGTTTTTGGACTTCTTCCTCCCTTAAATGTATTTTCACTACAAACGTCGGGGCTTCGCTGGGGCTTCTGAAATCTCTGCCTTGTGCTTGAATGGCGCCATTTTAATTACTTAAGCATTGGCACTCGCACCCGAGTATCAGAAAGAGAAGGAATGATGGACACCTATTAAGATGGATTATTTTTATGATTATTATTTATCAGTTCAAAACCGATACTTGAAAAAATGCACCTGGTGTCCCAAAAATCTTAACATATTTTCTCTCAAGCAAGAGACCCAACCTATTCTCACCGGGGAGCCCAAATAACCTTGATCTCTAACCAACTTTCCACTTGAAAACATGGCTATAGAGCCCCATCAAGGGCTAATCCTAAAGGTTCGACCTAACTTTTCACGAAAAGGCAACAGTGGCATCATCATCCACTACAATCCCAGAAGTCATGTTTTTCTTTTAAACAAAAAACAAAAAAAAAAGACTGCACCTGTAACCAATTTAAATTATGTTTTTGGTACCATAGGTACTTGTTAAAACAAAATGATTGATAGTACTTTTATTGGATCCATTCATAATTCACCAGCCCCATAAAATCTACATGGGATTCTTAGGATTTGCTTTTATGTTTACTAGAACATAATCTTTAAAAATACATGTGGTTAGAATAAATGTCAAAACTGTCCCAGAATTTGTAAGGGCTGCACATTATTTTTATGTGTAGTAATCACTTCTGGTTAAAAGCGATCAAACAAATTACTTTCTTGGGACTTGGGTTTCTTATTTTATATTATTGTGATACCCTCTAACAATCATACACATTTAAGCAGTTCTGGGCCTTGTTAGTAACTATTTACAATTCAACCTTACTTCCAGCAAATTACTTCAACAATCTGTTCTGTATTTCCCTTTTCATAATGTATTCCCAATATAAATATATATATGTACACGTTGTGTGTCTGCATGGATGTGAGATGAATTGAGAATATGTTCTGTGTTAACTCAACGGCACTCTACTTATGCATGAATATTATTGCTTTCATATTTATTCTGAACTGTCAGCCTAAGTAAAATTTGAAGTGGAAAATGCTTAAAACGTAATATACCAGTCTTGAAATGTGGAAAGAAAGGGAGTTCTGCTAGAGAAGGAAGTATCCTGCAGCCTACGATTCCTATCTACCGTGTGTCCCAGTGGGATGCTTGGAAGCAGTTAACAAAACTAAAATTAAAGGTCGCAGATGGGGGAAGCTACTGATCCCTTCGATAGCTGGAGGGGAAAAGAAATTATATATACTCCAAACACACACCAACACACACACACACACACACACACACACACACACACACACACACACGTGTCCTTAGTGGTAGAGAACAGGCTTTGCATGCAGAAGACAATACTGAGGTACATGGACTAACATTTTGACTTGGTACAAAGGCAGCTTCCTATGTTCGTAAAGGCTAACCGATGTTACTGCAGCGTAAGATTCTGTTTGCTTCGTGAAGCTGATGTCACAAAGCAAATCTGATGGTTTTTAGGGTGCCAAAGGCCCTGTGTCTGTGATTGTGGTTAACAGGCTCATATGGCTTCCCTGCTGGAATCTCCCAAACCATCGGCTAGATGCACGGCAGTAGAAAAAAGGCAAGCTAAATGTACAAATATTGTTAAGTAGTTTTCTTTCCGCTGCTCTTAAATGAGCTGTCCCAAGCAGATAATTCCTCATGGGTTTGCGCATACTCATACATACAGAGAATTTCTCTAGCAACAGATTTGCAAGCAGCGCCTTCTGCTACTGCCGAAAAAAAGGGCAAAAACAAAACCTATTGAGGGTGCAAACTTAGCCTCAGTGGCGGAGCCACAGTCGTATTTGCAGCCCTGCAGAGCATACCAACTAGGGTAGAAGGTGCAGGGGCAACCTGGAGCTGGTGCATCATGTGACAAGAGTTGGGCCAGCTTGGAACCTGGGCTGTTTTAGCCCCACCCTGGCACTGCCCATATGGCAAGTGGAAGGGGAACTGCCACCACCAGCAGAGGCACACATCTAATTCAATCCTTCCACCAAGCAGGAAGGGAAATAGACCATTTCTTTACCAGATATATGACGCCGTATTTTAGGATACAGTTGCCCCTTCAAGTTGGTATACAATTTTTCACAAAATGCAGTAACAATAAAACGTAATAAAAGAACCATATGCCACATTATACCCACTTAAAACTGAACAACAGCAGGCAAATGTACAATAATCTTAAAATAACAAAAGTAACATTAAAGCAAAGAGAGAGAGAGCTAGACTAGATGACCTGGCTCCACACAGAACAAAATTCTTGAGGGAATGGGAGTCTACTCACAGCATCCAGTCTTCTAGACAAGTGTCTCTGCTCTTCTTTTTTCCGTCTTAATTGATTCTCTAGGTCCAATATTTTCATCTGAAAGGCTTGCTCCTTAGATGCGATTTTTTCCACCTCCTCTTTTAACTGTGACAACAAAGAGTCAAACCTATATACTGTCCATCGAAATGTAATAATCAAAAACCCTTAGCTTTCAAGTTGCAATACCAAATGTTAACAGCAGTGAGGTTTTCATTTAAGATGAAATGTGTTTCATGAGAAAATGATAAAAGGAAGACTGATAGGGAAAGATCACGTTTACTGATATCAGAGTACTGATAAAAATCGCAGGATAATGATATTATTTTTTAATCAAGAGGAACACTACTAGTTTAAGTATTACATGAACATTAACAAATTATCTCACCTTTATTGAATACCACATTTGTGCGACTGGCTTTATGCTTTTTCCTCATTCAAATCTAAATTATCTATGCCCTGGTAACTTTCAGGCTGGATTACTGTGTGGTGCAGCTACCCTTAAAGCCAGGCTAGAAACTGCAACCATTTCAGAACAAAGACAGCATTCAAAATGCTGGTGTTGACCTTTAAAGGTCTTTGTATATGGAACTATGGTACCTGTTGGACCAGCGTCCCTCAATCTGGAGTTTTCCAGATGTTTTGAACTACAACTCCCCATCTTCCTTGATAATTAATCACGCTGACAGAAGAATGGAAGAAATTTAAAGATTATCTGCAAAAACATTGTAAATTATTTGAATGTTAAAGTGATGCAGGATAGTGAGACAATGTGGCATTAGTGACAAAGCTGAAAGGAATGTGCAAAGATGTTTTATGAGTAACAAGTAAAGAAACATAGTTAAATTAATCAAATGATGGGGGATTAGAAGATAAGTGGACAGCAGTGGGAATGGTTAATTTAAAAGAAATTAAGAAATATTAAAATTAGTCAAAATAGAGGAAGAATTTGCTGAAACTAAATTGGAAATTTGAATACAGATAAGGGAGATGTGAGGAAGTCAGGAAAGTAAGCTATATGAAATTAAGAGTTGAACTTATACATTTTTGTTTGGTTTTTGTGTTTTTATCATTTATTGTTTGTTGTTGTGTTATTTTGTCTTGTTTGTTATTATAAATCTGTTGAAATCTTAATAAAAATCTTTTTTTAAAAAAATATAATTAATCACGCTGACGGGTTGATGTGCTATATAGGAGTCTTCTTGGTCAGTGAGCTCTTCATCTGAGACTCTTCCCCAGAGTGGCTTGGGAAACTCAGCCAGATGGGAGGGGTATAAATAATAAATTATTATATTATTGTTATAATAAAAAAAGGTCTGCAGGAGGTGCCTCTAACATGGGGACCACTTGGATGAGAATGTCCCAAGTCTCTGAACAACAGTGACTGGGCTGATATCCTGGACATATCCTGCATGTCTGACGTGCCAAAATGCTTAGGCACATTACAAAAGATGCCTATTCCAAATGTAAATAGAGAAACTGGCAAAGAAAAACACCTCCAGAAAGCTTTATAATGGGGGGGGGGGTGATGTCCTTATTAGGAATGCTCAGTTTTGCTTGGTTTGCATTTTTAAACAAAAGGACCTAATTTGCACTTCCTGGACTCCTATGGGAATTCAGAATCGTTATCCTTCGGTTTTCACATTTCTCCAGATTTTGCAATGTAGCTCTTGGTTAAAAATAATAACGGTGCACCGAAATGCGTATTTTCAGTTAAAATACACGTACTGAAAACTGCATACATTCGCTAGTGTTTGAAAACACCAACAGTGGGGTGGCGAAAACAAGTTGCAAAGAGAACTTTCTGCTTCACATAAGAGGCATTTGTCTAAAGATCCCGTCCACATGTGGTTCAGGTAATTTTAACTGCACCACTGTAAAAACTACCTGAACCCCACGGGAGGCTGCTTCACCCACACATTTTCATTTTCATGGGGCAGCAGTGCCATTAATCAATGTATGAAACCAGTCTAAGTTAGAGATTAGTTCAAGGTGGGTCTTTTTTCCTGGTGCATAATTTAAGACAGAACTAAGGTCTGGAATCAATTTTCAATGTCAGCGTTCACCCTGGAATATGTAAACAGTCATATGAAAAGAATGCTTTGGGGCATGTATAGAGTACCTTTTCCCATCGCCAATGAGTCATTAGTGGCTTGATTCCAAAGATTAATGAGTGGAAGGAGAAAATACATTAGTGCTGTTCCTCAAATTCTTCAAGAAATATCCAAAAACTTCTTGTACTGCAGTGCCACAATGTCTCATGGGGGGTGGGGTGGGGGCTCAGTCTGTGAAGTATGACTTCTAGGGAGTCATAAAACACTTTTTGAGAATTAGCATTTGCACAAAAGGAGGAACTATTCTGGATTAGGAGATTCACTATTCTCACACAATACTCTGTGATCCAAAAAGGATATCCTTTAATCCTTTTCTGGGATCTGACCCAGCCACAGATCCACCAATCTAAGTCTAGAGGAAATAAAAGGTGTGAATTCTAGGGAGCGGTTGCCCTATTAGAGAAATCTTAGTTAATTCATCCTATGAGTTTTAAGGTGCAATCCTATATCTACTTTCTGGGGAATAAGCCTCATTGGACTGATTTTCAAGTAGACATATATACAAGAGTATGCTGCTAGCCAATTAATTGAGCAATTAAATTTGACTTTTGAGACAGGGAACAGGTGGCCATGCCGATGATCTTGGGCCCCATCTCCCATTATCTTTGACTACTGGTCAAGCGGGCTGGGACCAATGGAAGCTGGGAGTCCAACAATACCTGTGGGATCATAAGTTGCCCATCCATTTTAGATTATCTGCACATGTGTCGTAGCAGACATCATCTTGGAAGAAGCATTCTAACCAGTGAGAGAGAAAGCTTGCCACCTGCATGTGTTGTATACACACACACATATACTTGTGCATGCATTAAAAAAAGGTAAAGATAAAGGACCCCTGGATGGTTAGGTCCAGTCAAAGGTGACAATGGGGTTGCAGCACTCACTTTGCTTCAGGCTGAGAGAGCCTGCATTTCTCCGTAGACAGCTTTTCAGGGTCCTATGGCCAGCATGACTAAACAGCTTCCGGCACAACGGGACACCGTGATGGAAGCCAGAGCACATGGAAATGCTGTTTACCGTCCTGCTGCAGTGTTACCTATTTATCTACTTGCACTGGCATGCTTTCGAACTGCTAGGCTGGCAGGAGCTGGAACAGAGCAATGGGAGCTCACTCCATCACGGGGATTTGAACCACCAACCTTCTGATTGGCAAGCCCAAGAGGCTCAGTGGTTTAGACCACAGCACCACTCGCGTCCCACATGCATGCACACATAGCTGCCCAATAAATCAAGGGAACTTTTTGACTAATTACTGTATTTTTTCAGGTATAAGACATGGTTTTTTCTGCTTTAAAAATTTAGTAACAAATTGGGGGGGGGCGTCTTATACATGGGACATGGGCATTGGGTCCCCCCCCCCGTATTTAAAAAGATGTCCGGCATTTTAGCTTGGGCAGGCCGAAGCAGTCTCTCCTGCCGCTGTCCCCCCCTTTCTCCTCCCCCTTCCAGCTATGTGCTGGTGAGTGGATTGCCTCCTGCAGCCCCTTCCAGCTCAACCACTGGAGTGAGAGCAGCTGCTGCCAAGAGCTGCCTTGGCTACCTCTCTTCACCCTTCTTTCCTTTTCTCTCTCCCTGTAAACACGCCCCCCCCCGCCCCCCGCCCTGCTCCTCACCTTCCTCGGCTCGGTTTGCTCAACAGTTTGAAATGGGCTCTGCCTTGGCGTCCTACGCCTTGGTTCCCCTTCAGCAACAAGCGATTGCCCCCAACAAGCTCAACAACTTTCTGCTGCCAATCTATTTCAGGGTTTTGTTTTCTTAATTTTGGGTTAAAAATAATAACAGCGGTCATCTGATACATGGGGCCATCTTATGCATTGAAAAATACGGTAATTTTTTTTTTAATGTTTGGCATTTTAAAAATGTTTTCACAGTGGTACCTTGGGTTACATACGCTTCAGGTTACAGACTTCGCTAACCCAGAAATAGTACCTCGGGTTAAGAACTTTGCTTCAGGATGAGAACAGAAATCGTGCTCCTGCGGCAGAAGGAGGCCCCATTAGCTAAAGTGGTGCTTCAGGTTAAGAACAGTTTCAGGTTAAGAACGGACCTCCAGAACGAATTAAGTACTTAACCTGAGGTACCACTGTATATGTCTTAGCCCACCTTCTGGGGGCCTGCATGCCATAGGTAGGTGGGGCAAAAGTTGGTGGCGTAAAAGATATGATTACTTTTCTGCAGTAGGCTACTCTCCAGCCAGGCAAAAGCCAGAGGTTGAAAGGCCGCATGCTAACACCACAGATCAATGACACATTCCTTTTTTAAAAAAAAAAAAAATTATTAAGATTTTTATAAGAGAAAAGCATAAATAACAAACAACATTGCTTATATCATACACAAAATTTCATAACTTGTTTGGACTTCCTCACGTCTCCTGCTCCCACTTACATTGTTAAAAGGTTTTTCAAGCAAATTATCATCTTGTTTACAATCTTATATCCACTCGTTTAAATATAATCTGATAGTTCTCCCAAAGGGTTTGTCTTTTCCTTAATCTCACTTATCATCTAATTTCAATCTAGTTTAGTGGTGGCCAATTATTTATGATCAAGCATCCTTCTTAACATTCAATCAAATTACAATATTTTTGTAAATAAGTTTTAAATTTCTTCCAATCTTCTTCCATCCTTTCTTCTCCCAGGTCTCAGATTCTGCCGGTCATCTCTGCCAGTTGCATATAGTCTATCAGCTGCATCTGCCATTCTTCCAGTGTGGGTAGATCTTGAGTCTTCCAATTCTTGGCAATGAGTATCCTTGCTGCTGTTGTTGCATACATAAAAAATGTTCGGTCCTTCTTTAACACCCTCTGGCCGACAATACCCAGGAGGAAGGCCTCTGGTTTCTTAGTGAAGGTATACTTAAATACCTTTTTCAACTCATTATATATCATTTCCCAGAAGGCCTTCACTTTAGGGCAAGTCCACCAGAGGTGAAAGAATGTTCCTTCATTTTCTTTACATTTCCAACATTTATTATCAGACGAATGGTGTATTTTGGCAAGTTTAACTGGATTCATGTGCCATCTGTATATCATTTTCATTACATTTTCCTTCAAAGCATTACATGCAGTGAAGTTCAGCCCCGTAGTCCACAACCTTTCCCAGTCCTCAAACATAATGTTGTGCCCAATATCCTGTGCCCACTTTATCATAGCAGATTTAACCATTTCGTCCTGTGTGTTCCACTTTAACAGCAAGTTATACATTCTTGATAGTACCTTAGTCTTTGGTTCTAACAGTTCTGTCTCCAACTTCGATTTCTCCACCTGGAACCCTAGTTTTTTGTCATTTTTAAAAACTTCTTTAATCTGGGCGTAATGTAACCAGTCTCGCACTTTACCCTCCATTTTCTCCAAACTCTGCAGTTTCCAATTGTCACCGAAGTCCTTTTTGAAGGTCCTCTCCGTACACGTTTAGAAATTTATCTCTATCTTCCAATGTTCTAATTTTAATCTTCTTCCCTCTGAAAGTAAAAGATAGTCCTTGAGGAAAGTCCCACCTGAAGATGATTACGTTGCTCCTCAGCAGTCTTGCTAGTTCCAAGTACTCAGATCTAAGATCCAAAAGTTGTTTAGGAATGTCCTTGTAAATTTCAATTCTTTTGTCCAAAATGACCAGTGACTTTCCGTAATGCAGGCCCAGGATCTTGTCCCTTTCCTCCTTTGATCTCAATGTTATCTAACAGTCTCTGGGTTTGTCTTTCTTTGTAAGTCTTCCAAGCCTGAAAGCTGATACAATTTTAAAGTCTTTTTCTTCTAAGTTCCAGAACTTGGAGAATATTTTGGTCAGAAACTCAGCTAAGTTGTCTTCTTCCACTTCTTATCCTTATCCTTAAATTAGTCTCCCTGTTCCGTAATTCAATCATAGAAAGGTAGGTCTGGTGTTCTCCTACTTGTTTACTGAGTGGTCTCACCTCTTTTTCTAGCTTTCCAAGTCTTTGGCTGGTATCTTCAGCCAATTTCCGATTTTCACCTGTAGCCTCCTTCAGTTCTCCAATTGCTTGTGCATTCTGTGCCACTTGTCCAGTTAATCTATTTAGACATTCTGTGTTTTGATCGATTTTAAATATTTGCTCATCAGCTTTTTTATCCAAGGATTCAACTCTCTTGTCCAAAGATTCCAATTTTTCATAGATTTTCTCTAGGATAGAAACAGTTGTTCCAGAGGCCATATCTTCCAATTGTAATTCCTCAGTTTCTCCTTCTCCTGCCCTTGGCAGGGATGCAGCTTCTTCCTCAGAAAGTAAAATAGGCACAGACGATCTACGTGGCTGTAAGGCTGTGGCTAAGGTTGTTTGTCTAGTTCTTACTCTATGTTCTTTTTCTTTGGGCTCCTTTTCTTTAGGCTCCTTTTTTCTTGCACCACTCATTCCAAAGTTATCTAAAAGTCAAGGTCGGGCTGAGTTGTTTCCCATGAGAAAGAGACGGCCCAGATGGTAACAGTCAAACAGGAGGCCGGGAAAGAGAAAGTAAAACAATGCCACTGCTGTAAATTCCAAAACCTCTAGGGGGAGCTTAAAAAGTCTTTCGGGAAGAGATCAATTCCAATAAAGTTCATAAAATCAAAATTAATGTCCAGGAACCTTCAAGTAGTAAATTTTAGCAGAGTTGGTATTAAATGAACACAATGTCTCAAATAGTGCTTGCTGGTATTCCAAATGATGCCTCAAAGTAGCAATTCCAGACCCCTCAGATTGTTTCCAAGTTTAAATTCAAAGTATCCAAATCTGCAGGCTGACGGCTAAAGTTACTCAGGCAGTTCCAGCACCTGGGTTTTTAACTTAAGTTGTAATTCCAATAGAAGAAGATGTCACAGTCCAAATTAGAAACGCAAAATCCAATGCTTACAGTCCTATTCTGCTTCAAAGGAGGTTCAGTGGGTGCTCAGATCCATTAGGTTAAAAGTTCACTCTCTGCCTCCACACCTCCTGCTCTTTGCTTTGAAGTTCAGTAGCAGCGGAAGACGGACTTCCTTTTTTTCGTCAATCCGCTTTCAGCCAAATTCCGTTGCTTTTTAAAACTTTAAAAATTTTGAAAGTCCTTATTACTCACGGATTGTTGCTTTCCGAAACGTAGGTTCAGGAAAAAAGGTCAGCGCTCACTGGCAACAGCTTCGCGGCTTCACTCCGTTGACTGCGGAGCGACCCTCAGCGCCGCTACCCCCTCCGCGATCCGGAGCCCCTTACGGGGTTCCTTCAACGTTTTGGGGGCAGCTCCTGGCGCCCACCGGGTCCCAAGACCGCAGGCTTCTGCCGCCCGCGGTTTTCCGATGTGGGTCTCCGCTTCGCCGTAGCGGACGACCCGTTTCAACGGAGCTTCCCTCTCCTGTTTAGAAGAGGGCAGCCCGATCAATGACACATTCCAGCCAGGCAAAAGCAGTTGAGGAAGGTGCAGAGTCAGTGGAAGGTGTGGCATAGGAAGGGGTTGAGTGGCCTAGAGAGAGTATCTCACAGAAACCGTGTGCTCTATGGAGTTTTGAGAAAAGAAGCAACTGCCTCTTGGGGGGGGGGGGGGGCTTCTGTATATGAACAACAGGTACATTAAAAAATGCATATACTCAAAAGACTCAGGGCGAGGCCTACCTTCTTCCTTCCATCTTCCAAAGCAGCTTCCAGTTGTCTGGTTAACGCATCATAGCTAGCAAGTTTCTGTTTGAACTGCAGTTCCGTTTTCTGAAGGCAATCTTCTTGGCTTGCCAACTGATTTTCAAGCTCTTTGTTCTTTAGTTCAGTTTCTTCTAGTTTTCTTTTAAGTCAAGTACAAGTGTTAGTGTAAGGTTACGACAGAAAGAAAGAAAAAGAAAGAAATTCTGAATGGCAGGAGACACGTCACACTTACCTTTTAACGTCTTCGTATTTCAACTGAATGTTGCGATTCTCCTCTTCTAAGGCAAGCTGTTTCAAGAAACTGTCGTTCTCGACTACCTGTAAAAGCAGGGATTCTGACATAACCCACAGAACTGTAGGCTGAAAACAAGGTGCTAGCTCTTTGCAAATCCTCACATCACTTATCACCAGGACTAATTCATGACAAAAGCCCTGAATTAATGTTAACCAAGAAATAGGACTCTAACCTCCTTCCGCAGGGCCTGTTAGACAGATTGTGGCTTTCAATTTGAATTTAGCCTGATCTTTTATCCCCTTTCCTTCCCTTTTTATGAAGATTACCCGCTCTGGGATCCCACAGCTACCGTATTTTTCGCTCTATAGGATGCACCCGACCGTAGGACTGAACGCACCTTGTTTTAGAGTGGGAGAACAAGAAAAAAAATTCTCCCCCTCTCTGCTCAGTGCCCCTTCAGCGAAGCGGCAGGAGAAACGGAGCCCCTTGTTCTCCCCTTCTAAAACAAGGTGCGTTCAGTGCATTCAAGGTGCGTTCAGTCGCCTTCAATGAAGGCAACCCGAAGCCTCAGGAACGTGGCGGGAGTTCCCGCTGCGCTCCAGAGGCTTCGGGTTCCTTTCGACCTGCTCTTTGGGGTTGGCAGGGGGAAGCGCTGCTTTTCCCCACCCCCAGCCCCAAAGACCAGGTCGGAGAGCAGCGCAAAGGCCTTCCCACTGCCCCCCGAGATTGTGGGGCTGGCGGTAGGGGGAAGCGCTGCTTTCCCCCACTGCCAGCCTCAAAGATCCTTGAAGACTTCGGAGCGCAGCGGGAGTTCCCGCTGCGCTCCGCAGGCTTCGGGTTCCTTTTGCTGAACCCGGGAGATCAAGACTCTCCCGGCTTCAGCAAAAGGAACCTGAAGCCTCCGGAATGCAGTGGGCACTCGTGCTGCACTCTGAAGGCTTCAGGGTGCGCACTGACCTCTCTCTCTCTCCAGGCTTCAGCTTCAGCAATGCGAAGCCAAGGAGCGTGGAGGGAGCGCTCCCTCTGCACTTCGGAGGCTTTGCGTTGCTATCACTGAAGCCAAGGAGCCTGCATTTGCTGCATAGGATGCACACACATTTCCCCTTAATTTTTGGAGGGGAAAAAGTGCGTCCTATAGAGCGAAAAATATGGTAATTCTCCCCTGGCCTCCTCTGGCCCAAGTAGGACTAATTTAGCCAGCTAGCCCTGGTGATCATCTAATGTTTATTGGATGGATTTTCCCCTAAATTGATTTTTGAACTTTAAATTTATTGTTATTCACGCCTTTATACTGTATTTTATGCTTTTTTTGTTGTATCACAATTAAGTGTTTTAAATTTGTTGTTGGCTGCCCTGAGCCCGGTTTTCTGAACCGGGAAGGGCGGGGTATAAATAAATATTTATTATTATTATTTTTATTATTTTTATTATTATTATTATTATTACTATATGTGACAAAAACTTGTTTTGGATGCATACAAAGTTCCCTTATAGGAAAGCTGAGTATTCTCACCCAGGGCGTAAGCTTCTACGGTCTCCCAATTTTCTGAAGTGAAGTGAAGATAAAAAAAGGAGGGTGGGAGGTGCTTCAGAGACTAGAAAACTGCTCTCTGAAGCAACTGCCTCCCTTAAGCATTAGCCATCACTGGAGTAAATTGCTCTCTGAAGCACCCCTTGCAAGCTCCTCCATCCTGACAGCCATTTAGTCAGGTGGGTGCAGCCCACCAGAGTGAAACAATCTTAAAGACTCGCTTAAAAGCAGACAGGGAAGTCTGACAGAGTCTCTTGGGAGACTGTTCTAAAACTGGGCTGCCGCAAACTGCAAAGGCCCTCTCCCCTCATCCCCACCTGTTGGCAAAGAGACGAGAACAAGTTCACACAAGAGAGGAGGCTGTTCCCGATACTCGATAGACTTGGGTCATTTTCAGCTTGAGGAGGTCAGATCCAACACTTCAAATTGAGCCCGGAAATAACACTGGCCTCTCTTCCAAACTAATCGAGCAAACCAATCTCACGAAAAGCACCAACTTGCTTTAGGAATGGAACATTTGAGCTGTGGGAAACAGGGAGGTGACAGGAGTGCCCTCAGCAGGCAAGAAGTTTCCCTTCTGAACTACTCAGAAATAAGAATCCCAAGAAGCAAACCGCTGAGTTTCCCAGCCTTCCTCGCACGCTCGTTTAGATGTTTTGTGGAAAAAAGAATATTTTCCTCCAAGCACCTGAGCCTGAAGTTCCCTAATGGCTTTGGATTTATCTACACAGCTCTTTTGGCAGGCCAGCAGGCTTTCCTGACACTTTTGCAGTTTCCCTTCGGCTGCTTTCTGTAAATCACGGGCATGTTCTAACTCCTTCAAGCGAGCCTCCGACTGGCCCCTCACCTGTGCAGCCGCGTCGGGTGGGGGGGGGGGGAGAAGAAGTAAAAAAAGAAAGAAGAGAGAGAGAGTAATTTTGCACACTCTCCCATATTCAAACTACTAAATATAAAACATATTTGAACAAAGACAAAATATACTGTAGGAGGCATATGTTTTTATACGGGCTGCATATGAGAGAGGTGTACCCAAAAGGGTTAATGTAGCATAAAATCCTGTGATAAAATCTACAGTAGGCAGTTTTTTTTCCAGTTAGGTCTGTTACCAACCGTGGAGAGTGTGAGGGGTTTTTTTTGTAGTTTTTATTCATTTTATTCATTTAAACTGTTTTAAACACGATGGCATTGAGATAGATCTTTGTTTACGTGACATGCAAACAATGGCGTAAAAATAAAAGTATAGGAACAATAAACGCTCAGGTAAGTTTCTGAACAATATAACAAAGCTGTGTCAAAGTATATAAAGCAGAGCTTTCTAAACTGTGTGTCACAACACATTAGTGTGTCGACTGCAGTGTGTCGCACAAATGTTCCTCTTGCTGGAAAGGGGTTAGTTTAACCTCCGGTTTGCTAGTAAAACTGAATTACTGTGTCACGAAAAGATGCATGTGTAAAAAGTGTGTCACCAACATGAAAAGTTTGGAAAGCTCTTGATATAGAGAGTGAGTTTTACTGTGAGAGCGGCAGGTGTTGTTTTAAGCTGCTATGTGACTCAGAATATACATATTTGCCAGTCTCGTGTGTGTGTGTGTATCAATATATCATTATCTATCTATCGACCTATTTCTAGTTCTATAACTATTTTCATGTACCGGTAAATATGATTCAGTAAGCTAAGTAAAGTAATGCGTTCTGTTTAAGCTGTAATCAGAGAATCTTGCATAGTCTTTTCTAGGAAAGTGAAAAAAGAAATTCCACACATATAATTACCACACTGGAAGCCACCCAGAGGGGCTGGGGAAACCTAGCCAGATGTGCGGGGTACAACTACTAAAATTATTACTATTATTATACTCACCACATCAATTTCTAAATCTTTGCCATCCATTAGTTTTTTGCCCTCATGTATGACCTTCTCATACCAGGCTTTCAGTTCCTCAGCTTCCATTTCTAATTTCCCCACCTAGAACAATATTTTATATATATATATATGAACATTGTATATTTAAAAATTATGTCTGTTTTTCCTTAAGAGTTATAAATTATATACACAAATATGTTATTATGTGCACAAACACAAATGATATTATTATTATTATTATTATTATTACTACCCCACCCATCTGGCTGGGTTTCCCCAGCTACTCTGGGTGGCTCCCAACAGAATAATAATAATAATAATAATAATAATAATAATAATAATAATATTTTAAAAAATCATTATTTATACATACATACTCCGCCTATCTGGCTGGGTTTCCCCAGCCACTCTTGGGGGTCCCCAACAGAATACTAAAAACAGAATAAAACATCAAATATTAAAAACTTCCCTAAACAGGGCTGCCTTGAGATGTCTTCTAAAAGTCAGATAGTTGCTTATTTCCTTGACATCTGATGGGAGGGCGTTCCACAGGACAGGCGCCACTACCAAGAAGGCCCTCTGCCTGGTTCCCTGTAGCTTCACTTCTCGCAGTGAGGGAACTGCCAGAAGGCCCTTGGAGCTGGACTTCAGTGTCTGGGCTGAACATATATGGAGTATATTTTGGTTTGGACCTAGGAATATATCAGCGGAATGAATTTTGGTGATGGTGCTGTTCTCTGCAAGAGATAGCGGGATTCTATGCATGCCCAAGACATCAACTTGCCTCATTTTTATAATGTTCAATTATATTTTCTTGCTGCTGTGCCTCCTCACGTAAGCCCACAAGTTCAGCTTCTGCCGAGACAATGCTCGCTTCCAAAGATGCAAAAGATGCCTACAGAAAAGAGACATCTTTAAAAAGTACTGTACTACCAAAAAATGATTAATGCCGCAACAACAAAAATTGTGTAGCATAAGTAAAACTAAACTACATATATTATCACCAAGATGTTTCTATGCAGATAACAAGGCCAGGATCGTGATCCTAAACAGATTTGCCTGTACATCAGTCCCACTGAAGGAACTACTTCTGAGTAATTCATACATAAGAGTGGTATAAATTTTCCGAATGTGTTTAGAAAGCTGGTGAGAAAATATTTCTGCTTCAATTTAACCATCAGTAAAATTGCTATGATACTAACCCCGACAGGCAAGACTCGAAATGTATAACTAAAATTAAGGATTAAGGTTCTCTCCCAAAGTGGAACTCCTAACTAAAATTGGCATAACTACAGTTTGCAGATGACCTTACCTTTAATTTAGTATTTTCAAGTGAAATCTTCTCATTTTCAGAGGTGATAGCGTTGAGCTTCCCAAGGATATCATTCGTTGACCTCCTTCCGACATCTTGAAGTCTCCTCAGTTCCATCAGACGGTCAGCTATCTGCCTTTAACATGTCAAACACAACTCGTGTAGAAATTGTTTTGCATAATGTCATTTAGTTAAATGGCAACTAAATTGTGCCTTAACTACATCCACTTTACTTTCAGCTTCTTAGAAGCAATTTTAGATGTACGTCTTTCATGTTGATCATGTATAAACACTTCTTCGTGTGCCTCCTCCACGAGAGGTCTGGAGGGTGGCAACTGTTATTATCATGATAAAAATGAAAAACTCAGTAAAAACTATTCAAAAAAGAGAATGGGCCTTTTCTACAGCGCCCCCCCATCCCCGTTTGTGGAATGCTCTCCCTAGGGAGGTTCACCTGGCGCCTTCATTATATATATTTTAGGCACCAGGTGAAAACGTTCCTCTTCAACATGGCTGCTACAATGGCCTACATCACACTAAATAGGCAACTCTGCTTCGAATCTGGCTCAACCCTCTCGCCACCAGCATTCAAACTCCCTTTCAAACTCTCATCCAATCATCATTCACTACTAACATTCCAAACTCACCTTTTTCCCGCCTCCCTGCTTGCCTTAATTCTTCTAATATATTTGCCTATACATTGGCCTTAGCTGCACTACGATCGCAAGCGTTTGGCCACCAGAACCTCACGCAATCCACACCCGTACCTTCGCTATCTTGATTGGGTCACATCCACCACCATGCATTTAAAGTGCTCTTATGCCACTTTAACAGTCATGGATGTGGCGATCACACAGGGTCCCCGGATGTTTCACCGTCTATTGAACCCTGTGCCACCACTATTTCTCGCTGCCACCACCCAGGCCCTACCTGGTAAATTACTGAGTCCAGTCAGGGTTAAATTGGAACATAAGCTTCTGTTTTGTTTATTGCAGTTTAACAAGTGTGTGGTTTCATAAACGGTCTCGGTCAATTACAATCATGGGGTGCCTATCCAGACCTATAACTTCCACTACCTGTTCTCACTCACTAAACCACCTCTCAGATATTTACTTGTCTTCCTAGCTCCTAACTGTTCCCGACTCAGCTTATTTCACTACACTAACTCAACCTCCCCACAGACTCTATCCCAATTCACTCCCATTCCAACCAACCACCCAACTCCCAACGAACTCCTCCCTTTGCCCCTCCCAGAGCTGGTTTTTATAGTCCCTCTGACTCCACCCCCTGGGTTCTGATTGGATAATCTGTTTAACTATTTCACCTCCAGCACTCTCGTCTGTTAACATCACAATGGAGTCCTCTAAGGAATCATGGGAACTGCGGTTGTTTAAGGAAGCTAGGAATTGCAGCTCTTTGACTAGCAACAGTTCCCCATTCTTCTTCTTTTGGTTGTTCTTGTTGTGGGGAGGAGAAACCATAACCGTTAAATGTGATCTTGGTTTCCTTTCCTCCGTGTCTAGAACTGAAAACACAGCAGGCTAGGAGATGATGAAAATATTGCTCCATCCCATTCCCACAGTGAAAGGTTGTCAAGTAAACACACTTGGGGAGGGCAGACTAAAAAAAGCACATGCAAAATCCTAGAACAACCATATTAGCCCTGTTCCTCATTTTTAATAAAGAGACTGATTATTTTTAAAGAGGTATTAAGCATTAACTTACTTTTTCAGAGTTTCAGCCTGAACTTCTAACCTGGTTTTTTCATCTACCACTGCCTCGTGATGACTTTTCCAGACATTACAAGCTGAAAGTACCTCAGACAATTGGATTTCCTGGAGAATGTACAAAACACAGACCATGTAATATAATAACTCGTTTTCTGTTTAATTCTTCCCGATTCCCTAGACACAGGAGGTATTTTCATTCAAAGCAGTTTCCAGGTGTATTGCAGTAGTATGGAATAATGTAAAAACTTAAAAGCTTGAAATCTCGACATAAACACACACCAATAAAATCCTGAAACACAAGCATCAGCTGGAACCCAAGCGGTTGTACTAACTTTCCAGCAAAACAGAAGTTTTAAACTTGCTAAGAGCGTTTCCCTAAATGAGGTATTTGAAAGTTCTATACAGACATTTCCCAACTGTGAAATATGAGGCCATGCCTGTAAGCTTTTTGGTTATAGAAAATACTCCAGATCACATCTCCTATGCCATTTGTAGACAGTGATTACAGACTGTTGCTCGGATACTTTTCTTCCGCTTCAACTGCTACGGGCACCTGGTTGGCTAGCGCCCATGACATCACTGACAGCAAGGAACACAGTATTACAACTGGAATTTTAAAGCAGTATTTCTAAATTAAGTCACTTGGAGCAAGCCTTGCCACCAGAGCAGCTCTGTACAAAAGCAGTCAGCTGGTAGCCATGGGCAGTGATGAACTGCATGCAGCCAAATAGGCAGGCTTGTAGAGGGGTGGACAGAGCGCTGCATCTAAATCTGGAATAAAACTAGTAATGGAATAAAACCAGCACAACTCAGAGCTGATGAGGGAGTGAAGAAAGCCTGCAGGGCTGCATTTCACCCCCAGCTTGAAGCTTCCTGCCCCTAATCTTCTTCTTCTTTGATGACCGCTCATAGCTGAGCAAGATTGTCTTCCAAAAACACAGTCTTAACAGTGAGTTGTGACTGTGGAGGCCAATTCTGGAACCACATGTCCTTCCACAGTGGGGACATTGGTTTCCGGCCAGGAGTTGATCATGGTGAGGGTTTGCCAAGCGTGCCTTCCTCTTAGCACATTTCTCCCTTTCGTCCTGAGTTCAAGCGTCTTCAAAGTCCATCACACCTTTGGTAAAGGCCGTTCTCTAGTTGGAGCACTCGCAGGCCAGTGTTTCCCAGTTGTCAGTGTTTATACTACATTTTAAAAGATTTGCCTTGAGAGAGTCTTTAAACACTTTCCATTTTTAAGTTCAGAATAGAGTAGTTGCTTTGGAAGACGATAATCAGGCATTCGCACAACATGACCAGTCCAACGAAGTTGATGTTGAAGAATCACTTGCTTTTGACACTGGAGATCTTTGCTTCTTCCTGTACACCAGTGTTATTTCGCCTGTCTTCCCAAGTGATGTGTAAAATTTCTTGGAGACACCATTGATGGAATCAAGCATATTGTAAGGTTGGTAGTAAAATAGGAAATTTTGATTTCCCTGTGAATGTCCTGGTCATCAAACACTCTGCACTTCAACCGGGAGAAAGCTGCACTTCCTAATACAGTGGTACCTCAGGTTAAGAACTTAATTCATTCTGGAGGTCCGTTCTTAACCTGAAACTGTTCTTAACCTGAGGTACCACTTTAGCTAATGGGGCCTCTCGCTGCTCCTGCGCCGCCAGAGCATGATTTCTGTTCTCATCCTGAAGCAAAGTTGTTAACCCGAGGTACTATTTCTGGGTTAGCGGAGTCTGTAACCTGAAGTGTCTGTAACCTGAAGCATCTGTAACCTGAGGTACCACTGTACAAATTATATTCAACTCTTCCATGAAAAACCTCAGGGCAGCGCATAGGGGGCTCCCATACTTCTTTCACATCTTCAGCACCAAAGGATTGTTTTCAGGTTTTTACACACAGTTTAGTAGGCTGGCATCTGGTTACTTTGGCTGATGAAGGGCCTGTGTACTCAAACGACTGGAGACGGTACCTTGGCTTGCTAACTCCAGCCAACCAGAGGCCGGCTGAGCTGAAGACATAGACGGGATTCCCCAAACCAAAGAAGATAACCTTCTCAGATATTTTCTTACACCCAAACTACCAGTATGTACATACACGCATCTCAAGTCTATTATCTGATCGTGTACACTTATTAATATGGACACAGAAAGCAAAGTATGCCCCTGAAAGTTCCTGCTATTATAAATCAAGACGTTGTTGGCGTTCTTTCAGACAGGGATAGGGAACCTGCGGGCCTCTAGATGTTGTTGGACTCCAAATCCCATCATCCCTGATCACTGGCAAAGATGGCTGGGGTTGATGGGAGTTGGAAATCCTACAACAACTAGAGGGCCACAGGTCTCCTATTGCTGCTTTGTGAGATTAACATCAAGGTTTATACATTAATTTGGCTCCCTCCCCAATCACTCACCTTCTCTCTAATTTTGGAAATTAAGCTCTCCACAGCTGCTTTCAAAAGTTCTGCTCTTTGTTTCTGAACACTTGCCGCCCTTTTCAGAGCATTCCGCCTCTCCTTTCTTCTGTCCTTTTCAGCCAAAATCTGCCGCTTATATTCTCCGACTTGCTGTTTCCATTCTGTAATGTTCTTTTCTACTGTCTGCATCAGAATTAAGGAAGATTATTATATGCTCCAAACATGAAACGTTTGAGGCAGACATTAGCCAGGTGGGGGCAGTGTATGCGTTTGCACTTGCATGTATGTATAAAAGATTAAACTGGAGTACAGAAGACACAAAACAAAACAGAGATGCTTGATGATTTGGTTCATCAGATGATTTGGTTCATCAGAGCAGTGAAGGCGACAGATTTAAAGTAACATGTGCAAGTTAATTCCAACAGTTTAACAAGGCTTGAAAAATAATAATACATTGAAACACATGCTGAAGTATTTTGAAGATTCTATGCAGTGTTGAAAACATGAACCCTGAAGTACTTGGTGACAGTCAAACTCTGTAGACTGACTTAAACTGCAGTCAAAACAAAAAAAAATCCTTCCAGTAGCACCTTAAAGACCAACTAAGTCAGTTCTTGGTATGAGCTTTCGTGTGCATGCACACTTCTTCAGATACCTGAAGATATCAGTCTGTACCTGTGCAAGTTTCTTGGTGAGGTTGATGGACTTCCATTTCATGCGGCTCAATGTGGTGCCTTCCATAGTTCCAGTTACAGATAGGTAGCCGTGTTGGTCTGCCATAGTCAAAACAAAAAAAAATTCCTTCCAGTAGCACCTTAAAGACCAACTAAGTCAGTTCTTGGTATGAGCTTTCGTGTGCATGCACACTTCTTCAGATACTTCAGATACTTCGTGCATGCACACGAAAGCTCATACCAAGAACTGACTTAGTTGGTCTTTAAGGTGCTACTGGAAGGAATTTTTTTTGTTTTGACTATGGCAGACCAACACGGCTACCTATCTGTAACTTAAACTGCAGTGGCAGGTTGGCTAATCTGGGGCAGGAGGTCATTTCTGACCCACCAAGACACACTAAGCAGCCCATTAGATTTGCAGCTGTATTTCCCAGTCGGGAGAGAAAAGTTCCCTCTGGCTACCCTTTGGAGAGGATATTCAGTTTTAGCACTAAGCAACACAGTGTTTAGGTTGGAGATAAACCACCTAATTTCTCTTTGAGAGTTAAAAAAGGAACAGCATTTCCCCTCAGCCCAGCACTGGAGTCAGAATAGGTGGAAATGCCAATTGTGCGAGTGGCTCTACACGTGCGTTCCTGTGCAAGCGTATAAATCTGAATTTTGGTCCCTCCTTTGTGATGCTGCGTGTCTGTGTTCCAGCGGATGTTGTCTCTGACGAAGAATACTACTAGTATCTGTGAAATCTGTCCTGGAATGCAGCCAAATATTGTCCAAAGGGACGATATATCTCCTGGATTCCTTGACTGCGTTCACATGGGCAACACCAGAAGCCATGGAGGCCTGACCGAGAAAGGGTAAGTTTGCTGGCAAACAGAAGCTGCCTTTTGTGAGAGGACACTGGTGTTATTTATCAATTCCCCACAAGAGGTCACCATTTTAGCATCACAACTTGCATGACAAGAACACACACACACACGCACAAAAAGGTAGGCAAACACAGGTAAAAAATAACTTGTACAGCAAACGGTTCTACATTCTTCAAAAGACCTGCAAACATTAAAGTCGGGTTGCACTATGAATCCTGAGCCTACGCATTTCAAGGCTAAAGGTAGATGGAAGCCGACTGCGGCTGGAGCATCCTTATACAAAGCTTACAGAAACATTCGAGAAGAAATTACCAGTGCAAAGCGTTGCCAACTGCAGTTTTATGTAAGTTTGTTTTTTTTAAAAAAGCAATTCAGTTTATCGCCAATTCTCACTATGTAAAAATGGGCCATTTAAAAAAGAAGGTACTGTATGGGGAATCTCGGTATAAACATAGGCTGCAAGACCTTTTTCCACCTGGCCTTGGGGCGGGGGGGGGGAGCAGACTCACCAGCTCTACTGAAGAGGCTCCTGGCGAGACCAGAGGGGCATCGCTATGCCTGACAACAAACCCTAACTATTGGATTCCTCTGCCCCATCTTTTTGTGCCTGCCAAACAGCTGTGTCACGCTTATGATGATATTTATTCTCTTGTTAATTATGCTGTTTTAAATGTGTATTTTATATTTGACTTCACAATGGTGTTGTTGTCTTCAAAAATGAAGGGGAAATGTGTGTGCGTCCTATGGGGCGAATGCAGGCTTTCGCTGAAGCCTGGAGAGCGAGAGGGGTCGGTGCACACCGAACCCTCTCGCTCTCCAGGCTTCAGGAAGCTATCCGCAAGCCTGGCGGGAGTTCCTGCGGGCTTGCAAGGCTTGCGGGCAGCAGCCTGCAGCCCGGAGCATGGGGCGCCCTCTGGAGGACGCCCCGTGCTTCGGGCAGGTGTCCGCAAGCCTTGCGTGCCCGGGGGGAGTTTGGTTCTGGATTCTTTTATTGATGTTTTTATACGCTGCAAACCGCTTTGAGATTTTTTCTTAAAAATATAAAGCAGTATAGGAAAGGAAATAAATAAATAAAAGAAAAAATTCTGATTTCTTTATAAAAAAAAAGAATTTAACACCTCACACAAAAACATTATTTCAGCTCATATTACCAACAGTACTGTAAGTCTTTGCATTATTTATTTCTCTATCTGACGGCTTAAAAAAAACCTTTACGCCTGGCGTGCACATCACCCTAGTCCCAAACATGGCTGAGTGTCTAAGGGCAAGCGTGTGAGCCACTAAGGAGGGGAGCATGGCAACTTTCCTTCTCCTCCACTTCTCCCGATGCTGTGCTGCCATGAGCTGAACCTTGGTTAGGCTGAACACGTCTGATGTCCAAGCTCAAGGGTTTTCTCTTGCTCCACACAAAAAAGGTAAAGGACCCCTGACACTTAAGTCCAGCCGCAAACGACTATGGGGTTGCGGCGCTCATCTCGCTTTGCAGGCTGAGGGAGCCGGCGTTTGTCCGCAGTTTTTCCAGGTCATGTAGCCAGCATGACTAAGCCGCTTCTGGTGAACCAGAGCAGCACACAGAAACGCCGTTTACCTTCCCACCGGAGCAGTATCTATTTATCTACTTGCACTTTCGAACAGTGCTTTCGAACTGCTAGGTTGGCAGGAGCTGGAACCGAGCAATAGGAACTCACCCTGTTGTGGGGATTTGAACTGCCAACCTTCAAGCAGCCAGATGTACAACCGGATAAGCTTTGGGGCTTCAAGGCAGATTGTCCCCAGTGACGGGACTGGTTTGTGGGAGTATTTGGCTGGGGTAGAGATTTAAGGAAATCAACCTGAGATAAAGGAAACTTAGAAGCTGGTGTCCTCATTTGAGAGGCTTCTTCAGTTGGGAATATCGGTCCACAGAGATTGCACATGAACTCTTTCTATGAACAAAGCATTCCCATTTTATTTATGTGGACCTGGAGTCAGGGTGGGATATTCATAAATGCAATGATTTATGGCCATAGGTCAACTGAACTATGTATAGTTCCAAACTGGAGGTGTAGAGGGGTTTTCTTGAAATAAGCAATTATTGTGACAATGCAGATATAGCTTTCTGAATTATTTAACAGAATGTGGCTGATACAGATATAACAGATTTGTGGCTTTTCTCGTGAAATTTAGAGAGTGCACCTGAGATTTTTTACATTTTTATAGCTGCTGTGACTGGCAACTTCAATCCATAGCGACCCTCCCCAACACTGCCAAAAACACACACACACCCTATCATCAATCGATCAAAGAGGCAAAACCAACAAAAACCAGTTACCTTAAATTTTGTTCTCAGTTGATTATTCTCAGCCTCCTTTCTCTCTATCTGGCATTGCAAGTGAGTCTGTACCAACTGTGTTGATTCGGAATGACGAGATGCTTTTAACACATTAGCCTAAAATAATAAAACAAAGCCCATAATAAATTATGACATCTACATGGCTGCACCTATAATGAACGTTCGTACTCTATGGAAGGGGCGGGCAGACTTTAGACTTGCTGGATCTACTTTGATTTTTCCTTTGTTTCAGAACCCTGGGATCTACCAAGTGGAGACTGGCATTAAGACATCCAACAAGATTTGAAACAGCAAGTTGCCTCTGAGCACGTTACAAGTCTAAGAATTCATTTTCAGCACCAGAACTGAATGGAGTCCTTTAACAGTCACCTCCTGGTTAACTTTATATTCATTCAGGCAGCCTAATTTAAATGGGAAAAGTCACTTTGTTGTTGCAGTTGTTATACAATTGGGAAGCCTTGGTTGATCTACTCAGCATTCAAAACTCCCATTGTTCTAGGCGCGTTTTGCGACAGGAAATTTCATAAACGTGAGCAGTTTCTGAGCTCTGGGTGCAGTACTGCATCTAAGATTTCAGATTAAAATGGCCACTTACTCGGACGTAAATCCCAACCAAGTTCATTGGGGCTTCCTCCCAAGTGCATGGATTGGGGATCTGAAAATTTCTTTTCTTTTAACCCAACATGTTTTGTTTAGGTTTTAGTTGCCTTGTTGAATGTACTTTTAATGTACAATGTGCTTTTAATTCAAAATATGCTAGCCAGTTAGTTATGATGGTTTAAGTAGCGCATGTTAAAGCGTTATCTACTTCAGATGCTCACAGGAATGTCTAAAATCTAAACAAATTTTGGAGTGGGATCATTGAAGGACCCTTAAGTCTTAGGGTTGCGAACTGGACACTCAATGTAGGTGTCTCTGCCATCAGTTGTATAGGCCTTTAATGTGTTACTTGTGGTGCCAAAAAGATATATTTATATGAAGGAAATGGAGTATAGGGAGAATCCAGGGCTTGTCTGCAGAGCAGAAGGAAAGGAGAAGACGAAGAAGAGGAGGAGTTTGGATTTGATATCCCGCCTTTCACTCCCTTTAAGGAGTCTCAAAGCGGCTAACATTCTCCTTTCCCTTCCTCCCCCACAACAAACACTCTGTGAGGTGAGTGGGGCTGAGAGACTTCAAGGAAGTGTGACTGGCCCAAGGTCACCCAGCAGCTGCAGGTGGAGGAGCGGAGACGTGAACCCGGTTCCCCAGATTAGGAGACTACCGCTCTTAACCACTACACCACACTGGAGGACCTTTTTCTGCCTCCCCATTTCCAGCCACTCCCTGAAGACTGCAGAAGGGACCTTCTTAAGAATATTAGGGGGGCGGGCAGGGGAAACATGGCTTTATTTTTTGAAGTCTTCAGATGAGTTCTATACCATGTGAAAAATGAACGTAAGATTTTAGCTGCCGTTCATTCATTTCCAGCTTTGTATTCTTGTTATAAATAAGCGCGCCTAGACATTCCGTTGTTGCGCCCTTCCGAAAGAAAAGCAGCTAACTTTAATAGAAGGAATTAAAAACACTATTAAAAAAACCCAAGCAGATGATATGAACAAGTACCTAGCAATATATTGATTTTTTTAAAAAATAAAATACTACATTTGCCTATCAATAAAATTTCAACACCCAAGGAGAGGAAATAATAATTCAATTAATACATTCCAGAAAACCAATACAATCCTATTGCACATACATTTCAAATAACAGGTAAGGGGATAACAAAACACGTATTTTAGTGAAAGATATACACTCTTAGGCTTGAATCCTAAACACATTACATACCTGGGAATAAAAGGTAAAGGGACCCCTGACCATTAGGTCCAGTCGTGGAAGACTGTGGGGTTGTGGCGCTCATCTCGCTTTATTGGCAGAGGGAGCTGGCGTACATCTTCCAGGTCATGTGGCCAGCATGACTAAGCCGCTACTGGTGAACCAGAGCAGCGCACAGAAACGCTGTTTACCTTCCCGCCGGAGCTGTACCTATTTATCTACTTGCACTTTGATGTGCTTTCGAACTGCTAGGTTAGGAGGAGCAGGGACCAAGCAACAGGAGCTCATCCTGTCACAGGGATTCGAACCGCCAACCTTCTGATCGGCAAGTCCTAGGCTCTGTGGTTTAACCCACAGCGCCACCCACGTCCCGATACCTGGGAATAAGATCCACTTAATACAGTGGATCGAGTATCGTATATACTCGAGTATAAGCCGACTTTTTCAGCACATTTTTAATGCTGAAAAAGCCCACCTTGGCTTATACTTGAGTGAGGTGGCAGCGGCGGAACGAGCAGCCTAAAAGGAGCCCTTAAGGGCTGCTCCTCCTCCGCCTTTGCCACTGTCGGCGGTAGAACGAGCAGCTCGAAAGCTGCACAGCTACACTCTCATTCTGGAAGTCAACATATTGAAATATTGGCACACACCAAAATCTAACTTAGAACTAGCGGGACCACAAGAGATTGATGAAGTTGTCAAATCATGTAATTTGGTAAACATAAACCTATGGCAGGTGAAGTAAAACAGCTGTACAAAGGGAAATGCTAACTTACTTTCTCATGCTGAAGCTGAGTAGAAAGCTCTAAAATATACCTTTCTTTTCGAAGCACTTCATGCTTGAGTTCCTTCAAAGGAAAAAAAACCCAGATTATTATTATTATTATTTGCATACTAGAGCAAGGATTTGTAACTCAAGGGGGGGGTGGGGAGAGAACAAGGATAGAAAGTATACAGCGGTACCTCGGGTTACATACGCTCATGTTACAGGCTCCGCTAACCCAGAAATAGTACCTCAGGTTAAGAACTTTGCTTCAGGATGAGAAGAAATTGTGCTCCCGCGGCGCAGAACAGTTCCAGGTTCAGTACAGACCTCTGGAACGAATTAAGTACAGTGGTGCCTTGGGTTAAGTACTTAATTCGTTCTGGAGGTCCATTCTTAACCTGAAACTGTTCTTAACCTGAAGCACCACTTTAGCTAATGGGGCCTCCTTCTGCCGCCGCGCTGCTGGAGCACAATTTCTGTCCTTATCCTGAAGCACTATTTCTGGATTAGCAGAATCTGTGACCTGAAGCGTATGTAACCTGAAGCGTATGTAACCCGAGGTACCACTGTACTTAACCCCAGGCACCACTGTACTGGCTTTCATGACAGAGGGCTCATTTAGATATCAGCAGGCCCACAAATAGTCAAAACACTGTGTGAACTTTCCCCAGAAGCTCTGAGAATGCCATCTTGGTAGTTAAAATAACCTTACAATTAACTGGTAGATGTTAAAGCCGTGGGATCATATATGTTTATATCCACTTGCTTTGATTGAAACTAATTGGTTTGCCTTGATGTTATCATTATCTGGGGGCTTGGGAGTGTTGGGCTCTGGGCCCAGAAAAGGGGAACTATCTGTAAAATGTGAGTATTTGCCACCTATACTCTCATCTAGTTAGGTGACGTGATGGGAAGTCCCACCCAAAGTGGCATATGCTGCTTTGTCTATAAATAATGCGTTGAACATTTCTTTGGGAGTGGACAAGCCATCTCCTTGCTGCAGTGTCCATCCTGTGTCTGCAGATGATAAGAAGAAGAAGAAGAAGAAGAAGAAGAAGAAGAAGAAGAAGAAGAAGAAGAAGAAGATGAAGAAGAAGAAGACAACAGACAACATGCAGCATGTATCCTATGTGCAACTGCTTAAAATGCCTAAAACAGGCTGTGGTGCCGCATTCACGAAATGAAACGATGACACGCCAAAGAACGATGACACTTACTACAGCTTCAGTTTCGCTTTCAGTCAACTTCCATATCAAATCTTCAATCTGTGTACTGATGATCTAAAAATAAGAAAAATGAAACAAAACTGATTCAGTGTCACTTAATATTGAATACAACATATTACTTTCAACATACTGTACTTCCTGCGACATAAAACTCCCAACATTCCAAGTGACCATGCCCTCTATTTACAGTTAAGGACTAAGAAAAGAAAAGAAAAAACTACAAGCACAGATAAGAAAGTTCCTTTGTGAATTAAAATCTGACGTGTTTAGAGGTCATTTTTTTTAAGCCCCCAAAAGTCTATTTTATTAATTGATCTTTAAAAAAAAAAGAGAGAGAGAAGAGATTTTCTACTTATTTTTTCTTATCCAAGTAATAGTTTAAAGGAGTATTCTATTCACTGGGCAATATCCAATGATAGATAATAATTAAAAAATTAAAATTATTAGAGTTTCTCTTGTTCAAAAGACCTCTGTTTGTGTGCATGTGAGACCTGCCCGCTCTCTCCCAACCTACAGCCCTCCACATATAGGAATAACAGATATCTTTTTCTAAAAAGTTATCAGATACTAAATTTCCTGCCAAGAGAATGGACAGGTGGACATCAACTCAGCCCTGTTTCAGTTCAGGAACAACTTCGTTGCTGCACTGAAGGTTTAATTCTTATAAGGAAATGTTTGTCTAGGTTGTGTTCCAGCCCAGGGCAAGTTGATAATGGGGTCCCCATGACATTGTGCAGGATTCAGGTGTTGGCATAAGCCAAAACATTTTAAATACAATATGCAGTTATGTGAAGAAAGTACTCGCATATTGACATTCTTCATGAGCACACTGCTCGCCAAGAGGGAGGTTACAGGCTGCTGTGTTAAGTGGTAAGCCCTTTTCCTCAGGTGCAGATTAACTGGCAAGGAAGAGCAACCCAAACTTGATGCTGTTATGTAGGCAATTGCAGCTCTGGTCTGTAAACAGATCTGCTGCAACCCAGGGAATCTTTTGGTGGCAGCAGGATGGATCTAGTTTGCCCCTGTGCACGAGGGGAATGGATTCTTGGCCACCTCACAAATCCGTCTGGGAGAAAGAGCTACAGCTCTGCTGCACAAAGCAAGAGACTTAGAAACCTTGTTCATAAAAGGATCTAATCCAAAGCAATTCCTGGGCTAGACACAAACAAAGAGCAACACAGAAACTTATCGGGATGGGTCAACAAACTCGAGGGCTCCCCCCCCCCCTTATCTCAGGGCACTGCTTGATATATTATCATCTAATTTTATTTTTCTGTGAATTTACCTCCTTCTTTGAAAATTCTACTTCAAACAATGAAACAAAATACTTAAAACTTGTTGTTGATAAATACTATACTTGGTTGTGGTTTCTGTGCACGTTCTCTTACTTCTTTTTCCTTGCTTGATCTAAGTAGCTGCTGTAACAGTCCCTTCATATTTTTGAGAGCCCCTAGCTCCATTACCAGTAAATCCTCTTGCATAGAAATCTTTATCATATCTGCTGCAGAAACGTAACAAGCCTGACAAAAATATTAAATTGCAGTTAAGTCGTTTTGTAAAAAAGAAAAGAAAACTCTCTTTTTGGCCAAACCAGTGTGTCACCGTTCAGGTAGCCACCTTAAAACCGAACCGTTTTGATAAAACAAACCTTTTTCACCATTTGAACACAGAGAACGATCACAAATACAAAACAAAAGGAAACGATTTTGCTATGATGCCTGTCACAAATACAGTGGTACCTTGGGTTAAGAACTTACCGTATTTTTTGCTCTATAAGACTCACTTTTTCCCTCCTAAAAAGTAAGGGGAAATGTGTGCGTCTTTTGGAGCGAATGCAGGCTGCGCAGCTATCCCAGAAGCCAGAACAGCAAGAGGGATTGCTGCTTTCACTGTGCAGCGATCCCTCTTGCTGTTCTGGTTTCTGAGATTCAGAATATTTTTTTTCTTGTTTTCCTCCTCCAAAAACTAGGTGCGTCTTGTGGTCTGGTGTGTCTTATAGAGCGAAAAATATGGTAATTCGTTCTGGAGGTCCGTTCTTAACCTGAAGCTGTTCTTAACCTCAGGTACCACTTTAGCTAATGGGGCCTCCTGCTGCCGTGCGATTTCTGTTCTCACCCTGAAGCAAAGTTCTTAACCGGAGGTACCACTTCTGAGTTAGCAGAGTCTGTAACCTGAAGCATCTGTAACCCAAGGTACCACTGTAACTAGCTTTTCTCCAAACCAAAGCAGCACTGCTGGTTCTGGAACAGAGATGATAGCAGGGCTGGGTCACCTCAAGCCAGAGGTCCAAATGCAGCTCTCCAGGCCTATCAATCGGCCCCCCAAAATTCTCCCTCACTGGCCATGCTTGCATCTCAATTGTTTTGTCTGAATGGAATGTGTCCTTGCACTCAAGATGATGCCTGGTCATCTGAATGGAGGATAGAGGGTGTCTGTGCGTTCATATGAATTAGTCCACAAAGGTAAAATTTAATTTTGTTGCTTTGCCTGATTTTACCCTCTGGCCTCATCCACCACTAAGCACATGGCCCAAGGAAGGCTGCTTAGGTAAGAATGCAGCTGAAAAATATTCCCCAGCCCTTGGACTAGAGCCACAGGTTGAATTGCAGCTAGACACAAAACACATCATTTCAATATACCCTATTCAAAATTTCCAGAAGGTTAGCTGCGTTAGTGTTCTGCGGCAATGAGTCTTGCAGCACCTTAAAGACTAACAAATTTTGTTATGGCATATCGTCTAGAAAAACTTGTGCCATCAGCAGCATGGAGCATCTGATGAAGTCCACGAAAGCTTGTGCAACAATATATTTGTTAGTCTTTAAAGTACTACAAAGCTTGTTGTTATTCCTTCTTCAAACTGTATGCGTAATGGCAGTCAATGTTTTTGTGGTTCAGCAGCAAACAGCATAAGCTTGGCTGTAGCAAAGTCATAACATGAGAGAAAGATGCTTCCATTCCTGTAAAGGAAGGGCACATATTTTCTGCCAGTTGCCAACGCAGCAGCAGCTCTCTGCTGAACTGAGCACAGTGAGCTTTAGAAAATCCAGTATCAATAACAGATATCTGTTGTTCTTAGGCCATACTGTAACCGAGTGTCATTCAGTAATTATCAATGCAAACTTACCTTTGAAATTCTAGTTAGAGTTTCTTTAAAAGACGGCAGGAACATTTCTGCTGAACCAATTGCCAACTCTGCTTCGTGGAGCTTTTTCTGAAAAGCGACTTCGTCCTGAATGGTGTCTTCCCACAACCTATAAACAAAAGACTAATGTTTATTAGGAAAAACTGTGCCCGTGTTACTCTGTATAACCTTAATTTAAATGCTAACTGCAATTCAGCCAGTGGCTGGGCACACTTACTAACACAAAGCCTAACGTCCCATCAAAAGTAAGAGTTAATTATCCTCTTGGAGACTTCCACACTGGTTCTTTCCTTTTGTGAATCGCGAGGACTTAGTACATCATTTCACCTAATGCTTTTTCACACGTAGGGCATTTACTTTGCTTAGGGCAAACATGTATCATGGGCATCCATAGGGCATCTATGCAATATGAAGCCATGGAAAGTTAGGGGCTGGCCAGAACGTGTGCACACTGCAAAACATATATGCAAATTATGGTTTGTTTTACGATAATAAGTTTTGAGACTCAAACAGAAAATTGGTGAGTATTAAATAAAACTTCTGTGTCCTTTAAAAAAAAGTTTTTTAAAAATGTAAGAACGTGCAGGAACAGCACACATGTTAAACCCATGTTTCAGATAGCTCTAGTTTGGAAGTACAGTGGTACCTCGGGTTACAGACGCTTCAGGTTACAGATGCTGCTAATCCAGAAATACTACCTTGGGTTAAGAACTTTGCTTCAGGATGAGAACAGAAATTGTGCTCTGGCAGCGTGGCGGCAGCGGGAAGCCCCATTAGCTGAAGTGGTGCTTCAGGTTAAGAACCATTTCAGGTTAAGAACGGACCTCCGGAACGAATTAAGTACTTAACCCGAGGTACAGTGGTACCTCGCAAAACGAATGCCTCGTAAGTCGAAAAACTCGCAAGATGAGTTTTTCGTTTTTTGAGTTGCTTCGCAAGACGAATTTCCCTATGGGCTTGCTTCGCAAGACGAAAACGTCTTGCAAGTTTGTTTCCTTTTCCTTTTTCTTAAAAGCCTTTTTTGAGGTTTTTTAAGACTTTGGTGATTTTTGAAGCTTTTCCAAAACTTCTTTTGCAGCCATTTGGTAAGTTAAACTTTTAAAACTTTTTTGGGGGGTTTTGGATTTTGGGTGCTTCGCAAGACGGAAAAACTCGCAGAACGAATTAATTTCGTCTTGCGAGGTACCACTGTACCACTGTAATTGGCACTGCATGGCATTCCCCTAAATGAATAGCTTTAGGGAAATGTTCTAGGGTAAAATATCTGAGCTGCAGAACATGCACCACTCAACTTAAAAGCATACCTTTCTCTTTCACTTTCACTCTGCGTTTCTTCCAAGGAACTCTCCTCAGATTCCCCTGTACAGCAAGGCAAGGCTTCCTTCATCCTGGTCCTGTGTTTATCCACAAGTCGGCCGTATGAACCCCAGTTCTCCTTCAAGCATTCTTGTTCTGGAAGCTTATAAAATAATGTTTTGCCTTCACTGCTTATTCTCTCTCTCTTTCACACACACACAGAGCCACCAAATCATCTGCATCAAAAAGCTCTGCATCAAAATGCATGCAATCCAGAATAGCAAACTTGCACTTCAGAGATTCTAACATTTCTGTCTCCTCCTATCAACACGATAAGACATAGCAAGTCCACGCTTCAGCTTGTTACATGCATTGTACTGTCCTCTTAAAACGTCATACAGTACAACAAGACGGGCCAGGTTGTGTAGGGGTGTGTGGAAGACCAAAATCCAAGGGCTGCACACAATTCCTGTTTGTAATAACGCCTGGAAATTTCAGAATACCTTCAAGGCCTTCAGCACTGATGCCTCTGCTAGATCACCCCTCATTTAAACATGAAGACAAATATAATCAACTCATAGATCTTGAAACAATTCATTTCTCTGGAATTAAGAGATCTGTTTGTTAAAAAGTAAAGCAATTTTAAAGGAGGACCTGGTGGCAAAGACAAAAGGCATAAAATGGTCCTGGCTACATCAACTATGGGACGCGGGTGGCGCTGTGGTCTAAACCACAGAGCCTAGGACTTGCCGATCAGAAGGTTGGCGGTTCGAATCCCCACGACGGGGTGAGCTCCCATTGCTCGGTCCCTGTTCCTGCCAACCTAGCAGTTTGAAAGCACATCAAAGTGCAAGTAGATAAATAGGTACCACTCCGGTGGGAAGGTAAATGGCGTTTCACCAGAAGCGGCTTAGTCATGCTGGCCACATGACCTGTACGCTGTCTGAAGACAAACGCTGGCTCCCTCTGCCTATAGAGCAAGATGAGCGCCGCAACCCCAGTTGTCCACGACTGGACTTAACGGTCAGGGGTCCCTTTACCTTTACCTCAACTATGCACTTTTGCAAAGTATCTGGAACAAAGCGGGGAGGATTTGAGACTCTTGGCACCTTTGGAATCAGTAACAGACCTAGCCATGACACAAAAGGGGCAGTCTCAGTGATATATGGTATGATATTAGACAGCATCGTAGGAAACGCGGATGATATTCAAATGAGATAGGAAACCCGACATAGGAATTTCAGTAAGCGAAAAAGCATGGGAATCAATATGACAAAATCCATCTTGAAAAACAATTTTGGCTCGCCTCCAGGAAGTTTCCCTTAAAATTATATTTCAGTGGCATTGTACCCCCACACACCTTGCAAAGATAAATCCTTTAAGCTCACCATTATGTTGGGAAATAATGTGGAGAGCCAGGTCCTATTTTCACGTTTGGTGGGAGTTTACCATGGTCCATGCCTTTGGGGGGAAAGTTTTTTAATCTGACCTCCAAAATCACTAACCAATCTATCCCTCCTAATTTGACACTTGTCCTATTATCATTAGATTTGATCCCAAATTCTACACCTTAAATCTAAAGAATTAATTTCCTTCCTGTTCACAGGAGCTAGACTAGTTATTGCCCAATGATGGAAGGAAACTTCTAAAATACCAATAGAGGCTTGGGTTAATAACATCTGGAAGATCTTGAGTATTGCTCTATTATAACGCCTCACATACCATCAATGACTAATCAAAGGCATCTCCAAAAAAAGATACCTTTTGACATGATCTGATCTCCCCTTTTCCTCTTTTATTGAAGAACAGGGTATTCTAATGCCACCATCATCACAGAGGTGTCTGTGGAGGGGATAGTGATTGAAAATTTATTGTAACTGCATTGTAACATTTGAATAAATGTTTCATTTTTATTTATTTAAAAAATAATAACTTCAAGTAGTAATTTTATTAGTAGTTTAATTTCAAACATCTAAACTGCTGGCTTCTTAAAAAATTACAGGCGTCTTAGTTTAGAAGCCCTAGTGTTATATTCAAGTGCAACCTCATTTTCATGGTGTTCAGCCACTGCAACCTTTGACACACCCAGCCTGAGAACATGTTTATTACTGGTGAAGCAACACCTTGAATGGCACCAGTACCATTTATCTGCAAGGAACCTTTCCAACACCACTCCACCTGACAAAGGGGACCCTGAGCGTCTCCCAGTAAAAATAAAAATAAAAAATCAATGCACTGCAAAGGATGCTGAGAAATGTTTCTGGGTGCATGTACTTTAGCCAGGACACACTTCAGACCTCCTGGCCAGTTGCCTTTTGTGAACTGAGCGTGGTTTTGTTTTAGATATTATAATCAGCTATACAGTGCTTTGCAATTATATTCCTGGGGGCAGTTTGCAAAAGGAATTCATCCCACGAAGTGCTTATCTCACCCTTCCACATGGGGGGGGGGGGCGGGATTAGCTGTGAAGGCCACCTATCTTCCAGGGAAGTATGGCTTCTGTTACTAATCTTGTTGTTCCCAAGTAACTCCGAAGGCTACAGTGGTTTTTTTTGCGGGGGGGGGGGGGATTTCGGCGGGTGGGGGTGGAATGTGAAGTGGGAGGGGGAACTAAAATGAGCAGAGAATGACAGTTGGGTTGAACATTCTGCCAGCTAAAAGGGAGTGGAAAGAGTGGAGGATAGAGGAATCTGTCTCTGCAGGAAATGGTTTTTAGGGAGATTATTAGTTATAATTTCATTCATCCTAGCCTTCACATAACTGTGTATTTGTTTTCAAGGCTCCCCAGATTAACATCCTGGCTTGGTTCTCATGAATAGTATCTTAATAAGCTGGGATACAAATGAGATTTGTGCACCACCCACAACTTTTGTGCTGGTGAAAGTGGGGAAACAAACTGGGTTTACCACAGTTGCATATTAAATCCAAATGAGGAAGCTATGGTTGATGGTCTCCAAACAAAGTGGGACATGGAACTATGGTTTAAAGAGGGTTTCTAAACCGTGACTTGTTTGGATACCGTTAACTATAGTTCCATGAATGTATATAGGTTTTTAGGTTTAGATGATTTAACATTTAGCTGAATAACGTTAGCTCTGCTAATGAGCCAGTCACTTCAAAAAAAAATCAAGATTTGTATTAATACTATTTGTATTTCCTGCACATCTTACATGGTTATCTGAGCTGTCCACTTCTTCACTTAGAGAACTCAAATACTTTCCAAGTTGGCTGGATGTTTCTGTCTCAAGATGATCTTTCTTAAAACTCAAATCACAGGACTGAATAACTGAACAAAGTTTTTCTGCTTCCCCAGAAGTTAGGTATGGCACAAGTCTTGTTTCCTAAAAACACCATCCATATAACATTAAGTAAATGCATGCTACTAGACAAATACATCTGCCTGCAGGTTAGCTTCAGAAACAACACAGCTGCTTATATCAGGGATGGGGAACCAGTGGCCTTCCAAGTGTTTGTTGGACTCCAAATCCCATCAGCCCCAGACAGCAAAGCCAATAGTCAGGGATTATGGGAGTTGTGGTCCAACACAGGACCCCCATCCCTGACTTACATTATCAAAACAAGAATTTTTAAATGCAATAAATTACTTAAAATAGACACCATGGGAAATGTATCAGAGTTTAAGCACATCAGCCAATTTTAAGGAATACTGAACAGCATCCAAACAACAGTGAAATCAGTTTCTGAGTTTGCTATTTTGTTTTTCTTGGAGCAATATGTGCATATGGCACAATGAATTCCTTTTGGAATAGAGGGGAATTTCAAAAACAATTTGCGATGTTGGCAACGCATTCAATGTGGGGTGGGGAAGGCACAAATTTGACTCTGGTTTACTTGTGTGAACCAAAGTTGTTCTTCAGATTGTGCTCATCCTCCTTTAGACGGAAAATCAGGAGGAGTGCATTTGTGAGTCTGTGATATAACAACAGTCTTATTCTTTTATATTTAAGAATATATTGTCTCCGTTTGCAGAGACAAACTTTGGAATGGGGGGGGGGCATAGATATTTCAGTAGCAAACTTCCTTTTAACAGCTTACCTCGCAACGGCTAGAAGAGGAAAGTTCCCTCTGCACATGGTCATGAGACCCATCACTGTTCTGTTCATACAGGCTGGGTGGTGGTGCTTCCTTTTCTTTCTGAAAAATAAATTATGAGCGTAGTGAGTGTCTGAATTTTTATTGGGTTTACAAGTTAAATGCTGCCTGAATTTGTATCAGTTGCAGCAAAGGCGCTCCGTTTCAAGTCAGTGTTTAACAGAGTAACCCTAGCCATGCCCACTTTGAAGTTACCGTATTTTTCGCCCTATAGGACGCATCGTCCCATAAGGCGCACCAAGTTTTTTTGGGGGGGAAATAAAGGGAAAAAATTATTTTCCCCCAGGCGGGGGGCTGGGGCGGGGGAGGCCCAAGCTTCCCCCGACCCCAGCCCCCAAACAGGCAACTCTCCGCAAGCAGTGGGAGCGCTCCCGCTGCTTGCGGAGAGGTCCGCGAAGCCTGGAGAGCGAGAGGGGTCGGTGCGCACCGACCCCTCTTGCTCTCCAGGCTTCAGCGAAAGCCTGCATTCGCCCCATAGGAAGCACACACATTTCCCCTTCATTTTTGGAGGGGGAAAAGTGCGTCCTATAGGGCAAAAAATACGGTAAGTCCTACTGAACTCTTAGCCCCAGGTAAGTGGGAAGCCTTAGAGACGACAAAGTAAACCCCGAAGTTCTTAATGCCAAAGTAATACATTTCCACTTGAGCTAAGTGCTACAATTTTGTTTACTAATATGGTGAAAAGCATTGTTCGGTAAAGCTAGCATATTTGTAATCTGCTGAAAATAAACACACACACATTTACAGGATATTATTCAAAACTGAATTCTTCAAGGTCTTCCAAGTTTAGAGATGCAAAAGCCATGTTGCAAAGGAGGCATCTGCAAAATATTCTAACGCACAATTATTCCAAGTAGAGTTTATTTCTATTACAGCGGTACCTTGGTTTATGAACTTAATCCGTTCCGGAAGTCCGTTCTTAAACCAAAGCATTCTTAAACTAAGGCATGCTTTCCCATAGCAGCGGGGGACTCAATTTACAAATGGAACACACTCAACAGGAAGTGGAACATGTTCTGCTTCCAAGGCAAAGTTCACAAGCCAAAACACCTACTACCAGGTTTGCAGCATTCTTAATCCAAGTTGTTCATCAACTAAGCTGTTCTTAAACCAAGGTACCCCTGGACTATGCTTTTTATTATTATTTATGCTATTCGGTCATTGGAGAAAAAGCCAAGGCTACCCATCGCATAAGCAGAAACACATTGCACATCCTAAAAGTTCCTGAACTGAGCAAGGGACTGAACTAAATGGCCTTCCAGGTCACACACACCCATTCTAAAATTCTCTGGGGCTTTCTGGGTGTCATGCAATGGTCACACCCCTCTTATTAGAATTCCGTAGAGAGATTGCCACCCTTCTGATTATCATGCACCTGACAAGCCTTCTTAGTAATTGGGGTAGCGTGGAGGATCTGAGGAAAAACACACAGATAAATATTTTATTGGGGGGCACTTGTTAACTTATAACCAGACGGAGGGGCTCAAGACTTCTTCTGAAGCCTCCAGCTGGGAAGAATGGCAACTGAGCTCGGGTTCAGGTTAAACCAATGACATGCAATACCCAAAAGCAATCCCACCCAGTCCTCTAATACATATCCTGGCTTGCCCCAAGCCATGACAACCACACTTCATTGTAGGCCCTTGTACAAAATATATTACGTTTGCTGGGGGGGGCGGGGGCAGGGACGACAACCTCTCCTAATTTAGTTTGATTACGCTCCAGTATTCACTGACATGATTTCTTGCCAGAGACGAAATGGAGTTATGAGAATGCAAACTTAATGTGAAGTACTCTGGTGCAGCTTTTGCACACGATAACATTAAGTGAGATTCCGAAGCGACAATGGGATTTTAAAAAAAAATGAATTCATGGTAACTTAGATTCAGAGGTGTGTGTGCCCCTCTACGGCCACAACTGGCGAGGCAAGTTCAGAGCAAGAAACTGCAAGCTCGAAGAGGCACGCACCTTGCAGCCGCCCAAGCTGGAATCTAGACACGTGTAAAAAAAAGTTGCGAAAATGCCTTTTTTAAAAAAAAAAAAGGTTTGAAAAATGTCTTGAATTTACCGTGGTTCACCACCGCCATCTGGCGTCTCTTTGGTATAATGCTCCTTGACAACGTTTTATTTGCAGCTATATAGCTATTTGAGCCTTGAACAAGGGGAATATCTCGAGCGCAGGGGATGGGGATCCATTTCTAAAAAGCCTTTTAGAATCTAAAATTTAGACCCCTGGAAGCGCTTTCCCTCCGCTCCCCGCCCCGAGGGAGGAGGCGCGGCCGCCCCGCAGCAAGCGCTCTGCACGCGCTCAGAGGCACGCTGCTTTCCGGGCGCCGGACGAAGAGGCCGGCCACCGGCGGAGACCGCAGGCGTTGGCAACGCCTTGCAAGGTCACCGATGACAGGCGGCTCTGGGCCTCGACCCGCCTCGTCCCCTCGCAGAGCGGCGTTTCCCGCCTCCCGACCCCTTTCCCCCGAGCGCCGCCATTACCCCGCTGCCTTCCATGGCCGCCTTTCGCCTTCTGCAGCTCGCCGACGCCGCGCTCTCGGGCGGGACAACGGAGCGGCGCTTCCCGCCCTCGCCAGGCAACCCCGCGAGGCGCCGCCGGAACAGCACCGACGCCGCCCGGCTCCTCCGGGGAGCCCTCGCTCCGCCTTCGGGGCTGGGCTCCGCTGCGCGCCGGCTGTGGCGCGCGGATTGGCCTCTCGAAAGGCGGGAAGGAGGAGAGGGAGAACCGGGCGCCTCTTGGGGGCAGGCAGTGCCGGACTGACGTATAAGCTAAACAAGCTGTTGCTTAGGGCCCCACTCTCTTGGGGGCCCCCCCAAAAAAAATTAAAGGGGGAAAAAACTGGATGTGCATTTCCAAAATATAAGATAAACAAATAAAATAAAACCTACATACAGCAACAGTGTTTTGTGTTGTGTAGGCTCCTATGATGTAAGTAGTGGGTCCCGCCTGCTAGCCTGCTCCCTAAAATATCACTGGTCTGCTCATTTCTATATACAGTCATACCTTGCAGAACAGACGCTTCTGGTAGCGTTTTTTCGGGTTACAGATGTGCCAAAAGCCGGAAGTACTGGAACGGGTTACTTTTGGGTTTCGGTGTTCGCGCATGCGCAGAAGCAATAAATTGCACTTTGTGCATGTGCAGAAGCACTGAATCGCAAGATGTGGTGCTGCGGGTTGCGAACGTGCCTCCTGCATGGATCACGTTCGCAACCTGAGCATCCACTGTATAGGGTGCCTACATTCTGCCTGGACTGGTTGCATGGCAACACGTGCAAATGGCTTTCGATATCTATTAGGTTCATAAGTTACCATATAGCATAGAATCAACATATAGCATATCATCAACACAAAAAACAGCGACAATTTGTTGATGACAAAGGACAGCTGGACATAGAAAGGGCCCCATTACCTTCAGTAGCTTAGGGTCTCATCAAACCTAAATCCAGCCCTGCTCACTCCTCAAATCTTCATAAAGAGCGCAAGCCAGAATCTGCACATGGACCACTGACTCAATTCTGCCATCTCCACAGGGAAATACTCTAGGAAAATGCAGGTTGCCTTTTGCTAGCGTAGGTGACAGGGTTCTTCTGACACCCCCCCCCCCCCAAAAAAACCCCCAAGTCTCATCCCAAGTGGGACTTGTGTATAGGGTTGCCATGTTTCAAAAAGTAAAATTCCTTTTTAAAGAAACTGCCAAAATTGTCCAGCTTTTGGGAACAAACCCAAATGGTTGAGCTTTGGGATACCCCATTCCATAATGGATAATTTTTCTATTTATACCCACACATCTTATTGGGTTGCCCCAGCCACTCTGGGCAGCTTCCAGCATATATAAAAATATAATGAAACATTAAACATTTTTAGAAAACCTTCCCTATACAGGATTGCCTTCAGACGGCTTGGGGAGTTGGATAACTCCATACCCTCCTGACATTTCTCCAGTGAAAATAGGGACATTGGATAAGGAAAAGTGGATCAAATCAGAAACCAGGACGGCTTCTCTAAATCAGCGATGTCCCTGGAAAATAGGGATACAGTACTTGGAGGGTCTGCAACTCCTAGGGGCCCAGGAGACTTGCCCCCCCATAAAATATTTGTGTGCATGGGCATAGCCAGGATTTCGAGAAGGTAGAAGATCACAACCTGAAATTGAGCTTCTTTTGGGAATTCACAGGTAAAAAATACCCCCAAGAAAGAGGACATTACGGAGGCTAGGGGGCAGGCCCTCAGTTAATTGAGTACTTTCAATGATGTGTGTGTGCACTGCGTCATATATCAATTATGTGGGGCGGGGCTTATCTGTCGTCCCCCCCTCCCAATATTTTATTGGCATACCTGTGGGGGCAAGGCTGCAAAAAGAGAGGAAAAATTGGGCGGGCGGAAGGTGTCAAGAGAAAAAGATGTCCTCCTCCTGGTTCCCCACACTTCACCCTTGCAGGGATCCCCACAGTGTCTCCTTCATGCGCTTGCACAAGAAAAGGGGTACATGAGGGGGATGGCAGCTGGGGCTATGTACACGTGTGCATATGTCTGTGTGCACACACACTTGTCCTTAAGATCGGTAAGCTATAGCTCAAAATATTCCAAAGCTATTAACTATTCCTGTGCATGATCCTTTAAACATGCCTTATTAAACTGCCCCTGCTATTCCAGTACAATCATACCTCATGTTACATCCGCTTCATATTACGTTCTTTCAGGATACGTCCCGCGGCGACCTGGAAGTATCGGAAAGGGTTACTTCCAGGTTTCGCCGCTCGTGCATGCTCAGACACGCAAAATGACGTCACGTGCATGTGCAGGAGCGGCGAATCGCAACCCACGCGTGCACATATGCGGGTTGCGTTCCTTTCATGTTGCAAATGGACCTCCGGAACGGATCCCGTTCACAACCAGAGGTACCACTGTATTGCTCTTAATGACATAATTGCTGAATGTTGATTCAGCTCATGCTGCAAGTTTGCATCTAAAATAATGAAAAACCAGTTAACTCAGTAGTTCCCCAGGTGTGGTCTGGACACCTGCAGTAGACCCGAGTGCGAACATAAGCTGTGCTGGATCATACCAAGACGATCCTGTTTCTCACAGTGGCTAGCCAGATGGGAAGCCCATAACCATGGCACAACGGCAGAACCCATCCCCTGCTGTTGCTCCCCAGCGACTGGTATTTTGAGGTTGAAGGCAGAGGTCCTCCATCAGCTTCTTTAATCCCTTTGAAAGCCATTTCTGCCGGCAACCATGCTCTGCGGCACTGTTTCATATGATCCAAGGGATCCAGTTTCAAGGAGCCAGATGTTTCTTGGAAGTTTCTGTCAAGAGGCAAGCTGCTTTTCAGTCTCCATTCTGAAACCTAAATTGAGTTGCAGCAGGACACAGAAGGAACAACGAAAGAAACTGAACAGAGAGGATCGGATTCCAGACAGGAGAACAGTTGGGCAAAGGATCAGGCAAAATTTTGCCTCTGTTGCAAAATGTCTGCTGAGTAAAAAACTTAAGTCGACAAGGACTCCCTCAGGAATCACACGGTAAGAGAATTGAATGGTCGACAAACAAACCGGAATACAGTGGTACCTCGGGTTACGTACTTAATTCGTTCCGGAGGTCTGTACTTAACCTGAAACTGTTCTTAACCTGAAGCACCACTTTAGCTAATGGGGCCTCCTGCTGCCGCCGCGCCGCCGGAGCACGATTTCTGTTCTCATCCTGAAGCAAAGTTCTTAACTTGAAGCACTATTTCTGGGTTAGTGGAGTCTGTAACCTGAAGCGTATGTAACCTGAAGCGTATGTAACCCGAGGTACCACTGTATCTGTATTTGGTAAGACTGAAATCCTATACACATTTACTTGGGATTAAGCCCCATGAACTCAGTGTGACCTTTTTCTTGAATTGGCACGTACAGCATTGCATTTCCAAGCAAGACTGCTTCTATAGCAGTGTGCTGATATCCTAGCAATGCTATGTTAATTGTGGGGCTTAGGAACACATCTGAGGATTTTTTTAAAAAAATACAATGCTAAAAAGGCCTCGTTGAGGCAAATGATGTAGGCATGTCCAGGGATATATTCATTTTGGTCTTAAGTTGCCATCTGTATAAATTTTGTACTGGCAAAATGTTATATACTTGCAGGTGTTAGTGATCTTTTAAACACTATTCCTACGGAATGCAGATTAGCAGCAGGGCAACTAAAGTGGATGCTCTTTAGGGTTGCCAAGAGATTTCTATTTTGAGCCTGGATACCCTTGTTCATTATCCAATAGTCCTCACCATCCTTGGTACAATTCGAACCTATATTTTTTATATATAAATGCCAATTCCATGTGTACCTATTTGGACATCTGGAGGGCTAATACAGATTTATATGTGTTGATTTTTAGATTTAAACGCAGATGAATGCTGTATTCACGGATGTGAGCTGACATAACAGAAGAAAAGCCTGCTGGAACCTGCCCATCTAGACTAGGATCCTGTCCTCACCAGGGCCAATCAGATGCCAGTGGGAAGCCTGCAAGCTCAACATCAGCACAACAGCATTCTGCTAGTGGTCTCAAATTTCAGCCAAAATTCAGCGTCCCTCTGCCTCTCTGGCACTTCATTCTAAATCATAGCTGTGGCGCCCCCCAGTGGCACTCCCAAGGCTTCACACCCGTGTGACCGAACCAGCTTTGACCCCCCCCAAAAAAACCTGCCTCTTTAACACTGTCCACCTGCAATTCCCAGCTTGCAAACAAATCCTTTCAGATGCAAATCTACTCTTGTTTCTTGCCAAACACTCCTAATTTCTGCAACGTAATTGTGTCTGTTTTTTGGGTGGGGGGTAGTTTGTTTGCTAAAGCTGCTGTTTAAGTATTTTAAGAAACAAATTCTTTCAAATATTCTGCATTATAATGCGTCGCTGCATTCTTCAGATCCTTATCAAACGCTGTAAAAATAATCTTCATTCAGGTACGATTTAGGAAACAGGAAACTCCAAAGCAGCTCTTTGTCCGTTGTTTTAATTTTGGCAGTCGTGTTCTCTCGAGAGGATTCTCTGCTTCCAGCGCCTAGCAGAAACTTAATTTTTATATATTATCCGTGCACAGTCTGCAATTTGCTGAACACTGGATGCTCTGATTCCAGAGGCACCGGTTTCCGTAATTGTTGAATAAAGACGAGGAGCCTGCCCATTTAACTCCCAATGTCACATACTCCCAGAAGCAAATAGCCAGCCACTGGAATTCTTGCCGGCTTCTGCTAAGCAATTCGGTTCCTCCCTAATCTGATCTGATCTCTTTCTTACTATACAAGTTGTTTGCAGTGAAGCTTTATAAAATAATTATATATTTTAATCTTCTCCCTGCCCAAAATTAAGGCTGCAAATGCACACTGAAAAGCAACAACAGCACCCTCAACACAGATAAACACATTGTATATCACTGACTGAAATAATCATGTAGTATAATATAAACAGTTGGCCCATCGTTATTCATTTGCATATTCAGGAAGGGTTTATGGGTGTTTCTTGCTCTCAATGAACCCATTGCATGCCTCAGGGAGAAAAATGGTGCAATGATCTAGCACTCAGCAAAATGCCCCTCAGAATAATTGTTTTACAAATAAAAATATTGTTTGATGTGTGTGTGTTTAATCAATGACAGGGAGGATAATAATAATATAGAATATGCATTGCAGTTCTAAAATATTTTCAAAAATATTAATGCTGGAACAGTGTTTCCTTTTGCAGCAAGTAGCAAAGAGATTGCTCATCCTCACTTCAGTGTCTGGTTCAAGCCTAGACTTGCCGGATAATAGGGTTTACCTGGGTTTGCTGACAGTTCAGGTTTTGTTCCATGCTGATGAGTTAACGCAAGCACAGAGCAACCCGGAATTCTTGCAACTGCCGAGTCTCTGGAGGGCAACCACCACGTCTGCACTTTTGCCACTCACAGCACCAAGCAGGTGTGGCAGGGAGACTACTGTTAAGGTCCAGCAATGGTCAATGTGGGCTGTGATACGAACTATCAGATCCTAAGTCAGGTCAGCCCTGCCATCAGAATGACCCATTTGGGGGGCTTTCTACTGGGCATTAGGGACGCGGGTGGTGCTGTGGTTTAAACCACAGAGCCTAGGGCTTGCCGATCGCAAGGTTGGCGGTTCGAATCCTCATGATGGTGTGAGCGCCCATTGCTCGGTCCCAGCTCCTGCCCACCTAGTAGTTTGAAAGCACATCAAAGTGCAAATACAGTGGTACCTCGGGTTACATACGCTTCAGGTTACAGACTCCGCTAACCCAGAAATAGTATTCGGGTTAAGAACTTTGCTTCAGGATGAGAACAGAAATTTTGCTCCGGGGGCACGGCAGCAGCAGGAGGCCCCATTAGCTAAAGTGGTGCTTCAGGTCAAGAACAGTTTCAGGTTAAGAATGGACCTCCAGAACAAATTAAGTTCTTAACCTGAGGTACCACTGTAGGTACCGCTCCGGCGGGAAGTTAAACGGCATGTCCGAGCACTGCTCTGGTTTCACCAGAAGTGGCTTAGTCATGCTGGCCACATGACCCGGAAAAACTGTCTGCGGACAAAACGCTGGCTCCCTCGGCTAGTAAAGCGAGATGAGCGTCACAACCCCAGAGTCATTTGCAACTGGACTTAACTGTCAGGGGTCCCTTTACCTTCATATGCTGGGCATTGCTGCTCAACCCAACCCTCCCACAGCCCCACATGGGTGTATCCTTTGTGTTTTGTCAAGGTATAGAGAAGATAAACTTCCCTAGCTAATCTAGGTTTGAAGACCCAAAGGAATAGCAAGCAATGCTAATCATTTACCCAATCTGAAGGTGTTCAACCATAAAATTCTTGCCATCTCCCTGACTGCTGGACCAGTGGAAGCACTGCAAAGTAGACCAGTCACTGGAGCAAATCTGAAAAAAAGACTAGGCTTTTTTTTTAAAAAAGTGCATTTGATTATATTGTACAGTGGTACCTTGGGTTAAAGACGCTTGAGGTTACAGACTCCGCTAACCCAGAAATAGTACCTTGGGTTAAGAACTTTGCTTCAGGATGAGAACAGAAATCGTGCGGCGACAGTGCAGCGGCAGTGGGAGGCCCATTAGCTAAAGTGGTACCTCAGGTTAAGAACAGTTTCAGGTTAAGAATGGACCTCCAGAACGAATTAAGTTCTTAACCAGAGGTACCACTGTATTACCTAATAGCCAGGACCTGGTAGTGTTGGGTTTTCTCAGAAAATGCAGCTCTGCTGTGGCGGACAGTCCATGCGCAGCCTGATTCCATGCATGGCTACTCAAAAGTTAAGTCCCACACTGAGACTTACTCCCAGGTAAGCGCACACAGGATTGCACCTGTAGCTTCTCAAAAGGCATCTGCAACAAAAGAAAAAAGGCCAGGTGGGAGGGCCAGATCAGGAAGGCTGTGAACAATGTTGAGAAAAAGTGACTTGGGGACACAAGAAATCTTCTAAACAGTAAGAAATGCCACAATGTCCTGTTCTTCACCCGTCTCCTGCCTTGACTGCTACAGCCACCTTCTTGTTACTGAAATCATTCATTTAATTATAATTTCCTGCTTGCTGTCATTTGTAGCACAAAACCTTGTTTATTATTTTCAAAGCCCTTCATTGCCTTGCCCCCAGCCTGTAATCTTCAGCCCTCCAACCTAAACCTCCCCCCCCCATCTTAGTCCTTTAGAATCATAGAATTGTAGCACTACCAGCACCATAGCACAGTGATCACAATGCTCTTTGCAGCAGATAAATCTCATCGGGAGGTCTGATCTTTAGAATGTGGGAATTGTTTTCATATGTGAAATTATTTTAAATATGTGGAAATCATTTTATAGTTGTTTTATTATAGTGTTTCTTAAATTGCTTTCAGGTGTTTCATATGAAGCAATTCGTAAATGGGCTGCAGTAAACTACCGTATTTTTTGCACCATAACACTCACTTTTTTCCTCCTAGAAAGTAAGGGGAAATGTCTGTGCATGTTATGGAGGAAATGCCTACGGGTGGCATGTCTACGGATTTTCCTCCTCTAAAAACTACGTGCGTGTTATGGTCGGGTGCGTGTTATAGAGCGAAAAATACGGTAACCCCATCATAGCTGTCTGAAACTCTCCTGCGCCCTTTCTCACCCCCGCCCCAACCTCTCTCCAGGAACACCTCCATCTCTTCCTTCAGATCCGCCTTCAAAACCCAACTTTCCATTAAAACCTTTGCCACAGCACTTCAATTGTCAACCATTACTGGAATCTAACTGAACTTAAACTTCTTCCACTCCTCTTTACCGCTGCCCCAAATTGAATGTTAACTTGCAAATTCCTTGGGGGCAGGAATTTCTGTTGCTACTGTTAGCAGGCCCAGTTTTAGCTGGGACTGCTACCAAACACACACACACACACACACACACACACACACACACACAAAACAACACACAGAAAACAAGGTTACGGCTAAAGAGCCTTGCACAGACTTTTGGTTGTGGGTTTCTATGTATAGCAACATTCCCCCAGGGAAAAGATGGGGAACCTCTGGAAGAAGCCAGCTCCCATCAGTCCCAGCCATAATGGTCTGGAATTATGGGACTTGTAGTCTTAACAACAAGGGGCATGGGTGGCGCTGTGGGTTAAACCACAGAACCTAGGGCTTGCCGATCAGAAGGTCGGTGATTCAAATCCCTGCGATGGGGTGAGCTCCCGTTGCTTGGTTCCTGCTCCTGCCAACCTAGCAGTTCGAAAGCATGACAGTGCAAGTAGATAAATAGGTACAGCTCCAGTGCTGCTCTGGTTCGCCAGAAGCGGCTTAGTCAGGCTGGCCACATGACCCGGAAAATGTACACCGGCTCCCTCGGCCAGTAAAGCAAGATGAGCGCCACAACCCCAGAGTCATCCGCTACTGGACCTAATGGTCAGGGATCCCTTTACCTTTACCTAGTCTTAACAACATCTGGAAGGCTGCCAGCTCTTCAAACCTGCTTTATGGCACACAATACTCCCGGAGGAGCTAAAACTGCTACCTGTATGAACCCACACTCAGGAATAGCATGTTCCTCCACGACTTTTGAAGTGGCATCTCAGGGTCTTTAAGGGCATTGGGCTACTTTGGTTATGCTCAGATTTTTAACATAGAATCAGAGAACGGTAGAGTTAGAAGGGACCCCAAGAGTCATCTAGTCCAGCCCCCTGCAAGACAGAAATCCACGACAGATGGCCGTCCAACCTCTGCTTAAAAACCTCCAAGGAAGGAAAGTCCACAATCTATACATATATATATTATACTGCCACTCATGCTACGTTTGTGCATTCTGATTGTAAAAGCCACCTGGGACAAGCAGCCCAAAAGGACGATTAAACTTGTTTAAATATAAGTAATTCTGCTCGACGTGGTATTACAGCTGCCAAGGTGCCAGAAAGATGCGCGTTCTGTCTGCCACCCTCGCTAGGGGACTATCTGCTTTAAGGCCGTCCAGTGAGGGGGCACATACCCGATCTATCAGCTTCCCTTTTGCCCATGCACGACTTTTCTCCGGGAGAGGCGAGCGCAACTTGGGATGAGGGCTGCGATTTCAGAAGAAGTTGCGTCGCGTCTGAAAGGGAGAACAACTCATGCGCAAGAGAAACTCTCCATTTTCCCGATCTCGAGAAGCAGCTGAAGTGAGAGAAGGCGAAGAAATACGAAGCGCCCGCGGGGGAGGGAAGACAAAAACAAAACAAAACCACAAAACACAAATCCCGTCTCCATACGACGCGCCTCGTTTTTGCAATCTCCAGATCGTCGCGCGCAGCTGCAACGAAACCTGCCGCGCGTTGTTGTCTTGCGAGGGAAGCGCTGCGGACTTCCGACGTGCTCCTCCAGAAAAGGATGGCCAGAAAAAGCGACGCGGGGGCCGGCCCCGTGGCGCTGCTGAGACTGAGCGTGGGTCTCGCCCTCCTGCAGCTCCTCGGAGGGGGGGTCACCGCCGCCACGCTGAAGGGCAGCGCTTACCAGGGGCTGCTGGTCGCCATTCACCCCTCCGTCCCCCAAGAGGCGAAAATCGTCTCCAGCCTTAAGGTAAAAATGAAGGGAGGAGGCAACCGGCGCTGTTGCCAATGGACCCTTCGCGCATCTGGTGATGGGAAGCGGACCCGAGGGGGAAGGGACCCCGCAAGGTCATCCAGTCCAACCCCCGCCCCGACCTCGCAATGTACGCATCGCAGCTAAGTCCTGATGGCTCTGCCTGCCTGCGATTGTCATTTTACCACTTTGGCATCACGCACATCTTCCGCGTTGCGGTTATGTATCGCCACCTGGATTGCCTTTGAGCCTTGGTGCTTCAGATTTTGCCTGCCCCTGCCCCTCTTAGTTTACCAGCGGGCACGACTGAGCACACTGAAGATGCTTCTATTGTCTCCCTGTCTTCTGAACTCCGCACGAGTCTTCAGTTGCAAGGGTGCAAATATTTTTTGTTTGCAAAACACAGCTCTAATGCTATAAAAAGGTGGCAGGTTGTCTGTGCCAATTTCGCGACTCTCAGTGGTTTAATGCGTTCAGGGGGATTTTTCTATGTGAAACCCACCAGTTGCACAACCCCCCCCCCAGGAGTTGGTCACGGTGCTCGTGGTGTTGCATAGACCTCCCTTTGCGCCTTTAAGCAAAATGTACTGAAGCATCTGTTCTTTAAAATTCTGTTCCGTGGCTGCACGTCGAGGCATCTTCCACAAACATGTGGTGTTCCTGAACACATTTGTTCCTCTGCGCCTTTTGCAAAGTATTTTTCTCATTTCCATGCTCAGCAAGAGCTACAGCTACCCTCGTATTGATCAGATCCAAAGCATTCACGGAGGAAAGTGTGGAATCCCAAGGATGCTCGCTGTGATCTGAAGGTGCACTTTGAAAGAACAAAGGTCGTTAGATCCACTGCTTGCTTGTTTGAATCCTTTCATTCAGCTGGTATTGGGGGGAGAAGTATCTTCCTTCATCTATGTAAGGTGGTGTCACTGTCAACAGCTCTTATTCTGCCTAATGCTCCTGTAGCGAGTATATACACCAGGCACTACAGAACGACCCTGTTGGCTACCGCTGATGCTGACTTTGGGCGCATAGTTCGTAAACGGGTACTTTAGTCTCAATAAATGCAGTTGGAACCTAAGACAGAAGGCAGTCTGCCTCTCCGAAGGATGGCTGCTGCTCCTGACCAAGCATTCAGGGGGGGCTCAGTGCTGGATTTACGTATAAGCTAAACAAGCTATAGCTTAGCGGCTCCCCCAGTTAGGTCTGTAAATTACCATATAGCATAAATTCAACACAAAAAACTGTGACAATTTGTTGTTGACAAAGGACAGCTGAACATATAAAGGGCCCCATTACCTTCAGTAAGGGATGCGGGTGGCGCTGTGGGTTAAACCACAGAGCCTAGGACTTGCCAATCAGAAGGTCAGCGGTTCGAATCCCGTGACGGGGTGAGCTCCCGTTGCTCAGTCCTGGCTCCTGCCAACCTAGCAGTTCGAAAGCACATCAAAGTGCAAGTAGATAAATGGATACCGCTCCGGCGGGAAGGTAAACGGCATTTCCGTGTGCTGCTCTGGTTCGCCAGAAGCGGCTTAGTCATACTGGCCACATGACCCGGAAGCTGTACGCCGGCTCCCTCGGCCAATAAAGCGAGATGAGCCCCGCAACCCCAGAGTCGGCCACAACTGGACCTAATAGTCAGGGGTACCTTTACCTTTACCTTCAGTAGCTTAGGGCCTCATCAAACCTACATCTGGCCCTGGGGGCACTACTGACCTCCCCCTGCATGCTCTATCTCTAGGCAGATCTGGCTGCCACCCTAACCCTAGTTACCCCTAGGGCGACGAACCATTTCTGCCTGTCAAATAGCTGCCAAAAACTGAACGGTAATCTTAAATCCAGATATATATATATATATAATAGTAAAGAATAATGATTGGGATCCTGATCCCCTATAGTTATGGATTTAAAATCTGAAAGTGTTCCCCCTCTTTTTTGCTGTACATCTGGACTGGATCTGGTCTCTGATTCCAGCGGTCAGGAATTAAGGGATTTTCTGTGCCAGACTTCACTGCAGCACACCCTGAAAATTATGAAGTTGCACCTCTTTCAGAATTCACCAGATCTTCTGGATCTGGGTGAGAAAGGTCATTGGATATACCTGCCCAGGACTCTGCAAACTACGTGTTACTTCTCATCAGCGGCGTAGCATGGGTTGTCAGCACCCGGGGCAAGGCAAGTAATTTGCGCCCCTAACCCCTAACCTGCCGCCGCTGCCAGCTTCTTCTTGCTGCTGCCTGGGCTGGGGTATTTACGGTAAGGTAGCCACGGTGGCGGGTCCATGTCAGGTGATCTGAGGCGAGTTGCCGCTGGCGCTGCCGCCCAAATGACGCCGCTTGCCCAGAGGAGGAGGAGGGCAGAGAGGCGAGGAAAATGCAACATGGCCCAGCAGCTGCAGCAGCAGCGGCGGGGCTGTGAGGAGGGGCTGCCTGGCGCGCCCTCCGTGGCCCTGACGCGCGGGGACCGCGGCGAGTGCTGAGAGCCGCTGCTTGCCGGACGCCTTCAGCCCGGACGCGCGCACAGCTCGTCGGTTCCGCGAGACATGGGGCTCTGCTACAGCTTGCGCCCGAGGCTCTTCGGCGACTCCGGAGGCGGTGAGCGCCCCCCCAGATGTTGCACCCGGTGCGGCCGGCCCCCCCTGCACCCCCACGCTACGCCACTGCTTCTCATGGCTTGTTCACTCAGCTCCTACAACTTCCTGCTCCACTCCTCCCTCCTGGCTCCTTCCCCGATGTAACTGGTTCCAGACAGGCAGGGACTTGTAACCCTACTTACAATTTCAGGAAGTCATAGACTGTGATCCTTGGATGCTGATAAATCTATTGTCAGTGAGATGAGAAATGCAAAGTTGTTCCCCCACATATCCCCTGTGCCCATGGGAATAGCCTCCTCCTAACTGGAGAAATGATGCTTTTATGCCAATCTCTTCTAGCACTGCTGTTTAGCAACTATAGCTAGCTAGCTAGCTAAATAAATAAATAAATATTTATACTCCACCCATATGGCTGTGTTGCCCCAGCCACTCTGGGCGGCTACCACACAGAAAAAACACACACAATCAAACATTAAAAACGTATTGAGACAGGGCTGCCTTCAGATGCCTTCTAAAAGTTGTATAGTTCTTTATCTCCTTGACATCTGAAGGGAAAGTGTTCCACAGGGAGGGCTCCACTGCCAAGAAAGGCCTCTCCTTGGTTCCCTGTAGCTTCAATTCTTGTGCAGTGAGGGAACCACCAGAAAGCTCTCAGAGCTGGATCTCAGTGTCCGGGCAGAACGATGGGGGTGGAGACACTGCTTCAGGTATACAGGACCAAGGCTGTTTGGGGCTTTAAAGGTCAGCACCAAGACTTTGAATTGTGCTCAGAAATGTACTGGGAGCCAATGAAGGTCTTTCAAGACTGGTTTTATGTGGTCTCGGCAGCTGCTCCCAGTCACCAGTCTAGCTGCCGCATTCTGGATTAGTTGTAGTTTCTGAGTCACCTTCAAGGGTAGCCCCATGTAGAGCGCATTGCAGTAGTCCAAGTGGGAGATAACTAGAGCATGCACCACTCTGGCGAGACAGTCTGTGGGCAGGTAGGGTCTCAGCCTGCGTACCAGAAGGAGCTGGTAGACAGCTGCTCTAGACACAAAATTGACCTGCGCCTCCATGGACAGCTGCGAGTCCAAAATGACTCCCAGGCTGCGCACCTGGTCCTTCAGGGGTACAGTTACCCCATTCAGGACCAGGGAGTCCCCCACAACTGCTTGCCCCCCTGCCCCCCCCAAACAGTACTTCTGTATTGTTGAGATTCATCCCCAATCCATTATCCTCCATCCATCCTCCAACCGCCTCCAGACAATGTATCAAGGAAGGGCTGCGAAGGAGTAGTTAAGAATGCAGTCCTGAACACACTTACTAAGAAGTCAACCCCATCGGATCAAGTCCGCCTTTGGAGTAAACATATGCATAGGATCACATTGTACAGAATGCTTCTAGAATTAGCCATATTTATTGTGAGGAGAACAGATTTGTGTTTCCTTGGCTCAAGAATGCGTGTGAGGTGAATCCAAATGTTTCATGATAATGGCAAGCTTGGTTTGGAAATCCCTTTGGATTTCCTAGTAGAATGGACATGCCATATCGACACTGTGGTGCTTGAACCCTTCTGTTAAGATGGTGGATTTAAGGAGTGGCCTGGAGAGGTCTAGTTTTAATGCGAGTGAACCTGCCGCAACAGAAGCCGGTTGTTTTTGCTGCATCAGCCTATATTTACAGTTGTGAAATTATGGAGGCAATTATAATTGCCCAGACAAGCTGTGTGTAGTGTGTGTTTCGAATCTGGCTTCACGCACGCTGCATGAAAGCTACTGCTTTGAAAGCGTTGTGAAATTGATAAAATAGCCCTTGTGTCCTGGCTCTCTGTGGTAGAATTTCTATGTAGTTTGAAGCACAAATGCTTCACCTTTAGCTATGAGGATCAAGGGAAAGGTTTGCCACTTTTCAGTTATCATAAAATGTTTTCATAAGCAGCAAAGCATTTCAGGAATGCAGATATCACTACCAAGCCATTTTCTGGCATTTCTCCTGCCTTCCTCAGCCCTGCAGCTGCTTATTATGGGTTGTTTTAGTCTGTGTTTGCTGTACACTCCTTGCACTTCCAGTGCTGGGATTTTTTTTATCATCCAACGTGTGTTATGTATCCAGTACTTTGTTATAAAATACCGCCATTTAATGTGTTGGTTCACAAACCAGCTTCATGCCATTTGGGGTCTTTAAACCATTCCTAACTTCAGGACCTCTTTTTCTAGAAAAATAGCACTGAATAGGACAAATTATTAATTAAAAATTTCTGGGTTAACATAATCTTCACTATTTCTCAAATCAATGTCCCCCCCGCCCCAAAAGCTTCATTCCAGTCTGACTTGCTGATTGCACAATGATTTATGAGTTTACACTTTCCTGCTTGCATGAACTAATGATTCCCGCTAATCCACTTTCCTATCTTTTCGTTCTCTTATTAGGAAATGATTACTGAAGCTTCCTTCTACTTGTTCAATGCTACACAAGGAAGGGTTCATTTTGGGAGTGTCAAAATTTTAATACCTGCAACATGGGAAAGAAACAATTACGCAAAGCCAACGCAAGAGGTGTACACAAAGGTATGTATTAAGGGCAGTGTCCTGGGCCTGCTATTCCTCATTTCTTCCATCCATCCACCTCCAGTTAAAATAGTTGCTGAACACAGTAAAGGTAAAAGGTAAAGGTAAAGGTAAAGGAGCCCTGGACAATTAAGTACAGTCAAAGGCGACTATGGGGTGCAGCGCTCATCTCGTTTCAGTACTAAATGGTAATGCCTTTGGATACTCTGTTAGTAGGGCTTTTTTAAAAATATGTAAACGTTAGTTGGATCCAAAATTCTCAAGATTGTTCTGATCCTAAAAGATGCTGGTTTGCTACAGGCATGTATATAATACATGCACTTTTTTGTTTGGCCAAGCATATCCAGATATGTATAATCTTGATCTGTGCTTTAATCTGGTTTTTAGCTTATCATTGATTTTAATTATCTTTGTTCTAAACAGTTGCATTTTACTGTTTTTGCTGATTATCTCATTGTTTTATTCTTCTCCATAAACCGCTTTGAGGCTTTTTATAATCAAGTGGTATATAAATTTTACTAATTGAATGAACAGCATATCCCGTCCTATGAGTTTATTTGCTTGCATAGCGAGTGAATCTCAAAGCTACCTTATTTGTGGGGGGAACATAATGTGTGAAGTCATTTCAAGATTTGCTCAGAACAAATCTTGTACTCTCCATTGCTAATAGCACAAAGAGCAGGTTATTTCTGATCATGTGGTAAGTACAGCTAATACAGTACAGTGGTACCTCGGGTTACAGACACTTTGGGTTACAGTGCTTCAGGTTACAGACTCTGCTAACCCAGAAATAGTACCTCGGGTTAAGAACTTTGCTTCAGGATGAGAACAGAAATTGTGCGGCAGCGGAACAGCGGCAGCAGGAGGCCCCATTAGTTTAAGTGGTACCTCAGGTTAAGAATAGTTTCCGGTTAAGAACAGACCGGCTGAAAGAATTAAGTTCTTAACCTGAGGTACCACTGTAGTTATCTACTGCCCACACCCACAGTGCATTTGTGTGCCTCTTCATACCTTCCAGCTTTTAAATGTGCTGTGTTGATGCTATCATTAATCAGAGGAGCCAACTTGGGTCCCAGGTTATGGGTGCCCACTGTGTGTGGCATCATGACGTCATGCATGCCCCCTGGCCTCAGAACCTGACTTCCAGTGGCACCTCTGAGGCCTCAGAGATGCTGTCTGAGGCCTTGCAAAACCTCAGAGGTTGTGGGGGGCCCCTGTCGTGTGGGTGTTGAGCACCCACAACAACATTTTTGTGGGTGCCCAGGTACCCAAAGCCCCCTATAGTTGGTGCCCCTGTTATTAATTAACAAGCATTAGGACTTACTGTATGTTGAGACTTCATTCCTCTTCACGTTTCTCTGGTAGTAAACCTCATTGAACTGTAAAGGTAAAGGTAAAGGTACCCCTGCCCGTACGGGCCAGTCGTGACCGACTCTGGGGTTGCGCGCCAATCTCGCTTAAGAGGCCGGAGGCCAGCGCTGTCCGAAGACACTTCCGGGTCACGTGGCCAGCGTGACGAAGCTGCTCTGGTGAGCCAGCACCAGCGCAGCAGACGGAAACGACGTTTACCTTCCCGCTGGAGCGGTACCTATTTATCTACTTGCACTTTGAGGTGCTTTCGAACTGCTAGGTTGGCAGGAGCAGGGACCGAGCAACGGGAGCTCACCCCGTCGCGGGGATTCGAACCGCCGACCTTCTGATCGGCAAGTCCTAGGCTCTGTGGTTTAACCTTCTTCATTGAACTGACTGGGTCTTATTTTTGAGTAGGCATGCATGAGATTTCACTGTCAAGTGCAGTCTCATAGTATGACTAAAAAGGGTGCAGTTTAGTACTTTTGCAGTTCAAAAACATGTTTACTATATTCCAGTGTGTCTGTTCTGGGTGGGTGGGGGTGGAGAGTATTATGAAATCTGACTTATGACATTTAAGCAATTGTTGGACTGAACTCCTGCTTTTGTCAGTAATTAATAATAAGCGTACCTATTTCAAACCTGCTCATTAAACAAAACTTTCATTTTAGGCAGATGTCATTGTTGCTCCTCCTTATTGGAAACATGGACACGATCCATACACATTGCAATATGGAGGGTGTGGAGAAAAGGGAAAATACATACATTTCACCTCTGACTTCCTGGTAAATAATGATTCGATTGGAATCTATGGACCACATGGTAAATCCTAAACAAATAATTATTACCTTTCTTCTTCCGTTACCTTTTGTGTTTCAAAAAAGTACAATTTTAAAATCTCACATCTGCATTGTAATCAACAAATAATATCTTTAATAATTAACAGTAACGGTGTCTTCATACGTGACTCTTTTTAGTTTTTAATAAACGTTTATCACACTGTAAAGTATATATATATATATATATATATATATATATATATATATATATGCAGGTTTTGGTGTCCTCGGGTGTCTTCCCGCGGGAAGACACCCGAGGACACCAAAACCTGCATTCCTGTACCCGTGAAAATCTACGAAAGCATATATATATATATATATATATATACATACATATATTGCATACCATATGCCATTGTGAAAAATCCACCTGTAGTTAACATTCAGTATAAACACAAGGGAACTGGTCCTTCCAAAAAAACTCCTAACATTTTCAAAACAGAAATTAAGTACTGGTTGTTGAATCTTGAAATCAGAAGCCTCACATTTGAATTGGGACATAGAGTATCATATTACTACATATTACTTTTCAGATAATGGGGGGAAATAATTGACTAAAAGCAGTGGTTTTTTAAAAAGGAAATTTATTAAATGGCATGCTCTGTTTGCTAGAGGAAATTTCAAATATTTTCCTAGCACCACAGCAATCGAGAGATAACACAATCTCTCGATTGCTGTGGTGCTAGGAAAATATTTGAAATTCTCCAAAATATTTTCTTGTGATAAAGGCACTGACAAAGTTGGGAAGGTGTCAACTTCTGAAAATTGGCACAAACTGGTGCCATTGGCAGCCTTAAGACACTTGGACAGCTGCATTTCGTAAGCTGCAATAGGTATCCTAACTGGGCTGGGGCTGGGGGTTTCACTGCAATCGATAGCCAAGAAAAATGTCATTGGGGTTCCCTACAATGACCTACAATTTAAAGAGTGACTTTAAGGGTCTCAAGACCAGATTTGTGTTTGGGAAGCTTGCAGATTCAACTTTTGGGGAAGGCTCAACCAGTTAGGGCAGCCTTTCTCAACCTGTGGGTCCTCAGATGTTGTTGGACTACAACTTCCATCATCCTTAGCTAGCAAGGCCAGAGCTCAGGGATGATGGGAGTTGTAGTCCAACATCATCTGGGGACCCACAGGTTGAGAACCGCTGAGTTAGGGTGTCAGTACAGGAACTTGAACTCTTCCTGTCTTACAAGTCAAGCACACAATCTCCTTTCCTGCAACACTACTTGCTCTGTAGCGTTTGCTTCTATGGGACTGTGTTAGATTACTAGCAAGTGTCGCAATGCAATTTCCGTGCTTTTATTTATACAGGCAGGCTTTTCGTCCATGAGTGGGCCCACCTTCGATGGGGGGTATTTGATGAATATGACAGTGAAAAGCCTTTCTACATATCGAGTCAAAACCAGGTGAAAGCCACCAGGTAAAATTTGTGTATGTGCAGGTGTGTTCAAACTAAACAACTCTGTATATAGTTTGCAAAAAACACTTTATCAATAATGTGCGGCATTTCAACACCTTCTATTACATGGAATTTAAAATAATATCTACAATGCCAAAATAATAATGACATGTGCCATTCAGTATCTCAGCCAAACAGTTCGAATATTCCTGAATTAAGTTCATGAGAGCGATTCTCTCTGTATATACTTGTGATGGTGCGATCCTGACAACGAGATGCCTGGATTTCAATCTCTGTTTCGTGAATCTTCTTCTGGTCGGCCCAAAAAGGAACTCTGAATTGTACATAACGAGCTTGTAATAACTTCATTCAATACAAACCATAAACAAGGACAAGAATTGTGGGCGTAAGACAACTCGCTTACATATAATGGCAATTCAATGCTCCACCAAATAAATTGCCTCTAACTGTGCTCTTTTTTGTAAAGACTGATGCAGCTGCAGCCACAGGTGTGCTTTTTTCAGAATAAAAATTACCTGCTTCATGTTTCTTTAAAAGTTTTAAACGTTTGTTTTCTTTTGCACTCACACTCCCTTGGGAAGCACAATATATTCATGTCACGATTGCCTTGTGCCTATTCCTAGGTGTTCTTCTGACCTAACGGGAATTTATGTCTGCGAGAAAGAATCCTGCACTGAAGGCAGCTGTGTCATTGACCAGGCAACAGGGCTCTTAAAAGAAGGGTGCACTTTTATACACGACAAGGAACAAAATGCATCATCCTCCATAATGTACATGCAAAGCTTATCTTCTGTAAGTACAGTTCAAGAGAGATTGTACATGACGTTTCCTGTACTTCAGGGATGGGGAAACTGTGGCTGAACTGCATCTCCCACATCTCTGACCATTGGGCATGCTGGCTGGGGGTGGTTGGAGTCCAGCAGCATCTGAAGGATCAGTGCCTGAAGGTTGCATGTAGAAAAGGGGGCTTATATCTTCCCAGGTGTTTAGGTGATGTTCTTGAACGGATTGCTCATAAAGCCACTTCCGCACTAAGATGGAGGTGGGGTTGCAGGCTTCACGGCCTCTCCACACGGGCAGCGGCTCCGCGTGATTGGAGAGGATTCCTGGCTGCGTCACCCCCTAGCTGGCCAGTCTGCTGGCTCGGGAGTGGGGCCTGCCCTATAAAGGCAGGACGCGGCCGGGGATCTCCCTCTTTGCAGCCTGCTAGCTGTTCCTGCTTTTTTCCCGCCCTCCCACCCTATAAGGTTTTCTTTCTGACCTTGCTATGGACCTTGGTTGGTGGCCTGGTAGGAATTTTTCCACTTGGCAAATTGGCACCAGCCACTTGGTTTTCGCCTACCTCATAGCAAATCGTCACAACTTCCTGGATATTCTGGGCAATCTGTTTCTGTCATTTGCAATTGTTCGTTTCCAGAAGAAGATGGGATGGAAACAGCACTTGGAGAGCTGGGAGCCTTTCTCTCTAAGCCCTTGTGTGTGTGCAATTTCTGTGGTTACTAATAGAGATGTTTTCTGCAAGTGTTTCACACAATCATAGAATTGTAGAGATGGAAGGGACCCAAAGGCCATCTGGTCCAACGCCCTGTGATGCAGGAATCTCAACTAAAGCATCCCTAAACAATGGCCATCCAACCTGTTTAAAAACCTCCAAAGAAGGAGAGTCTAAACAGCAATCTCAGAGAACAACCTCCCGAGGGAGTCAGTTCCCCCATCAAACAGCTCTTACTGTCAGAAAGTTATTCCTAATGTTTGGTTGGAATCTCCTTCCTTGTAACTTGAAGCCATTGGTTCGAGTCCTACCCTCCAGAGCAGGAGAAAACAAGCTTGCTCCATCTTCTACGTGACAGCCCTTGAGATATCTGAAGATGGCAATCTCAGTCTCCTCTTTACCCAGGCTAAACATACCCAGCTCCTTCAACCGTTCCTCATAAGGCTCACTTTCCAGATCCTTGATCATCTTGGGTGCCCTCCTCTGTACATGTTACAGCTTGTCAATATCCATCTTAAATTGTGGTGCCCAGAACTGTCTTGCTGTTTTCTGTTTTCAGGTGTTTGAATTCTGTGACTCAAGCAACCATAACGCTGAAGCTCTCAATGCTCAGAACAGGATGTGCAGTTATAAGAGCACATGGGATGTCATCATGAGTTCTGATGACTTTAAATCCGATATTCCTCTGACCAGCAACAACAGTCCTTTGCCCCCAACCTTCTCACTTTTACAAGCGACAGACAGAGTGATCTGTTTAGTCTTGGATTTTTCCAGCAGCATGGATGAGGTAAAGTCTTACTCTTTGAGGCAAAAATGAACACCTGCTCTGAAACTGAAGTTCTTTTGCTTTTGTTTTCAAAAAATGCTATTGATTATAGAGTTTATTAAAGATCACCAACGTCAGGTAAGTGCCGGAGGAAAAAAAATAGTTGTTATTAAAAAAAAATTGTTTTACAAAACAAACACAAACAGGGAAATGCACATCTATCGTCTCCACTTTCAATTCATGGTCTTTTTCACAGTTCATTTACGTTTAGTGAGAGATACTTTTGTCACAGACATCTTGTGGTTGGGGAGAGAGATGGGGCTATTGTTCTTCCATTCTATCCTAATCTCTAGCATTATCAAGAAGAAGAATAAACTTTTAATGATACCTCTTTCTCCACCCCCACCCCCAAGACAGTCTTCTGTTTGGAGAACCACATGCAATTTTTCTGGTTGTAGGAGAATTCTTGAACAGGCAGTATACCCTGCCTGATATTGTGTCCGTGAAAACATGTTGCATTATGGGTGAATGAATAACAGGTGATATTTTACCTCCTACAGAACAATCGAATCATTCGGATGCGTCAGGCAGTAGAAGTGTATCTACTGCAAATTGTGGAAGAGAACTCCTATGTTGGGATTGTCACATTCAGTGAAGGAGGAGAAGTAAAATCTCAGATCCGGCAAGTAACGAGTGCTGATATACGCAAGCAGCTTGCCTCCGACTTGCCAGTTGCTTCATACGGCGACAGAGCAAATGTTTGCACGGGTGTACAGCTGGCGCTGCAGGCAAGTCCTATTTATTATTGCCTCTCTTGCCGCATTTCGGCTCATAGGAACATTTTTGGTTTTTGATGCAGGAACTGGGACTATTCTTGCGGGCAATTGTGTAGTCACCCAGTGTTTTTGAACAGATCTTCCAAATGCAATTGAAAAGAAAAGGCTTTGGAAAGGTCCTCTATCTAGCTAACAAGAGACAGCAAATTGGGATACAGAAGGAAAAATAGAAAACTTAAAACGGAATAAAAATAAACCGAAATGAGTCCCACATTAAGTGTTCAGACTCATAATCCTTGTTTAAGTTGCAGTCTTTTATGCATGGAACTTAATAAGATGCACCTGGTCTTCATAGGACTTAATTTCTGGGTTGACACGCACTTCCATAAAAACACAGCAAGGGAGTAGACAGCATGCAAAATTGCAACAAAATAAATAAGAACATAGAAGATCTTGCTGGGTCAGGCCAGTGACTCATTTAATCCCGCATTCTGTTCTCACAGATGCCTGTGGGAGGCTTAGAAGCAGGGCTTGAGCAATAACAGCACAATAAAACCACCCACAAAAAACACACACAACAACATAGGTTGATGAGGGTGAAGTTCTGTACCTACAATAATAAATTGGCTCTCACTCAGCATCTGCTGTGTCAGAAGTAGGCGGACTTTAGGCTCGAAGATTTCTTCCCCTGAAAACTTGAGGTCTGGCACCTAGAGCCAGGGCAAAACAGTGGCTTGAGTCAATTGTGTCCTGTTGTTAAATAAGTCTTATTTTGCAGATTAGGAATACTAAGTCTGAGATAAATAAGTGATGAGCATAAGGCTAGACATGGCAAATATTATTATTTTTATTATTTATTTATTTCATAGTTATTTTTTAGATTTGCTTCCTCCCTTGCTCCCATTGCTGATGTCCTCAACATTTATAAATTCCACAAAACCCTTACTATTTAACAATTAAAACCATCAAAGAAATGGATGCTTTTCATTGCCTTATTTTTTCTCAAAAGTTGTCAGTATACAAATCTTTGGAAATACATGACTTTAGTCCTGTGGATATGAATCACAGCAATATAGTGAAGTATTAAGGAGTCTCTTAACTTGTGACCTTATCTTTGCCAAGATAATTTACCGAGTGTCCTTCATATTTATGGTTAATTATTTGCTTCCAGGTAATTAAAAAACATGACGAAAGTGTTTCTGGTTCTGAAATCATCTTATTGACCAGTGGAGGCGACAGTTCACTTAGCAAGTGTTTCTCTGATGTCATTGACGCTGGCTTAATCATTCATACCATCGCTCTGGGGCAGTCTGCGTCCCAAGAACTGGAACAACTGGGCAAAATGACAGGTAAGACTGTCTGTTTTAGCAATAGCAAACACCCTTTGCAGTTGTTGCTCATAAAACAAACAAGAATATTTCAAAGGAAAATTCAGTGTGAGCCAAAGTCTGGACAGCTCCATTAATCTCTGAAATAATAACTTAGTCAAATGAAGTTAATTTTTTATTCAGATTTTAAGATATCTCCTTGTACTCTCTTTTTCAGGGGGGCTGAGTTTTTTTGTCACTGATAGACAAGATTCAACTGGTCTAATAGACGTCTTCAGTGCCATTGTAGCAAGTGATGGAGATACCAGCCACCAACCTGTCCAGGTCTGTTAATGTGGATACTGTATATCTTGCTGTTTTACATAATAAGGCGAATACATTTTAATAGGAGGCATGGAGAAAGCAGTTCTGGAGCCCACACGTTCATAAGCTATTATTTTAGAACATTGTTTTAGTTTGCTAAAATAGAATGGGTGCCCCTTATATCTCATACTGCAGCTCTAGATTTTATCTCAAATTTTGTATTATTTGAATTTCATATGACTGCTTGGACAACAATTAGTCATCAACCTTTTTATTCGACCATCAGTCAGAAAAAAAAAACCAAATACATTTGTCAATACACAGTTAAAAACATCCAAGAAGATTTTAGAGCTTAGCCAACACTAAAAGGGCTAAACAGATAGCCCCATGTCAATACAGTCAATTATGGTCTTGCGACGCTTAAAGGCTAAAAAAAGAAATTTGGCCACCGAGAAAGGTATAGCTCTAGTGACATTATTCAGCAAGTATAAAACCTGGTTTTCCCCGGGTAGGAAGCTAAGTTGACATAGGAGTGGGTCTATAAAGTTTTGTCTAAGCTCTGCATAAGAAGGGCAAGTCAAGAGAATGTGTTCGGTGGACTCAACCACACCGATAGCACAATGACAGGTTCTCTGGGCGTATGGTACTCCCCTGTACCTTCCCCACAATATCACAGAGTCAAGGACATTTAATCTAGCCACTGTAAGAAGTCTGCGGTATTCCACATAGTGGAATGGTATGGTCCGATAAATCTGGTCCCCTAGGAACATCCCTGGTTTTACCTGGGCTATGTCCTCTTGTCTGGCAATATCACTCAGTCTCCGGGAGATCACATCTCTAGCTTGATTGTACGTCATAGACTCAAAGTAAAGGTGAGACAATCCACAGGATTGAATCTTGTTAATGACATTTGATATGACATTTGATATGACTGCTTGGACAACAATTAGTCAATTGAGGGCATATTGGGAAGAAGGCAGATGAAATAAAAAAGAGAGAGTCTTAGAACCATAGATTTGGAAGCGGCCACAAAGATCATTCTGTCCAAATCTTTCACCGAACGTGGGACTTGAACGCAAGGCCCTGAGATTAAGAGTCTCATGCTCTACTGTTGGAGTTGTCCCTCAGGTATGCATGCAGGTGAGTTGCACTGTGAGCTTAATTTCCTCAGGCTGTAAAGTTTGAATGGCATTGTGGCATTACAAGCAACTGATCGCTCGTTCAGCTCTCAGTTTTGCCTCTGTCTATGTTTCAGGTGGGATATGTATCTTTTGGGTGTGTGTGTGTGTGTGTGTGTGTGTGTGGATGAATTAAAGCAGTATACACACAATTTATCCATTTATCTATTCATCACCACATTAAAAAAATAAAGTAACAACACCCAGAACAAAAAAAAACAAAACTTTTTTTAAAAATTGAGGGAGGAGGAAGTTTCTTTGTGATAACCATCTTTCCCAGGCCCACCAATCCAAAGGTGCGTTCTACTTGAAGCATAAAAAACTATTTTAAGCATAGAAAACACAATGAAAGCATTCCAGAGTCACACCCACTGCTGTAAAAGGGTTACACCTCCCTTTCCTCTCAGTTCACTAATTTCCCATCCCACTGTCCTGCCAGCTCCTTTCCTAGAACCAGATATTCGTGTTTTTTTAAAAAAACCAAACAAACTGTGGTGACATGTTTAATTTGGCCCTTTGTCATTCCTGTCCAGAATGTGCAAATCTTACAACTTACCTTAATACCTCAATTTACTTAGTTATCAATTTAATTATGTACATACTTGCTCTGCTTGTTGATGCAGCCCATGGCAAGTTATAAAAGGGCCCATAGGTACCTAAAGAAGGTAAAGGGTAAGGACCCCTGGGCAGTGAAGCCCAGTCAAACTTGTCTATGGGGTTGCGGCGCTCATCTCGCTTCAGGCCGAGATGACAGACAGCTTTTCTGGGTCATGGGGCCAGCATGGCTAAACCGCTTCTGGTGCAAGAGAACGCCGTGATGGAAACCAGAGTGCACAAAAACGCCATTTACCTATGTACTCACACTGGCGTGCATTTGAACTGCTAGGTTGGCAGGAGCTGGGACAGAGCAACAAGAACAAGAGCTCACCCCATTGTGTGGATTCGAACTGCCAACCTTCTGATCAGCAAGCCCAAGAGGCTCAGTGGTTTAGACCACAGCACCACCCACATCCCTATATATGGAACCAAGAGCCTAGGGCTTGCCGATCAGAAGGTCGGCAGTTTGAATCCCTGTGATGGGGTGAGCCCCCATTGCTTGGTCCCTGCTCCTGCCAACTTAGCAGTTTGAAAGTACATCAAAGTGCAAGTAGATAAATAGGTACCACTCTGGCAGGAAGGTAAATGGCATTTCCGTGCACTGCTCTGGTTTGCCAGAAGCGGCTTAGTCATGCTGGCCACATGACCCGAAAGCTGTATGCTGGCTCCCTCAGCCAATAAAGCGAGATGAGCGTCGCAACCCCAGAGTCATCCGCGACTGGACCTAATGGTCAGGGGTCCCTTTACCTTTAAGTACAGGGAAGAATAACAATCAAGGCTGTAATCCTGAACACAAGTATGAATCTTCCATTCCATTGAAATCCATGAATTGCAGCCTAAGGGTTGAAGTGCTGTTTTGTGATGTGTACTGTCTTCTTTTGGGGGTGGGGTGGGGGGCTGGGGAGGGAGAATCCAGAAGGAACTTAACTGCTTACTTGCTCTGCAATCGCCATAGTACTCATCTGCCAGAGTGATCAAAGAAAGTATTTTTGGAACATGGCTGTGGCTGAAAAGGTGTGGATTTTGTTTCAGGGGATTTCTGTGCCCCTATCTGGCTTTGTTAATTTGTTTTAATTGCTTGTCACCTGTAGTGTTTTTAAATGCGATAAAGGATCATTACGATGTCAACGTGTGCCAAATGGAATATTTCAACTGCTTTAAATTGCTACATGACAAAAGAGGATATGTTAAGCAGGCATGGCCAGTCTTGGCCCTCCAGATGTTTTGGGACTACAACTCCCACCATCCCTAGCTAACAGGACCAGTGGTCAGGGATGATGGGAACTGAAATATACTCAGAGTCGCAAAGTGATTTCATGCTCTTTATTCAACTCATAGTGGTGAGGAGGAATGAATGAATGTCCCCTCAAAGTATCTGCTTTATATACATTATTTACACAATGGGCTGCACATGATTGGCTAATTCTGGAATTCTACTGTAAACCAATCAGGTTGTGGATTCACTTCTATCTGGAGCATGATTGGGTGGTTCCTGCCAACCAATCATACTACTGCATTGTTCTAGGACCAATCAGACTGCTGCATTCTGAATCCTATTGTTCTAGGACCAATCAGACTGCTGCATTTTGGATCCTATTGTTCTAGGACCAATCAGACTGCTGCAGTTTGGATCCTATTCAACTCAGTACATAACAGGAATTGTAGTCCCAAAACATCTGGAGGGCCAGGTTTGGCCATGCCTGTGTCAAAGCAAATGGGAAGTTATCATTATTCTGGTTTTGTACAGATTGAAAGCACGGCTGAAAGGGTGAAGGGCAATGGTCAGATTGAAAGGTCGACGATTATTGACAGCACAGTAGGAAACGACACATTTTTCGTAGTGACGTGGCTGGCAAAGGAACCCAGTATCGTTCTTCGTGGCCCTAGAGGAAAACACTTTACAAATGGGGAATTTGATGTCGACCCACTTTTGCGCACAGCTCGCCTGCAGATTCCGGGGATTGCTGAGGTAACAGTAAATTGTCCTTCAGTTGTTTCTATCGGGGACTTGCCTTTGGATGGAAAAGGAATACGAATCAATCTGGCTAACATGATTTATAAATACTCACTCATACCCCGCTCACACACGAAACCAATTCTCACTACAGCCAACCAAAGACAACCAACCACACCTTAAGCCACACCCAACTTCTCTCAGCACCAAGGAAATACATCAAGTGAATAGGAACAGAACCCACACAAGGAACGCTAACACAACCCCTCACACACACTAAGTAGAATAATAGAAGCATAACCCCCCCACCCCACCCACTTGCCACACCCCCTTCTCCTCCCTTTCCCCCTTTTCCTTTCCCCCTTCTTCTTTCTAATTGTTTAAACCAATTCATGAACCAAGAACTTATACACTGACCACTAATAATAAAACACCTGTTCTAGATATTTTCCCACATTTATTATGCTATTTTTGTGATATACAAGTGGCATGAGAAAACTTGGTGTACTTATTTCTACAGCGTTATTCTTGTTTATAAAACCCAATTAAAAAAATCTATTTAGGCTGAATGCTTTTGAGCGTATATAAATTTGTTTTTCAGGCTGGGGATTGGACATACTTACTCACTCACTCTCATGGGCTCCCTGAAGTCCTCACAATGACCGTGACCTCGCGAGCCGTAAAGTCTGACGTGTCTACCATCACCGTGAGAACCCACACGAATAAAGATACAAACGCCTACCCAAGTCCAATGATTGTGTACGCACAGGTTAATCAAGGCTTCTCTCCCATTCTTGGTGCAAATGTGACTGCCATTATTGAGCCAGAGAGTGGAGATCCAATTATCTTGGACCTTTTCGACACTGGTGCAGGTAACATATGTTTTTATAAGTTTATTTTTTTAGTTATAGCTGATGAATGGATCAATCTGCTTCAGGTCAGATTCCTGTCCTGTTTGCACATCAATTTTTTTTAAAAAAAAATCCATAGAAAAAATGTGTGTTTAAGTTGGAAAATGTGTATTTTATTGCCAAAAAAATGTAAAGGTAAAGGTAAAGGTACCCCTGCCCGTATGGGCCAGTCTTGACAGACTCTGGGGTTGTGCGCCCATCTCACTTAAGAGGCCAGGGGCCAGCGCTGTCCGGAGACACTTCCGGGTCACGTGGCCAGCGTGACAAAGCTGCATCTGGCGAGCCAGAGCTGCACACGGAAACGCCGTTTACCTTCCCGCTGGTAAGCGGTCCCTATTTATCTACTTGCACCCGGAGGTGCTTTCGAACTGCTAGGTTGGCAGGCGCTGGGACCGAGCAGCGGGAGCGCACCCCGCCGCAGGGATTCGAACCGCCGACGTTTCGATCGGCAAGTCCTAGGCACTGAGGCTTTAACCCACAGCGCCACCTGCGTCCTTACCAAAAAAAAAAATGTACTTTATCCTAAAATACATATTTTAAACACATTTGGGTAAGGTTTTTGACTGAGAATGGCACTGGAAAATTTGGAGAAGTCCAAATATGAATGACAGTTATAAGTCCAGAAGCTTTAAAGGGAAAATCAATTGTATATGAGTTGAATGGCAATGGAATACAATGGAGTATGAAGTGAGAAGTGTGTCCCATAAGGCTTGCCGTCAAGGAAATATGTATAGAATTGCAGGCTTAGTGGTACTTTTCACCATTACTTAAACAATATTATATTTTAGGGAATTTTTTGTGGGGTGGCAGAAACTGGCTGATTCAAGCACAGACTAAGAGGATTTTTCCAAAGCAGATTAAACACTTTTTGTGTTTGTATTCCCTCACTGCTGCAGGTGCAGATATGATAAAAAACGATGGTGTGTATTCCAAATACCTCTTTTCTTTCGTGAGAAACGGAAGATATAGCTTGAAAGTTCGTGTCCAGAGGGACAACCAGACAATTAGCCCATACCCTGCAACGCTCTGGAGCCCTGCAATGTATATTCCTGGTTACATAACAAATGGTAAGGCTTTGGGATGTCAGTCTTCAAGCCGTGCTCTCAAGCACTTGTTTACCTCCATGGACTTGAACAGAAGGTGTTCTCAGTGTATTACATTTTCAGCGAGAAGAAGCACTACTTTGCACAAGCACCGCTATGGAAATATTTATGTCATGGCCACAGGCTGGCTCTTTGAATTCTCTTCATAATCATGTGGAAAACTCTCACCAGGCTGTATTAGCTGTACTTCATGGAAACCTAAACCTAGTTTTTAAAAAACTCGTCGACACGCATATCCAAGCAGGATACATGAATGGTCCATTGGGATGAAATATTTCTAGATGCATACATCCTAGAAACATTCAGCCTCTGTAGTGTGTTTTGTAGCTTCATCGTGCTGAGCTCTCCTTTCTGCCCAACCCAGTTATCCTCTCTGAAGGTTGCTGGAGCCTGTTAAGGTCTCAGACAGGATATTTTTCTTTCCTTCCACTTCTCCCCCGCCCCAATTTGGCACCCTCAGCATTCTGTGGTCAAATCGCCCCCATCCTTCTGTAGAGGTCATTGGGCATAGGTCTTTCTTTCAGGACTTTGGTTTCTAGCAGCTTTTAAAATAAAAATTAAAATTGCAAGCACATATATTGTTACATGAAGGGACGCGGGTGGCGCTGTGGGTTAAACCACAGAGCCTAGGACTTGCCGATTAGAAGGTTAGCGGTTCGAATCCCAGTGACGGGGTGAGCTCCCGTTGCTCAGTCCCAGCTCCTGCCAACCTAGCAGTTCGAAAGCACGTCAAAGTAAAAGTAGATAAATAGGTACCGCTCCGGCGGGAAGGTAAACGGCGTTTCCGTGCTCTGCTCTGGTTCCCCCGAAGTGGCTTAGTCATGCTGGCCACATGACCCGGAAGCTGTACGCCGGCTTCCTCGGCCAATAAAGCGAGATGAGCGCCGCAACCCCAGAGTCGGTCACGACTGGACCTAATGGTCAGGGGTCCTTTACCTTTTATATTGTTACATACTTGGTGAGTCTCCATAATATGAAGAAGCCCATACCTTCTGTGTTGGGGTAGCCCCATTTTGCTTCTAAGGGGATAGGCATCGGACGAACCAAACTCAGTATTAGAAGGAATGGAGATGATTATTGCTGCTAGCAAGGGCTTTCAAGGGATAGAGCCATGGGCATCACAATGGCTAACCTGGCTGGGGCAGGGTAGCAGCAAGGTCAGGATTGTGTGGTTACATCAGAGGGACCATCAGTGGCCCTCTGAACCAATCCAGCACTCCCCTCTATTGCAGCCACGAGGTCTCAGCCTCACTCCAGCCCTGCAGCAGCAAAACCAGTGCTCTAACCCACCATGTATCATGTTACTGGGCATCCCCAAAGCTGTTACCTTAGACGGAACCTGGATGTTTCTCCATGGAAAACACGGGTTCTACCAATGAGATAGGGACCCATTGCTGTCAGGTTGTTTATTTCTTTTCTGGCCTACTTGCCCCAAAGTCCATTAGTTGCTAGTTCATTGGAAGCATGCTCAGCTGGTCTTTAGCTCTCTTTTGTGTATTTGTTTATGTTTGTGTGGCATAGGTACAATCCAGATGAATGCACCGAGGCCATTGATGAATAGTGAAGATTTGCACATCAGCTCTGGGGGCTTCAGCAGAATAGCTGCTGGGAATGCTTTCACCATATCTGGAGTTCCCACTGGCCCCTATAAGGATGTGTTCCCACCATGCAAAATTACTGATTTGGATGCCAGAACAGAAGAGGACAAAATTGTTTTAACCTGGACAGCTCCAGGGGATGACTTTGACCAGGGACAAGGTAGGTTCAGTGTTTCTTATTTTCTTTGCTAATGAAAACTGCTTAAAAGTAGGGTGTTTTGAAAAAACCAACAACCCCAAAAAACAACCACCAGTGTTTCCCAAACTTGGGTCACCAGCTGCTTTTGGACTACAACTCCCATCACCCATAGCTAGCAAGACCAGTGGTCAGGGATGATGGGAACTGTAGTCCGAACACAGCTGGAGACCCAAGTTTGGGAAACCCTGTTTTAAACTACGTTGATAAAATCTGCAAGCAAATCCATATTGGATGTGCACTGAGCTTTGGATATATATATACTTTTGAGACCCATAAATATAAGTAAAACAGAATTCCAGTTCAAAATGACCCTCTGCACATCTCTGCTGTAACTTGGACTCTGGAAATCCTATTTGTAGAGGGAAACCGGAAACCAAATAATTCCTTCCTTGTTTGTTCCTTCTTAAATATCATCATAGCAAGTATTGGTGGTGATCCTCTCTTAGTTAAACCTGCTCTTTACTGCAGTAGTTTTGCCCCAGTAGTCTCAGTTTGTGGATCAGTTGCTCTGCATGCTTTTATACACTTGTCTAGTTCTGCTGCCCATGGATAACAGAGATGTCTTGTGTGCTTTTGGCAGAGAAGAACATTTAGAATCATAGAATCATAGAGTTGGAAGGGACCCTGATGATCATCTAGTCCAGGGGTAGGCAACCTAAGGCCCGTGGGCCAGATGCAGCCCAATCGCCTTCTCAATCCGGCCCACAGACACTCCAGGAATCAGCGTGTTTTTACATGAGTAGAATGTGTCCTTTTATTTAAAATGCATCTCTGGGTTATTTGTGGGGCATAGGAATTTGTTCATTTTTTTCTTCAAAATATAGTCTGGCCCACCACAAGGTCTGAGGGACGGTGGACTGGCCCACAGCTGAAAAAGGTTGCTGACCCCTATCTAGTCCAACCCCCTTTAATGCAGGAATATGCAACTGTTCCATATGGGGATCAAACCTGCAACCTTGACGTTCTCAGCACCATGCTCTAACCAACTGAGCTATCCAGATAGGAATGCCTTGCTGATGTAGCCAGAATGGCTCTATCCATGTACAAGGAGGGAGATATCAACAGGCTTGAGAAAACCCTGATATTTGCAGATTATTATCATTTAAAAAAAAAAATTGGGGGGAAACCTCAAAACAAACTTTTAAGGACTGGGTATGCCGACAGTTTGTGGGGGCTCCAGAGTGAAAGAGGGTAGAAGCACATTGCACAGTATAATGTTTTGTTGCAGGGCCCACTTGCCCTCATGTTAATTCAGATGCAAATTTGTATCTGCCTCTGAGTGCTGACAATGGTAAAAATGCCCTTGGTGTCCTATTGTGTCCTTAGACTGAAACAGTTGTTTTTTGCTAATTATATCCTGTTTGGTAGTATTGTCTGCTTATTTTGGTTGGCTAAGGCTGCAATTCTGAGGGCACTTTCTTGTAAATAGGCAATAGCCTGGGGTGAAAAGTGTTGAATCTTGTTACTTCCAGGCAACTGCAGGAAAAAACCAACACTTTATAGCCTTTTGTTATCTTGTTTTTTTTTTTCCAGCTGCAAGATACGAAGTGAGAATAAGCCAAAGTTCTCTGGAATTGAGGGAAGAATTTGAAAACGCTGTACCCATAAATACCTCCAGCTTGGCACCTCAGCCTGCAGGTTCCAAGGAAATGTTTGTGTTTAAACCAGAAACCTCGGCAAACATCACCCTAATTTACATGGGCATCTGCACAGTGGATAAGTCTTTCTTGTACTCTGACCTCTCCAACATAGCCCAAGCACTTATTATTCCTGGGGAGGCTACTCACATCGCTCCTGCCAAGTACGGTGCCTTAGCAGTCGTTCTGATAACATGTGGGCTGCTGTTATTGGTTGCTTCTTGCCTTATTGTAAGCACCGTTCTATGGACTTCGAAGAAAAAGAAGAAAGTAGCAATTGATGAAGCCATACTATCACATTCAGATTCAGCATTGGCAGTTTAGGCGTTTAATTCTTTTGAAGTTTAGTCGTTGTTTAGTCGTGTCCGTCTCTTCGTGACCCCATGGACCAGAGCACGCCAGGCACTCCTGTCTTCCACTGCCTCCCGCAGTTTGGTCAAACTCATGTTCGTAGCTTTGAGAACACTGTCCAACCATCTCGTCCTCTGTCGTCCCCTTCTCCTTGTGCCCTCCATCTTTCCCAACATCAGGGTCTTTTCCAAGGAGTCTTCTCTTCTCATGAGGTGGCCAAAGTATTGGAGCCTCAGCTTCAGGATCTGTCCTTCCAGTGAGCACTGAGGGCTGATTTCCTTAAGAATGGAGAGGTATGATCTTCTTGCAGTCCATGGGACTCTCAAGATTCTCCTCCAGCACCATAATTCAAAAGCGTCAATTCTTCAACAATCAGCCTTCTTTATGGTCCAGCTCTCACTTCCATACATCACTCCTGGGAAAACCATAGCTTTAACTAGACAAATATAACATAACCAGGAAAGAGATCTTGGGATTATGGTGGGTCGCTCGATGAAAACGTTGACCCAGTGTGTGGCAGCAGTGGGGGAAAAGGAGAAATCTATGTTTAGTGATAATTAGGGACTGAAATGAGTGCTCACGCCTGCCTTTGTGGATGCCCTTTGCGGGACCGCATGCAGCACCTCGGGCCACGTGGGACCCACCAGCTGGTTGGGCTGGCCTGCCTCCCTGTGTTAGTCATTGAAGGTTCCCGCCAAACCTCAGCTAGCCAATCAGTTCCTCAGGGAGGTGGAGCCAGTTACTTAAATAGGAGACGGTGCCAGCAGCAACCATGCAGTTGGCTTCAGGGTTCCCTCTTAAAGGGGTTTGTAAAATGGGAGTCACTGACCATACACTGAAAGGTTGTCAGTGAACTCCCCTGCGTTGCGGGGATATGGGGTGGGTTGCCTGCGTACACAAGCATCTTGCTGTACACCCTCCCATGTCCCATTCACCCTGAGGAGCCCCAGTTCCTCTGGCTGGGGGGCTGGGAGGGATACATGCCCAATGCCTAAGCCAATGCCTTCCTACATCTGAAAGGTTTAATAAAGTTGTCACCAATTTTTAATTCCATAACACGTTGTCACAAGTCATTATTCATTCTGGTGGTCTCTCGGGGCTGGGGGATCTCTGCCTGGGCACGCAAATAAAATCGCTGATATGATATTTATAGAATTCTATGATGTGAACACACTTGGAATACGGTAAACCGTTCTGAATGCCAAAAAGTAAACGTTAGAGTTGGGAAAGGTTTGGAAAAAGGCAAGCCAAATGAAGCTGGGTCAACTCTCCTATGAGGAAAGGTTTTAATATTTTGCATCTTCACTCAGGAGACAGGGCAGCTTCCTGCTGAATAACTGGGGGACATGAGCAGGACAGTGCTGCTGTTCTCATTTTCTGCTTGTCATCTTCCCATTGGCATCTGGTTGGCCATTGTGAGAAAAGAATGCAGAATTATATAGGCCTTTGGTCTGATCCAGCCAATCTATTTTTACGTTCTTTTACATCCATTTCTTAACTATGGAGGAAGAAGGGAAATATATGTTCCCTTTTACCGTCTTGTAGAACCAGAACGTGGAACCCCCCCCCCCCCCCAAAAAAAAATTTAACTCAGCAAAGCTGAAGAAGGTTTGTAATTTCAAATTTGGCTCTAATTTTTATGAAGTTGCTTTCCCCATCCTAATGATATATTAAGCCAGTTCATCTCTTTCTCCCCCTGCCCCCCCCCGTAATTTTCTTGGTTAGAAAGTTAAAAGGAAAGGGTGTGGGTTTCTTGTGAATTCGAAACCTCACTGCAGCCCACAAAGCAGCACCATCCTCTGGCAAGCTTGCCCCCAAAGCAACTAGAGAAGGGGCTGCCCTCTCATTCCACAGGGTGTGGAGAGGCCAAATGCAGGTACTGCAGAAGCCACAAGAAGTTGAACTCCCAAACTCGCCTGGCCTATGTTTATCACTGCAGACATTGCTAGAGTCACAGAGCAGATAATATGAGGCCCCCTTTCTAGGCTAGCCAATAGCTTGCAGGCCACTCTCCTCCAGAAGACGTTGTCGCAATAAAAACAACACTCCATCCCTTGGCAGCCATTGACTCTGTTATGTACTGAGTTGAATAGGATCCAAATGCAGCAGTCTGATTGGTCCTAGAACAATAGGATCCAAAATGCAGCAGTCTGATTGGTCCTAGAACAATAGGAATCAGAATGCAGCAGTCTGATTGGTCCTAGAACAATGCAGCAGTATGATTGGTCCGCAAGAGCCATCCAATCCAGCTCCAGGTGGAAGTAAATCCGCAACCTGATTGGCCTACAGGAGTACCCAGGAATTAGCCAATCACGTGTGGCCCATTGTGTAAATAATGTATCTAAAGCAGATATTTTGGGGGAACTTTCATTCCTCACTACTATGAGCTGAATAAAGAGCATGAAATCCACACTCGACTCCGAGTATATTTCGGACTCCTATGGCTGCAGCGAGCAGGGCCGTCTTAAGCATATCCGACACCGTGGGTCAAAGATCCCTCTGGCGCCCCCCCCCCATTTCCCAGACCACCCTGGCGCAATGCGCCAGCAAGCCCAATAGAAAAGATGGCTCTGGCAGCGAGTGATTCCCCCTCCAACTGTGCTGTCTTGAGGGACACAAGATCTGCAGTGCTCATTTCTCCTCAAGATTTCTGCTCCATCAAGGCTGGCAAAGTGCCCTTGAATTTCAAACCAGAGCTCAGCTCATCTTAGGGAAGGTCAGAATGTGTGTGTGTGTGCTTGAAGCAGAGACAAATATGTTAGTCTGCTTCCTCTAGGAAAAAATGTCCATAAATCATGTGGCTGTCACATCAAGATAAATGGAACAAGGGTAGGGTCTTGAGGATCGTAGCCTTTATGTGGGAGACAGATTCCTGGACTTTCAGCAGATGCATTAATGATTGTCCCGAGCAGACAGATACCTGCCTTCCTACAAAGGGGGAGAATGTGAGCACAGATCTGTTGCTTTGTCCCCTTCACTGCTCTGACACTTTTTTCTGGAGAATAACAGGCCTGCCAGGATTTGTTTCTTAGAGATTTTCCTGCCCCACTGCACAGCTTTATCTATCCAACCCTCTGAGCAGGTGGGTAAGCAAGTTCATTTCTTAGCTCTTCTACTCTTGCTAGCTGGTGAATAATGAGATCCAAAAAGCACTTAGGCAAAGCAGTTCGAGTTTCTGTCTATCATCAAATGAGCCTCAAAAGCTGGGGTTTTTTTGTGTGTGTTGTTGTTTTGGTGATGTTCACATTTTAGGACCAACCTACATGTCATGATAAAGATGCTTTTACAAAAGTGAGCTTCCTTGGACTGTTTTTATTTTTAAGGAAGCAGCTGTGTGAAGTTCTGATCCAGGGACTCAGCTACCCTCAGTCAGTTGTATTGTTGTAACTCCATTGTAAAGATACAACTCCAGATGGGGCTGTAGAGCACAAAATTTGTTTGTGCAATTTTACATAGGGTTGTTTTTTCCTTTTGTTATAACAATCTAATTTATGACTTCTTTATAGTGTTTTTCCCCCTGTGTGTAGATCCTGCCCAGGTCACAACTGTGATACAGATTGTGGCCTTCCACGAGTTTTTCACCAAATATCCCACCCTTTGGTTGGGTGTCTGAGGGTGCTGTCAGGTGCTGAAGGGAGGATTTGGGGCAATAAGGTGGAACAAGGCCCCGCATGCCTTCCCCTTCAAAATTTGTTAAGCTGCTGTTTAAATTGCTGTTGAACGGCAGGTAATAACAATTAATAACATTTGTTGTGATTAATAAAAAGTGAGATTAATTAAAGATTCTTTAAAAGTATTACTGAGTTCATAATACAATTTTGTGTGTGTGTCATTGTGTATTTTCTTAATTAATGGAGCCTAGAATTATAACAATTAGCCTGTGAGAGTCCCTATTTTTTTGAGGCAACAAAGGGGAACCCCATCCTTGTAAATGTGGGGAATGTATGCATTTTGTGCATATTTCTTAGCTGGAGAACTGTCTTGCAAAATTCCGAAAAGTATGAATTTCACAGGATAGCCACGTTATGGTTCACTTACTGTTTCATAAAGTGCAAATTAGGTAACATTACATTTAAATATGAACTGAACTGAATTTCTCCCACAGTAGGTCACAAGCTTTTGCTTGTCTCCATCCAAGTGGATGTTGATTTTTTTTTTTCCTTATTCACTTTGGTTATACACATGAATAATATAACTTATACCTGGTCTCGTTGCTCTGGAACTGAGATGTGATGTTGGACCAGCAGTTAGCAATTCAGTGTGGCACCACAGCACCATGCAATTGATATTTCAGGGCACAGAGGGGTGGACAGCATTGGGGCTGAGTGTGGCCCCATAGTGCAGAATCCTAAGCATCAGAGGAGTACTTCTCATCCTCTAGCACCAGTGCATAGCAATATTTGCAGAAGGAAGGCTGGAGCTTAGAAAAGACGAGTCAGTGCTGGAAAATTCTTCACCATATGCAGCATTCTAAATGTTATCATCCAAGACCACAGAATAGATTTCCCTATGTTATTGTTGTAAATTTTTTTTTACTTGTTTTACCTTTCAATCTTAAAAAACAAAATGCTTATACAGTGAGGGGGCAAAGTATTTGATCTCCTGCTAAACTTGCCCGTTTGCCCTCTGACGAAGAAATGTCCAGTCCATAATTTTAATAGTAGGTTTATTGTAGCTGTGAGAGACAGAATAACAACAGGAAAACCCCCAGAAACCCAGAAGACAAAAGTCAGAGATTGATTGAAGTTACTTAAAATGGGGGGGGGATCCCCTAATATAATAAATAGATTGTGGACTCTACCAAACTTGGGAACTTTCCAAGAATTTGGGCATCCACTTCCCTCTCTTTTAATGGGGATGGATGGGATAAATTTCATTTCTCTTGAAACAAATATGCTTTGTTTCTTAACCTAACAGGACATTCTATGGGATGAACATCTCACAGAACTCTGAAAAGGAACAAAGATCCTTATTTAAACAAAGATCCTATGTTTCCCCAGTGCAGGCTCAAATGGATCAAAGAGAAAAGTTATCTACTTATCTTGTTTATTTGCAAAAAGGGAAGGCGGTGGGGAAGGGGACAGGAAGGAAACCAGAATTTTTCTAATGGTCCATTTGGTGCCATTGTTAGCATTCTCCCCTATCCAGATGCCCTCATCACCAGGAAGGATATAGGGCTTGTCTCAGTGCTTATCTCAAAGTTCTATGACAGGAAGAATGACCCTCTGTAAAGAAGAATGCTTGGTCAGCATCTTTTTACCTTCCATGGCCTTTAGCGCAGGGCTAGAGCATCGTTATGGCTTCCTGAAAGCATACTCTGGCTTGCACAATGCATTTGCTATACTGGTTCTTTTATTTATGTACAGCACCCCACAACCCATCAAAGAAGTCGAAAAAGTACAGTGGTACCTTGCTTCTCAAACTTAATCCGTTCCAAAACCAAAGCGTTCCAAAACCAAGGCTCGCTTTCCCGTAGAAAGTAATGCAAAATGGATTAATCTGTTCCAGATTTTTAAAAACAACCCCTAAAACAGCAATTTAACATGGATTTTACTATCTAATGGGACCACTATTCCATAACATGAAAGCAATAAACAATGTACTGCAGTCACACAATCAATCAGTCAGTAGCTGAACTGGGTTCCATACAGTCACAAAAACAAAACAAAAAAGCTGCGAAAACAAAAGCACAAAATAAATAGACAGACCTCAGTGTAACACTCAAAACGGCAGTGTGGTACTCAAATTGGAAGCTTAACACTCCAAATGGAGCACATTCGGCTTCCGAAAAAAGTTCGCTAACCGGAACACTTACTTCCGGGTTTGCAGTGTTTGGGTTCCAAGTTGTTTGAGTACCAAGCCATTTGAGAACCAAGGTACCACTCTACACAATTAACAGTAGCTTTCCCCCAAATGGCCAGCATCAGCACATAGAAGGGATGTGGTTCTGCACAGGAGTTTTAGCCCATTTCTACCAGGAATTGAATGGGAGTTGTGTTTTAACCCTGCATGTGTAAGAGAGGGCTCATATTCAACACTTCCATTTCTCCAGGGAAACCGGGTCTTTATTGCTGAATCGGAGCAAACATCAACCAGGTTTTCTGCTGATTGACAGTTGCTCCGTGTCCTGAACCCCTGGACTGCCTCTCAGCAAATCAGTATGGCAAGTGCAAAGTCCAAAGTCCGGGGCTCAAGCCACGCAAGCGAAGTCCAAAGGTCAGGAAACACAGCCCAAGGCCAATCCAAGTAGCCAAGTCTGAAGTCCAGCAATCAGAATACAGTCCAAAGTCAATACTGAAGCACAGTCCCATAGGGACGAGAGATACCCAAAAACGTTGAGTAGGCTGCACAAATGTAGAGAATTTTTCTTCCTCAAAAACGTTTTGACAGAACCAGAGGCCTCTTCACTGAGGACCTCCTCTTAAATGCTAGGCTGGTGCGTTGAAGTTGCTCAGCAACTGGGAGGGACCCAAAGGGAATGGGCTGCTTTTGCCAGGCTTTTCTTCAAGCATGTTTGCTCTACTCCCTTTTCCTCATAAGGTAAAGGACTCCTGGATGGATAAGTCCAGTCAAAGGAGACTATGGGGTGCAGCACTCATCTCGCTTCAGGCTGAGGGAGCCGGTGTTTGTCCGCAGACAGCTTTCCGGGTCATGTGGCCAGCATGACTAATCCGCTCCTGTCACAACGGGATACTGTGATGGAAGCCACGGAAACGCCATTTAGCTTCCCACCACAACAGTACCTATTTATCTACTTTCACTGGTTCAACAAAGTCTTCTTTAGAGTAGACCCATTGAGATTTGGGTCAACACGGAGTAGCACTAAACTTGAGTACAACTCATGACCTCTTAATTAATAAAACAAATCAACAAACACGAAAGGGAACAAACCTCTCTTCCACTTGATTTACAGGAAATAGTTTTCACACACACCCATGAGGTCTTCCAAATGTTTTCCCACTATTGTTTGTAATACACATATAAACACGCTCTGAAAAGACAATGTCTTATTCAAAACAAGCCTTTTGAAGGTTAGATGGGGTGCTTGGATTGTGGCTTGTGTCCAATTTAGGGTTAAGTAAGTCTGTAATCAGGGCAAGGATTTTTAACAATGGGACTTTCCCTCCTCTTGTTCCCCTCTACTCTGCCCCCTAAATCTGTTCTGGGGGTCCCCCAATCCTCTACTGCAGATTTCAGCACGTGTGTGTGTGTGTGTGGCAGTTGTGCAAGCGGAAATCCTTGTGCTGATAGGACAAGAGAGTTGGATACCAACCTATCTGATTGCTGCCACATGTGTGAGAGAGGACAGAAAGACAAATGAGGAAGACAGAAAGACACACAAACGTTGTGACTTTATGTGCATCTCCCCCAATCAATGATATTTCATGCATAATTCCATAGTGACCAATGTGCCATTTGTAAGCTTCCTCACATAATATTTTGTGTTTTAGCTAATATTATTGAACTCTAATTAACATTAAACTATGTTAACTGCCTTGATCTTCCTTACAGAAATAGTCAAGAAGTATGTCACCTGTAGTTAAAATGCTTTCTTGTTAGTCTGCTTTAAAATCTGCGACCTGTTCCCACCCTCCCCCAAATGTATGGCAATATACATAAATAACTAATGTTTCATGGACAAGTGTCAAATTTACGGCAATGTTTATTGGAAACTGGGGGAAAGGTTCTTCCAGCAAATGGCTTGTGACCAATGTCACAATGATCAATGTACCACATGAAAATTCATTAATAGATACCCACAAATAAATACCTCCCAAGCAAGACCCTATACTGTGCATTTCGCAAGTTGCTGCTCAGCATCAAGTTTATGTGGGAAGCCATAAGACGCTAACTAGGCTTTGGGAAGGAGGTGGGAGAAGACTCTGGGACCTTGCCAGAGCCCTCTTGCCTCCTTCTCAAAACCCAGCACCTCACTTACCCGGGTTTGGGAAGGCAGCGTGAGGGCTATGGGGGGGGGGGTCATTAAATGACAAGTACCACCCCAAAAGGCATTGAGGGCAGCTTGTTGGACCACGCTGTCCCAGATTATGTCAGCGGCAAGGCATGTACAGGGTTCATTAATTGCTTCTACTGTATAACGCTGTCCACCTACTCTTGGGGTTTGAACTTTCTTCCGTACCTTGAGTGGGCATTACTCATACTTGCAGGTGGCTCTGGAGAGTCATGTGATGAAAGTCCTTCTGCCTGTGGCTCTTGTGCCTTTTTCTTTCTTTCCCTAGCTATTGGGTGGCCTTCCTGGGGTGTCCAAATTGGCCATGGTTTCATTCATCTTAGCATCTTCCTTTATCTCGTCTCTTGTTTCAGCAAGAGTTTGCTTTAGTGACCACCCACTTTCTATTGACACACCATATAACCTGGACCATCCTAAAGTCTCTGCAACCATTCCAGGGTGGCCATTTCCCGTCTTGGCTTTGTGCCATTATGTTTGAATTTCTGGGTCCATAGTATTTTGGCTCTTTCATCCTAGTGGGACTTCTGTTTTAATTTTCCATTGTTCCAGCTTTGTTTTACTTGGCGGTGATCTCTTGCTCTTGGCTTCAGGATGGAGTTCACAGCAGGTACCTGGATTTCAGCCTTTTGCTCATAAGGATCATGATTCCATGGGTGCGTTGCAGTAGTTCAGTTACAGATTTGCAGCTTGTGGGTGTGGTAGTCCCTCGCGACTGTTTTGATCCTGCCTAAAGCCATTTCTGTAACTCATCGTGTTGCCAGGATACTTTCTAATCATGTGGGACCTTACTCCAGAACAACAAAAAATGGATTAGCTGTTGGCTATCAAGTGAATTGTGTTAAGAGGGTGCTGAGTGATATGGAGTAAAATGTTGGCTAATGATATAGCAAAAAACTTTATATCAAGGTTGGGCAGTTAACTATCTATCTTGAGGTAAGAGACAGTGCCAGGAAAAATGTGTGGCATGGTAATAGTAGGAAGGCAAGGGTTGATTGTCAATGTATTGACTTGGTAATGGATTGGGTGAGAGCCAATAAACTGAAGCTCAGTCCAGATTAAGGCACTGTTAGTGGTTGGTTCATCATCTGTATCTTCCCATAGTTGTCCAGCATTGTCCAGAACTTGGTCTCACCAGCTGCAGGTCTGGGAAGGTAGACCTCAGGTGGCAACAGAGGCTCTGGCTCCATCTGCATTTGGGCTCCCTGTTTTGTGCCCTCCCAGTCCCATTGGGCACTGGTCATCACTGGTTCACCCCTGCTATATTTCTAGTTCTTGACTCGCCATCAAGAATAGCTCGGTCGCTAAAGCACAAGACTCTTAATCTCAAGGTCATGGGTTCAAGCCCCATGTTGGACAAAAAGATTCCTGCATTGGAGGCAGTTGGACTCGATGGCTCTCATGGTCCCTTAGCCAACTCTACAATTCTGTGACCCCTGCTTTATTTTTGGTGCACAATCCCCATCTGCAAAAGAGGGTACAGATTTGCATGAGACATAAAGTGTTTGCAAATTTTATGCAGATTTGTGTCTTCTTTGTCAGGTGCAGAAGAAGGCCGAATATATGGTATACTCCACCCTTTTGGCACCCCTGGGCACCAAATAAGACAAAGCTAGGAAAATATCACTTGGATTAAGGTGAAGTTTTTCTTTTCAGGGTGTCTAGCTATAAAAGCAACCTAGAAGTTCCAGACTGCTGCTATTATTGACTCTAGTTTCGATTTCTTTAGAAATGCTTGCAATGTATTAGTGGTAACCGGCAACGATAGAGTTAAACTTTGTATTCGAGGATTTCTTTTGTTATGAGTTGGACCATTCTACCCCTTAGTTTATTCTTGTGGATGCTTTCGCTTTCCTAGGTAGTTGTGTTTGCCTGTACATCAGCAAACACCCTTGAGTTCTGAGCCTCCAAAGTGAGCATCCATGCCTTTTGTTAAATAGGAAGTTAAAAGTATTCACAAAGATTTGAACAAGGAAACACCAGGTTGGGGATTATTTCCAGAATTCTTTGTCCTTTCAAAACAGGTTTGTTTGGTTTTTTTCTGTCTCTCTATCCCTGCCAAAGCTCTTGCATTAACAAGCCTCTCTGCTGTTATTTATTTCTGTAAGGTTGAAATAAATAAGTGCCACAAGGAAAGATGGCGCTTAACCACTGGCTGCTGCTGCTGCTGCTGCTGCTGCTGCTGCTGCTGCAAGTGCTGCACGAAGTGACAGGTACCAGGGTAAAACTCAACATGGGTGGTTTTGAAGACGTCGTCATCGCAATCAATCCCCAGATCCCGGAAGACAACAAAATGGTGGATGCCATCAAGGTAAGATAGTTAAATGTTTCTGAATGTATTGAACAAGCGACTTCAGACAGTGATATTCTAGGAAAACGCAAGTTGCATTTTGCAAGCGTGGGGTACCTGGTGCTTTTGACCCCCCCACCTTATCCCACAAGTCTCATCCCAAGTGTACAGGTGGGACTTGTATAGGGTTGCCATTTTTCAAAAAGTAGAATTCCTCACACCCACAGAGCTTTTAAGCTTTTTTGTAGGAAACCGCCAAAATTGTTGAGCTTTTTTTAGTTTCTGTCTGAATTCTGCATTTTGCAAGCGTGGGTGCCAGGGTACTTCTGAATGCCCCTATACCCCACAACTTTTTCATCCCTTTTTAAAAGTAACATTCCACAAGGTTGTTGAGCTTCTTAGCAAGACCCCAAAAGCTCCCCCCAAAGTAGTGATTTTAAGTTGTTAGAGCTGGTTTTCGCTGGTTTGGCAAAATTCCACCCTGACGCCATTTTTACACCCAAAAACCAGGTCATGTCAGGAATGTTCCTGCCATAGTGCAAGCCTAGGTCACTTGCAAGGGAAAAAAAATGATAGCCTGGAATATTCCTCTTCCCTATTCCATACAACTGGGGTAGTTCATTCTATCTCCCCCTAGCACCTCCTTCCAGTGAGCACATTTAGTCCTCCTTCCTTTTTGAGGTCTCTCCCTATTGGTTTTTTGTTTTTAATTTCGGCAATACCTGGGGTGCTCCCGCTAGATTACTCTTGCAAATGGGCGCTTCCATTTTGGCTGCCCGAGCAATGGCAATCACAGCCTGAGTGTTGGAAACAGAGGGAAGGGTCTGTGCCAGAACTGGTGACATGTACTCTGAGGTAAATGTTGTGCACGTTTTGATCATTAGAGGTTAAAATGTCCTGTTCATAGGTTTCTTTAACTAATTGGAGCTCTTCGACACCAGATTTCAGGAAATTGTTCCAGAAATTGGGTGCTTTTTCTGGGAAGTGCTCCCCTCCTCTCAGTGGCTTTGCCTTAGCTCACATGGCAGCTGCCCCCAGTGGAGGAAGACGCTTTCTTTGCTCTAGGCTTCAGCTTCCTGCCTGGCATTGCAATAGTTCAATCTGTTTGGGGGCCCCATGGCCAGCTCCATTGAAGGAAAAATATACAACTGTCCCACTTTGCAGGAGTTGCCTCAGATTGCTCTGTTAATAAGCAACACAGAAGAACCTTTGTCACTAAACAGGGCTGATTGTGCACTCGAAGTTGTTGCGCAGTGTAGACTTGCACAAACAATATGGCGACCACTTAAAAACAAGCAAAAATGGCCGCCTTCCTGTCATGTACAGCTTCCCCCACTATTTTCTCCTTCATACCAGGAATAGCTTTGCATACTATGTCAAGCAACACTCAGTGGCACAGGAGGATCCACCAAAAAAAGTATGTGAATTGCATCTACCAGCTTTTTGAAGACAGGGGTTCAACTTTTCAACATGCAAGGCACTCCAGCTTCAGGAAAGAAAGATGGCAGAAGAGACCAAAGGGCACATTTTGTAAACACAAATGCCAATAACTAGCCATTGACACACAAAGCTCTCTCCTTTCCTTGTTAGGACATGGTGAAAGAGGCATCAACTTATCTCTTCAGTGCTACACGGCAAAGATTTTATTTCAAGACAGTGAAAGTTATAATTCCTTCCACATGGGAACCGAAAAATGAATATCAAAGAGTAACTACAGAATCCTACGATAAGGTAAATGCTGAAGAATACATTAAGATTTAAATATACTTGTGGTATTTTTAAAAAGATTGGGGCAAATGGAGAGATTGTGGGGGGTGGGGATACAAGATATTGTATGATCTAATACAAATTCTTATTTATTTATTTATTTATTTATTTATTTATTTATAAAGTTCTACACCACATTTAATCCGAAGATTGCAGGACTCTTTACAATACAATAACACAAAAATATATACCATAATAACAAAAACAACCCTCCCCCCCAGTGTAAAAGTCCATAGAATGTTTAATTAGCCAAAAGCCTGAGAAAAGAGGAATGTCTTTGCCTGGTGCCTAAAGATAAGTAAAGCAGATGTCAAGCAATAATATCTATATTTCCCACTTTTGGATGCAACTGGATTTGAGTAAACATGCAAATCTGGGCTGTATACTGCTTAATGTTCTTATAGACGTGATGATATCTAAGGCTGGGTTAAGGTGGTTGGGGGCCTTGGTGTGTTCTCCCACCCTTCTCCCCAAAAGGAATTTGTTATGTATTGAAGTTCTCACCCTGGCCACCAGGGGTATTGTGCATATAGTTTTCACTCAGGTCCACGTCAGTTAATTTAGGCGGGAAACCCTGGGGTGTTGTTGTTACAAAGTTGACAGCCAGCTGCCTATAAAAGCAGGCTGGCTGAGCTGTTCAGTTCAGTTCAGTTCCAGTTTACTATAAAGAACCACTTGGAGAAATATCTGTGTCATCTGCTTTGTCAACCCACTACTTAATAGAATTCATGACACAACAGTTACCAGAATTACATCTTGAAATATCTTTAAGGACTAATGAATTTAGTACACCTGATTTCGTGGGCTCACTTATAGACAATTGTATTCTTAATAAATACCTGAAGCTATTCCTTGTATAGTAGCATTGTCTAGTAAGCTTTTTCCCTTTTTCTTTTAATGGAAGCTCAGACTGGACTGTCTACCTCTATATCTTCTTTGTTCTATTTTATTTTAGGCAGATGTCATAGTGGCGGATCATTACTTGAAACATGGAGATGATCCCTACACCCTACAGTATGGCGGATGTGGGGAACCTGGGCGATACATTCATTTCACTCCTAACTTCCTGACAAATGACAAGTTGCATAATGCTTATGGTCCACGAGGTAGCACCTGTTAATTCAGATTAAATTGTCTGGGTTGCTGTTTTTTAATTATTAGAATTGCTAGTCAAGTTTTCAAAAGGTAATAAAGATAGAATTCCTAAGAAACTATTAAGACTTTCAATGCAGTTGCTTAATCGCTCTAAAGGCTCATAAATTTACATAAGAAATCTGCAATAGTTTCACATGAGGTTCATCAATACATTTTCAACCCCAAAACGCTATCTTGCTGAAGCTATCTGAGCCTCTCTTCCTGTTTCCCATGTTACCACAGCTGCTTGTACACCATACATTTAAAGTACAGTGGTACCTTGGGTTACATACGCTTCAGGTTACAGACTCCGCTAACCAAGAAATGTTACCTTGGGTTAAGAACTTTGCTTCAAGATGAGAACAGAAATCATGTTCCGGCGGCGCGGCAACAGCAGCAGCAGGAGGAGGCCCCCATTAGCTAAAGTGGTGTTTCAGGTTAAGAACAGTTTCAGGTTAAGAACGGACCTCCAGAATGAATTAAGTACTTAACCCGAGGTACCACTGTACATGATTTCCTACATACAGTTCCCAGGAAGTTGTGTGCTTTGAATGCAGGGGGCGTAGTAAGACCCACCCTGTCAGATGCAACTGTTGATTAAAGGGTCATCAGCTCATTGGCTTCTGTGATGTAGGGAGACAAACAGGGACTTCTCTTCTGAATCAGATTGAAAAGTTGGCTACCCCTTCTATAGTTATTCAATTGCTGGTGTGATTTCACAGTATTTCAAATTATATTTTAGTGTTGTTTTTTAACAGGATGTATATTTGCTATAATTACTAGCTGTGTGTCGTACATTTCAAAAAACCAAAAACTGTGTCGCAAATTTTAGCTTTGTTATTGGTGTTCTACAGGCAGGGTCTTTGTCCATGAATGGGCTCATCTCAGATGGGGTGTCTTTGATGAATACAACAATGATGCACCTTTCTACACTTCTGGGGGAGACAACTTGCCTGAAGCAACAAGGTACTTTCACAAATACTATACCTCCAACAAATGCATCTCTTCTTTAAGAAGTGATGTTTGCCTTGGGCTTGCTAGTTTTTTAGTGGTGTAAATTATTGCCGAGAGAGCACCTTTGGGTCCCCAGATGTTGTTGGGCTACATCACCCCTAGCTTGCAGGACCAGTGGTCAAAGGATGATGGCAGTTGTAGTCCAACAACACCTGCGGATGTTGAGAAAGGCTCCTCTAGAGGATTAAACTGTAATTGGAAGATATACAAAGGAAATTTCTTATGGGAGCCAAGTTGGGCAATGCCCTGCCTGCTGGTAACCCCAGCTAGTGGCTGCTTGTGCTCTGCCCAACCCGTTAACATCAACCAGCTTATTCAGTGGGTGACAAGAAATTTTCTGTGCCGGGTACCACCTGACCTTGCTACGCCACTGATTCAGTCTCTGTGAAGACCATTTTCAGACTCACTATGATGGCTTGTCAGCTTTACTCCTGCACGCACTCATGAAAACAATGAGCAATCACTGTGTGCTGCTAGGTCCCACTCCCATAGCCTCAACCCTGTATACCTGAAGGAGCATCTCCACCCCCATCGTTCAGCCCAGACACAGAGGTTCTGCTCTGAGGGCCTTCTGGAAGTTCCCTTAATGCAAGAAGTGAGGTTACAGGGAACCAGGCAGAAGGCCCTCTCAGTGGTGGTGCCCGCCCAGGGGAATGCCCTCCCATAGATGTCAATGAAATAAACAACTACCTGACTTTTAGAAAACATCTGAAGGCAGCCCTGTTTAGGGAAGTTTTTATTGTTTGATGTTTTATCGTGTTTTTAATATTCTGTTGGCGGGGTATAAATAATAAATTATTATTATTATTACTCCTGCCTCCAATGTAGGTGAGGGGCAGCAACATTCCTTTCCTCACCCCTGCCCGCAACCAATTCCTTCTCTTATGCAAAAGCCTAGGAAGGGTGTTGAGAAACCCATGGCTACTTCATTAAGCCTTCTTCCCATTGTTAACATTCAGGAGTCCTTCCAGACATAGCAGTTAGCACAGAGATAATGCTTGCCATTGTTTCCCATAGGCTAATTTTAATCAGCTCCTCCTACAAATCCAGTTGCAACATGTTGTTGTTGTTGTTGTCTATTCAATTTAAATTCCACCCTTCCTCTGGTTGGCATGGAAGAAAACTGCATAGCATAGCAATCATACCACCAAGTGATTGTTTATTGACTTTTAAATTGACTGTATCTGTTTCTTTTTACATTCGTTAGATGCTCAGCTGGTTTCACTGGTCAATACATATTTCCGCTTGGTGGAAAAAGTTACAGAGATTGCAAAATTGACCACCGAACTCAGCTGTATGAACATGGTTGCCTGTTTGTTCCAAAAAGACATCAAGATACTGCAGCTTCTATAATGTATTTGCAAAGTCTCCCTTCAGTAAGTATGATGAATCCAGCTTTCTTAGTTCAATGTTATCCCATGAGATTTGGACTGCCTAGGGGCCTCCAGGGGGTTTAATCCGGCACTGTTTCTGTTGAGCTACTTGTTCATCTCTTTCTTCTCTTACTCAATAATTCCTTCACCTTCTGACTCTGTATTTCTGCAAACTTTGGGTTTGCCCCTAACCCTCCTGATACCTTCCCCTCATGCAAGAATGGCGCTTTCTGCAGCGTAATGACCAACATTCAGAGAACTGAGTTTCCTATTCATATAAACAAGTGAGGCTCTGCAATGAAACCTTGCTTGTTTTTGTGTGGTGGGGTATAGCCTTCAAAGCTTCCCCTTCTTAGGCAAGATACTGCCCAGAGTGAAAGACTAGGTAGGTGACCAAGTGAGTGAATGAGTGATTGAGTGAATGACCCAGTGAACAGGCAGATAGCTAGAGAGGGCAAGTGAGTAAATGGACAGCCAGCAGGTGGCTGGCTAGTGCCCAAGTACTCCTCCGGTGGAGCCAGCTGGTCCAGGTTAGAACTAGCTATTTCATTCTGGCTGATGGTCTCATAGTTAAGCCAACTCTTCTCGCTTTGAGTTGCAAGATGCTTGGCACTCTATGTAGCAGGCGATCTTTCTCCCTTGTAGGATGCCCAGACCTTTGGCACCAGTGAGAGGCCTTTCTCTGCTTCCCTTCCAGGTGCGAAGGTATCTCATTAACACGTGTTCTTTTGCTGAGGGATGGAGGTGAGGGGAAAAGAGTTTGCTGGGCGACTGCTGAAGCTTGGCTAAGCTGCCAGGACAATGCTCTTGGGTGTAGCTAAACCCTATCTCCTCCTATTCTTATTTCCTTAACACAGAAGACGCCTTTTCCATCTGAGGAAGAAGGCAGCAGGGCTCTGCTTGATGAGGCAGCTTAATCCCCAGTGCCTTAGACAAATGGCTTTCATTCTTCCTTCACCCGCAGGAGTTCAGGAAAAAACCCCAGAGCAGAGTGATGCAGACATGTGTAGCCTGTTTCTATGTAGGGTGTTTTTTTGTGTGTGTGGCTTTTAAAATTATTTGGGGTTCACCCAATATTTTTTCCCTACTTCTGCGTACCTCAAGGATTACCCAAGTTGTCTTATACCTCCCTCTTGTGTATGGCTGTTGCCATTTCAGTGACATAAAGGTTGATGTTCTCCCTTGCAGTTATTTATAGATATTAACCCATGACAGGCAAAGTGAATGTCTCTGTAATCCCTGGATCAGTAGCTAAACTAGAACAGACTCTTTGGAGATTGTTTCTGTTACATTTTTGTGAAGTTTAGGTCGACATAGGTCTAGAACTAAAAATCCGTCAAACACCCTGTAGCCTTTTTTTGTCTGTGTGCCAAGGAATGTCAATCTTTGCAGCACCTCTTTGTAAGGAATGGCTCTCATGAAGCAGGAATTGCTAATGAGGTTGTGATCTTGATCTGTCCTTCCTATCTTTTATTTAGGTTACTCAGTTCTGTGACAAAAGCAATCATAATATTAAAGCAACAAATTTGCAGAATAAAATGTGCAACTACAGGAGCACCTGGGAAGTAATTATGGACTCTCCCGACTTTGCCAGTTCATCTCCAATAACGGTTCCCCCACCTGATCCCACTGTCTCCTTGCTGCAAAAACAGGAGAGAGTTTTGTGTCTAGTGCTTGATGTTTCCGGAAGTATGGATTTGGTAAGTCTGATTTCCATGTTCAGAAGATCTATTTTGAGACAGTTCAGAAATTATGGTATTAATGTCCATAGCGAAAACAAGTGTCAATATAGCACTGGCATTTATGAACTGTGAGGCTAAATTTTGCTGCACCTTGATTATTGGGAACCTTTGACCTTCCACATATTGCTTAGCTACAACTCCCATCAGCCCCAGAAGCACGGAAAATGGCAAAGCAGTGATGGGAGTTGCAGTTCAGCAACCTCTGGAGGGCCACACATTCTCCACGTCTGGCCTACTTGATTAGTTTATTTGGATATTTATCAAAGTACAGCAAGTTGTTCATAAAGGTCAGAGGTTCTAGGGCAGGACAACTTGGCTGTTGTGCAAGGCAATCACTGCCTGCAACCCTCAGCCTAATGTCACATTGATGCAGGGAACCCAGAGGGAGAGATGGACTGTGGGAGGTGAAAAACATGGGAGTGGGGAGCCAAAACAGATGGACGGATAGAAGCAGGACAAGGAAATCCCACTGCAAGCATTCAGTTTACATGTCTAGTCTTTCAGGGTTTTCAATACTTCAGGAAGCTTCAACAGATACTCAGAGCTCCCTTCTGCAGAAATTCACGGGCCTAGAAGAGCCACTTAGCTCTTGAGGAAGGGGGTTTAAGAGACACCAATATAATTCAGTTACATCACAGGGTTTGAATAATCTAACTGATAAGAAAAAATAATAATAATTGTAGAATTGAGTTGATATTTCCCAGGAGATGATGATGATGACAACAACAACAATTTATTATTTATACCCCACCCATCTGGCTGGGTTTCCCCAGCCACTCTGAGCAGCTCCCAACAGAATATTAAAAAGACGATAAAACATCAAACATTAAAAGCTTCCCTAAACAGGGCTGCCTTCAGATGTCTTCTAAAAGTTTGGTAGTTGTTCTTTTCTTTGATATCTGGTGGGAGGGCGTTCCACAGGGCGGGCGCCACTACCAAGAAGGCCCTCTGCCTGGTTCCCTATAACTTGACTTCTCGCAGCAAGGGAACCGCCAGAAGGCCCTCAGCGCTGGACCTCAGTGTCTGGGCAGAACGATGGGGGTGGACACGCTCCTTCAGGTATACAGGACCGAGGCCGTTTAGGGCTTTAAAGGTCAGCACCAATAATAACATAGGCATTTGTACAGTAGCCACAAAAACAGCTGTGACTCCTGGCTCTTAGAGTCCTTTCTAACTCTACAGTTCTGTGGTTCATTATTACAGAATGAAAACGTTATGTAATAAATACTATTCAATGACTATTCAGTTGATGGGACAAGCCCCACTGAAACAAACGGTGCTCTTGTGCACCTCCCATCTATTTCAATGGAGTCTGTGCATGAAAACGTCCAGGTGAATTGTGTCTTAAATCACAACACGGATGAGATTATTCGGATATTCATAAATGTTATGGACTTGTCTATATTCTTATATGTTTATCAAACCTTGTTTTTTTGAAGTATAGTTAACAATTGTGTTTTCAGTCATCTTCATTTGCTTCCCGGAATGCACTGGCAGACCTGTGAATGCTGTTGTTGTTTTGTTTTTAATTCATATGCAGAACAACCGCACTGTTCGGCTGAAACAAGCTGCAGAAATATTCCTCCTGCAGATTATTGAAGCGGGGTCCTGGGTTGGAATAGTTGCATTCAGTAGCACAGCAGCAGTTAAGACTCATTTGAAGCAGATCAGTAACGACAGTATGCGCAAAACACTCACAGAGTACCTGCCTACCAGAACTACTAGAGGAACCAACATATGTTCTGGAGTGCGGTCAGGATTTCAGGTGAAGAATTTTTCCCTCAGATTCTTTTATTCCTATGCTTTTACGTAGTAGAGTGACCGGATGCAAAAGAGGGCAGGACGCCTGTGCATATTGTTACAAGCGGAATTTAAGCCTAAAACGCTGCCCTGTGGCTTCTGTGTTGTTTGTTTCAATATCGCTGCTAAAAATTTTAATCCTCTTTTCCATACAGGTGTTTCTACACAAGTATGGAAGTACCAAAGGCTGTGAAATCGTTCTCTTGACAGATGGAGAAGATACAGCTATAAGCTCTTGCTTGGATGAAGTTCAAAGAAGTGGGTCTATAATTCACACCATTGCTTTGGGATCAAATGCTACAAAAGACCTAGAAACATTGGCAGACAAGACAGGTAAGTGAGCAAGAATAATGTCTTGCAAGACTCTTCTATGCTACCTGGTAGCCAGTTGGTGTCTCCCCAAAAAGTGAGTTCGCTCCAAGGCCCAGCCACTTCGCCAAGCTACTCCCAGCCACACAATATTCCTCCTACTTGCTCCGTCCACAGAAACGTTTATTTCAGCCATGACAGCTAAATTAGATTGCCATATTTAAAACCTGCAGGGAATCCATTTTGGTTCTTCTTGTAAGTATTCAACTGGCATTTGGTTGCCACTGCTGGAAATAGATTGTGGGCTTTGACTGAGACAAGCCAGTGGTAAAGGATGCAAAACTGAGGCGCAGGCTAGTTACTGTTACTGAGAAGCCCATTCCAAAACTCCATACAAGGCAACTCTCCATTTTCTGTCTTTCCCTCAACTCTCCAGTCATAGTTAAGGATTGAGTGGCTTCTGTTTTGTCTGGCTTTTAGCTCATTGCTTTTACTATGCTATAACTTGGCATTTTGATGACTCTTCTCCATATTCTTTAACCAATAAATCTTTATTGGAGAACAAATCTTTAACCATAGTAACACACATACTTCTTGCTCATTCCCCCTAGTGAGCAAGAGTGGCACTGCAGTTGTGTCAATTGAAATAACCTAAATAGTCCACAGGCATGACAGGAACATGTATGTAAGAATTAGGTACATGTGTACTGACACATGTAAAAATATGTAAGAGATCTGCAATCAGCTTTTTGATATAATGTTTTCACACTATATTGATGCCTGCATTTTTTTTAAAAAAAAAAGAAACCTAGGGAAAATTAGCAAAAACGCTTGCAAAATTTATGTAAATTTGTATCTATCAGCTTCTTTCCAAAATCTGTTAATAACTCAGCAGTACCCCTGGCCTCCCTTTTAAATGTGTAGGGTTTTTTTATTTTATTTTTAATGATGCTCCTTATAATCCAAACTTAAGATTTCAAATCTCATGAAGTTAGTTCCTTGTAAATGTCTGGCCAGATGTAAATACAGTATCTGATTTAGAGGAACTGACAAAAAAGGGAGTATTCAGATTCTTTTTACTACATGCCTCTGTATAAGAAATACTATTTCTATTTTCACAGAGGCCACAGATCCTGACCCAACTACAGAAAGATGCAGCAAAGGCCTGCTGGGCGTGCACAGTTCCTAACATTAAAAAGCAGCGCCTGTAATTCCGAACTGTGCCTGCACAATCACACCTGCACATGCCACTGCAAGGCACAATGCGTATTGGACTTTGTTCCACCTGACAGAATAACTATTCTAATTATTCCTTCAATCATATTTCAGGGGGTCTGAAATTTTCTATCACTGACAGTTTGGATTCCAACAGCCTCATCGATGCTTTCAGTGGACTTTCTTCAGGAAGTGGAGATATCAGTCAACAATCCATGCAGGTTTGAACTGCAAAGATTTGAGTGTATCATCACTATCACTATCATTGCTATCCCTAACATTATTATTATTATTTGCTTAAAATTACTAGGCAGCATAAAAAAACTAAAGACAACACAGAGTGAAATCAATTCTACAGTTCATATTTTGCTATTGTAATAGTGAGGGAGACCCCAGGTAGAGTTCAAAGAAAAGGGCAAACAGCCAAGATAGATTTTGGCGGAGCTGAAACATTTCACAATGTACCATTCTGAGTTCAAATCAACTTTATTTTTCTCTGTCCGGACAAATAACAAATTGGAGAAGAGGTTTCATTAGGAAAATAGCATATGGGGAAAGTGTTTCCTTAAAAACCACCCCAGCACCATGGTTCCAGCCCAGAAGATTGTATCTCCTTGGCAACCCTTTGCCAAAATGTGGAAACTGGAAATTTGAGTTGCCTCATTTAGCATTATCTAAATATTGGCTGGCCATTTCCAAGGCTATTGAGGTAGAGGTACAATTGTTTCCACCTGATTCAGCGTAGCTGCTTATCTGCCTTCCTCCATGTCTGTAACATTGAAATATTGATAGAAAGTAAATTTATCACCACTGGACAAACCAATATCTGTATGGGGCAAGACCTATCATGTCATGACTGTACCAGCATTTTTATTAAAGTCTGGGTATTGCGTATTACTTGTCTAGCAGAACTAACCACTGTGAAGGCACCTTCTAAACTGCCACTCATTTCTTTACACCTTATGAAAGGAAATAAACCATATGTATTCAATTTATAAAACTTTTCAGATATTGTATACTTATTTCTCCCCCCTCTTCCCTGCCAACAGCTTGAAAGTAGAGGGCAAAGTGTCGGTTCCCAAGACCAGCTGAATGGTATTGTAACCATTGATAAAACAGTGGGGAATGACACTTTCTTCGTGGTGACGTGGGGCACATCCCCACCGGAAATTCTGCTCACAGATCCCAAAGGAAGAGAGTACACCGAAAAAGACTTTGCAGTTGATAACACCAATGTCCGAACAGCTCGCCTCAAGATTGATGGAACCGCAGAGGTAAAAACTGAGCTCTTCTCAAACTTCTCTGCTTGTCTAACCAAATGGGGCAATGCCTGTCTCATTGCATTTTTTTGGAACAAGTGCCAGCAAAGGGTTCTGCCACTACAGCTAAAGTAGCACATAGATTATGCAAGCAGGGAAGAGCCATTTGCTTCCAGAAGTCCCATATGTAGCATTCTGCAGTGGTCTTAATGAGCTTCAGTATTCCAGATTAGCATTTCCCACACCCTCAGAGTATGGTGATGAGGGCTGTGTCTGCGGAGTCCAATACCATGAAACGGTTCATGAAGTGTTTTTAAGGTCCCTTCACAGCTGCTGCTGAATCTGTGTTGGCTTCCCTGAAGCTGGACCTCACCTGGGAAATGCACAAGCTTCCTTCCTGTCTTCCTGATCCTAAAGGTCATTTGGGAAGTGAGCAAATATGCAGGTGTGTGTACCTGCATGTGTCTGTCACCTCACCACCCTCACTTGAGCATACAGCATACCCTGAGGCAAGATACATACTTCAATGGGAAATTACTGGCTCATTGAGTTTTCAGCCAGCTCTGAAATTGCCATAAAAAAGGTAAACAATAACATTAGCTTTGAAAACCTAAAGGACCAGATCAGGAATAGTTAACAGTAGTGAAATGAGAAATGAATCAAAATGATCAGAGTGAGGAGTCAATTGAATCATGTTCCAAATTGGTACTAAGAATCGGATTATAAGCAGGAACCATTTTAGGCTTGTCCAATTGACACCTGATCATTGACCTGAGGGTCCTTTTGGACCTGAAAGGGGGCAGGGTGGGCTGGAATGGAGGCGGGACATAATGGGGTAGGGCACTCAGGGGGCGGAAACAGAACCCCCATGCAAAACGGCCACTGCCTATAAGAGTAATCATCATTCACCCCCCCTGGAACCCACCTAGTACGTTGTAGAATAGTGAATCCTTCAAAAATCTAGGGTGGCAGAATACTGGGCACTCCTGGGAGCCTGTAATTATTTATTGTCTACCTTTCTTGTGCCCAAAGGAGTAATACTCTCATGGTGTGCTGTTGGAGAATTACTAGCTGTGTCCAATTCATCTAAGAAGCAATTTTTTCAATAATCTTCTTCAACGATTAAGATGTTTCTTTTTATAAAAAAAATCAAGTACTCTTTTGCTTATTTGAGTAATATCAAGCTCTTATGTGTTTTGGTAGGATGAGATGCTGGAGAGGAGCATAGGACTTTGAAGGGTGGCTGATCCTTGAGGGAGGTGGCAAACAGAGATGAAAATGGCAAACCAGTCTCTCCCACAAGTTGTTGTTGTTTAGTCATTTAGTTGTGTCTGACTCTTCGTGACCCCATGGACCAGGCACTCCTGTCTTCCACTGCCTCCCGCTGTTTGGTCAAACTCATGCTGGTAGCTTCGAGAACACTGTCCAACCATCTCGTCCTCTGTCATCCCCTTCTCCTTGTGCCCTCAATCTTTCCCAACATCAGGGTTGTCTTTTTCCATGGAGTTTTCTTGGCAGGGATATTGGAGTGGCTTGCCAGTTCCTGCTCCAGGTGGATCACGTTTGGTAAAAACTCTCCAATATGACCTGTCCATCTTGGGTGGCCCTGCATGGCATAGCTCATAGCTTCTATGAGTTATTCAAGCCCCTTCACCATAGCCTTGCTAATTTCACTCCTTCCTGTAGCAAGAGAGAGAGATCAGCTTCCCTATGGCATCACTGCTCACTTACTAGGCTAAAGCCAACAGAGAAAAAAGTTTGTAGGTCTGACTTCCCTCTTTTTTACAAAAGTGTGTGTGTTAGGAATGGAATGGCAGAAAGTTTCGCAGTGAGCAGGCAAGGGAATAGAAATTGCTACTGTGTTTGTGCTCAAGGAAAGAACCGGGCAAGCAAATACAATCAGTATTCACCATTGTTGGTTGTGTTAGCCTGCAAACAATACAGTACATAATTGTAATCATTTTAATAAAAAGACACCTACCTTTATCAAAGCACAACAGAAACCAGAAGAAATGGAAATGCGTTTATAAACACAACTTAGATACTCAATAGTCTTCTGTATTTCAACACTTGATTTTCAGACAGGTGACTGGATTTATTCAATTAAGAACACACATTCAGGAGCACAAGTCATATCAGTAACGGTAACCACTCGAGCAGCCTCTGCCTCTGTGCCTCCTTTGATTGTGAAGTCCTACACAAAAAGCGATACCAATAAGTTTCCTAGTCCGATGGTTATTTATGCAGAAGTCAGCCAAGGATTCTTGCCTGTCATTGGTGCAAAAGTCACAGTGACGGTCGAACCAGAGATTGGAACACCAGTAGAACTGGAGCTTTATGATGATGGTTTGGGTAAGCTTATTTTGAAGCATTTACGGAAGTGTGCATTTAATTTTTTTCCAAAAGCAAGTTTTTCAAAAGTCAATTTTCATTGACTCCTTTGAAATGGAGTAAATGCATTATTATTGCAAATCCAAATATATGTATGGGACTTGCCTTGTACCATGTGGCTCGCTATACCTGCCTTTGTGAACTGGAATCATTGCATATAATGACCTCATTCTGGGCTCTGTCCCAAGCTCCATCAAATTGTGCAAATAGTGTCTGTGAAATGTTGGGGAGCATGGTGACCTACCAATGTTTGGGGAAAAGAAAACATCTTTGCCTGGTGCTGAAACAATGGCAACATTGGTGCCCGGTTGGTGTATCTGGGAGAACATTACATAACCATGGGCCACTACAGTTAAGTCCTGTTTTCTCCTTCTCCTTCTTCTCCTTCTCCTTCTCCTTCTCCTCCTCCTTCTCCTTTTCCTTTATTGACTTTATATGAGGGAGGTCATTGCCAGCCTCCAGACCTCCCTCAGAGATTGCACACAAGGAAGCATCCCAGAGGATCTCAGGACCTGGGTTCTTATGCAGAAAGGGGGTCCTTTAGATCTATTTATCACGGTAATCCACCAGGAGTTTGATAAATGTACTGATTTTGCTAAATGCCTGGGATTGCCAAAAATTGAGGTCGTCAGGAGTTCAGCAGGCCAGAGTACATGCTGGTGTGTTTGGCTGGTCCCAAGTTTTGTTGGCCTGTATTTTATTGACATCCGCTATTAACATTATGATTCCATACTACCACTTTCAGAATCATCTATTTCCACGGATACAGCAACACATACTGTGAAATGAACATAGGTTTTGTAGGTTGTTTGTCTTTTTTTAATGACCAGAAGTATGACAGTTGCTTCGGATGTCATGTTTCAATATTTATGTACTCAGGCGCCGATATTCTTAAGAATGACGGAATCTACTCAAGGTATTTCACATCGTTCAGAGGAAACGGTAGACACAATATCAAAGTGCGTGTCCAAGGAAAAGACCAGACCCTCAGACGGTCCCGTAGACAGAGTCAAGCTTTATATCTAACAGGATTTGTAGAAGAAGATGGTAAGCAAGTGTTATGAAATAGCTCTACTGCTGGTATGTTAGCTCTGTGGTTCTCCAAGTATGAAATTGGGATGGATCTACACACAAGGGGGAAATGCTATAAATAAGTCATAAATTAAATTGTTATACTGTAACCAAAGGGGGGGGACGCTATGTAAAATCTCAAAGAAAAGGTTTGTGCTCTACAGCGCCATCTGGTGTGCATGTTTATAACACATTCAAAACATTGTTTTTTGACTAATGCAGCTGAGTCCTGGGTCTCTCAGTAGAAACACAAGCATCTTCCTTCCCTATCGTTGACTTTATGTAGATCTGGACCATTGAGTATACAACTCTGATGCACCCACACCCTTCTCTCCTATAATATTCTAATCTACTGTGCGCTTCCCAAATTAGTGGGTAAACGGAATGTGTTATTTGAACCGATGAAACAACCTAATTCTTACTAGGGTTTAAAATTACAGATAGGTAGCCGTGTTGGTCTGCCATAGTCAAAACAAAAAAAAATCCTTCCAGTAGCACCTTAAAGACCAACTAAGTTAGTTCTTGGTATGAGCTTTCGTGTGCATGCACACTTCTTCAGATACCAATATCTGAAGAAGATATCTGAAGAAGTGTGCATGCACACGAAAGCTCATACCAAGAACTAACTTAGTTGGTCTTTAAGGTGCTACTGGAAGGAATTTTTTTTGTTTTGACTAGGGTTTAAAATATTACTCTGCCATCCTTCTTTTGGTCCTAAGTGCACAAGATGCAGCCTTAATTGATTTATTGTTTGCATATACAGTACTTATACTTTGAGCATTTCAGATTCTCTTCTGTTTCCATTAGTTGCCAGCACAAAGTCTAGAGCAAGTTGCCATTTTCTTGCCATAGTATTTCTAGCCAATCATATGCAATGCAGCCTGGTTTTGTCTTGCATGTAGATAATTTATATGCCTCTCAATTACATTGATTTCTCAAGTGGTACAAGAGGAATGCAATACAATGAAAATAAAAATCTGTTAAAACTGTAAAGCACCAAGGAAGTTTAGATGTTTATAGTTATGGCTCTTCTTCCCCCACTTTTGTAGGTCAAATAACAATGAACCCCCCCAAACCTGAACCTACAGATGATGAACTCCAAACCAATCTAGGAAGTGTCAGTAGAGTTGCCTCAGGTGGTTCCTTTGTAGTATCAGGAGTCCCTTTGGAAAACACCAACACAGATCTTTTCCCACCCTCTAAAATTACTGACCTTGAGGTAAAACTAGATGAGGATGATGATCATTTCTGTTTGGCATGGACGGCTCCTGGAAATGACTATGATACAGGACAAGGTAAGTGTGGAAGCCTGCTTTAATCAACCCACAAGGCTGCTTTGCTTACAGAAAAGATTATTATTATTATTATTATTATTATTATTATTATTATTTTAAAAAAAGTATAATGGGGTGGATGGATGGAGAATTTACACCAGCCACATCTCCCTGTAATATCCTGGAGGTAACATTCTACCCCAAACTGCCTTCCGCAAACTGCCTTCCGCAACTGGCACTGAGACAGAACTGCCTTGATATAAGCATGGAACACAAATCTCCCTCCAACAGGATCCAGAATACCACTGGGTTGCAAAAGCAGCATAGCCCAAAACCAGGGTGTCTCAACACTGTCACCCGCATGGCAACATCCTCCCAAAGTTCCTGCATAATAAAGTAGCAAAAGTCTAGATTCAGATGTCAGGAATGGGAGAGTTGAGTGGCTGTTTTTCTTCTGTGGAATGGGTACCCTATGGTGCCCATGACAGTTTCTTACATTTTTTAATCATCACTGTTTATTAAATATGTATACTGTAGTACCTTGGTTTCCGAACTTAATCCGTTCTGGAAGTCCATTCTTAAACTGAAACCGTTCTTAAACAGAGGTGTGCTTTCCCTAATGAGGCCTCCCACCGCTGGTGCCCTTCCATCATTCAGATTCCATTCTTAGACCGAGGTAAAGTTCTCAAACCGGTACACTACCTCAGGTTTTGTGGAGTTCGTAAACCAAATCGTTCGTAAACAGGACTGTTCTTAAACTGAGGTACCACTCTACTGCCCTTCATGTGAAGAACCCAGGGTGGTTCACATTAGAAAAAAACGAAAACCAAGTGAGAACACAAAACACATAATAAAACAAAAACAAGAAAAACCCTATAACACCCTCTCCTCCCACAAACAATTTAAATGGCTGTAGAATGTTAATCATCCAAATGCCTGGTTGGAGAGAAATGTTTTCACCTGGCATCATGATCGATGTGACATGCTCAAGCCGTCTTTCCCCAGTTAGCAACCTGGGGAAGTTTCTGAACTGTCTTCCAAGGCAGCCCTATATATAACACATTGCAGTAATCTAACCTAGAGGTTACCAGAGCATAGATGACAGGTGTTAGGCTATCCCTGTTCAGATAGGGGTACAGCTGTGCCACCAGCCAGGGCTGAGGGAAGGCACTCTGTACCACTGAGGACACCTGAGCCTCAAGCAACATTCGAAGGGAATGTAACTCCATCTAGAGCAGGTCACCTTGCATACATCCAGTCCAGGGAACCGCCCACTACCAATGTCTCAGTCTTATCAGGATTGAGCTTCAGTTCGTTGTCTCTCATCTAGCAGTCTAGAACACTCACTGCCACACCTGCAGAAGTAGAGCTGTGTGTCACCAGCATATTTCTGACAACATACTCCAAAACTCCAGATTGCCCCACTCAGCATGTAGGTGTTAAACAGCATAGGGCATAAAATTGAACCTTGAGGAATCACGCCTTGAAGGCTCCATGGAATTGAAGACCACCCCCAAAGCATCACTCTCTGGAAGCAACCATCCAAGTAGGACTGGAACCACCGCAAAGCCATGCTTCCCACCCTCAACTCGGACAGCCCCTCCAGAAGGAGACCATGGATGATGGTATCGAAAGCTGCTGAGAGGTTGAGGAGAACAAACAGGGACACATTTCCCCTGTCTCTCTCCCAACAGAGGTCATCATACAAGTGTGTCCCCCAAAAAAGGTTGTGGGTATCTGTGACATAGGCCAATATTCTTACACTGGCATGAAATTACAGTTAACCTCAACAAGCAGCCTGTGTGAACGGAGAACTTGGCCTTAGAACATTCTTCAGGGCTCTTTGCGACATGCAAAGATGCAATGGCAGTTATGCATTCAATCCAATGTTGAGAGTTCCCTAAGGAATTTGTAAATACACGGAAGCAGATTTTTGTCTCTGTTATTCCTGAAGACGTAGATCCTAATGGATGCCTGTTGTGTGTTTTCATTTCACAGCTGAAAGATATGAAATAAAAATGAGTGAAAATCCCTTGGAATTAAGACATGGAACTTTTGAAGATGCCACTTCTGTGAACACTACTGGACTTGCAATGGAAATTGCTGGGGTCAGACAAATGTTTCGGTATAAGCCCCACAACTTCATGAAAGAAAATGGCACCTCCATCTACTTTGCAATTCGTGCCATTGATGGCAGCAGCAACATTGGAGAAGTCTCTAACATAGCAAGAGCAGTTGTGCTTCTTCCTGCGTTGCCACCTACTCCTGCTAGTCCAGTCACAACTTCTACTGCTCACACTACTGCTCACACTACTGCTCACACTACTCCAGCTGACAAATACTCTGTTTCGCCTACCCCGGATGACAAACATACAACTCCCTCTAGTGTGAAACCCACCTGTGCTAATGATACCAATGCAATAAATACCACTATGGAAACTGTGATCATCGCATGTGCTTCTGCAATTATAATTTGTGCTATTGTAAGTATAACAGTTTGTGTTTTGCGTAAGCAGAGATACAGAAGTTATGACACTTACATGGATGTTGTTAATAAGAATGACTTCACTATTTTGTAAAGGATAATATATTTTATTAACTGTTTTAGTGTTTACAAACAAAATATTGAAACAAACAAGAACAAAAGCTACCGAAAACAAACATAACCTGGATGTCTGCCCACAAACTCTGGCACTACGACGAAAATGAGAGCGCTGGAGATGATTTTACATATTCACAATAAAAATTAATAGTGCTTTATAAGCCTCATGTGCTGTTTTTGGCTCAGCATCTATATTTTAAAGCCAGCAACCAATATTAAATGGGGATCATATACAATCAAGTATATAGATTTTTGAGAGACAGGTGGAAGACTCCTGGTAATAAACTATGAGAGAGTACCGTGTAGTATACTCTCAAATGTACTTTCCATTTTGACTCCCTGCAAACATCTGGTTTTTCCTCCGTTTTCTTTTCCATAGCAGTCAACCCCTAAACTTTGGCCTATCAGGCTTTGGAAGTAAATAGTGTATGGTATCTCTAATGATGCGCTATTTCTAATTGTAATGCTCCCAATAGAAAAAAGGATGAACGTCTTGTTGCTTGTATTCCGTATAGTTCCTGGTTGTAACGGAGCGAAGCCAGCGTCCACTGTAATAATTTAGAGTACAGTAGCACAAATTTCTTGAAAAACTCTCTGCCAAAATGATTTGACAACAAGGCACTCCCATTGCATATTGCTAAAACTTCAGATGCGGCATTTGAAATAGGAATGCACCATAGATCGGCCGTTAAATCCCTTCAAACAACAGCAATAAATATGCAATCTTGTATAGGGCCCATCGCGGTAATTTATGAGCAACAGGATTTCTCCAAGTCCTTGGAGTGACTGACATTTGGGTGAGGAGAAAACAGATCACACTTGAGGAGATACTCAAAGAAACGATTGACTAGCTATTGAACGTTAGTGGGTTATTCTTAAATGCTATTTCATAAGTTCAGAGCTAGATGGTGCTGGTGTGACCTTTTTCTCCCAATGATACGTAAAATTTGTTCAAGGAATGTAAACTGGCTCATAAAATGCTGTGAAGAGGAGACAGATATGGAATGTTATTAAAACGGAGAGTCTCGTGATAGAGGTGCTACAGGAAAACCATAAAAAACTGGGCTGATTGATTCTTCAATCATTTCAAAGTTGCAATGCCTGGGTTTTTCTTATTAAAATATCTCCCAGGAGTTTGCAGGTTGTTTAGTGTCATCTGAATACTTTTAAATACTTGGTTGTTGCTTTTTAATCTTTTTACAATTCATTTTAATATTTGCTTCCATATTTTTGTAAACAGAGTTTTGTTTTTTTTTTTGTTCTTTTTTTACAATCAAGTGCTCTTTACATTTTGCTAAATAAACGTGAAAGGGGATTTCCTATTCCCCTATATCTGTCTCTGTTGGAACTCTATTTTGCTTTGCTGAAACTCCGTATTTGATATTTGCATCGTTGCTCGGCCGATGTGTATGAACTCTTCCTAACCTCTTCTAACAGAGAAGAAACAGGTTGTTTTTAAGTACGAAAGAGTCCTAGGATGGAATGCAATAACTGATAAGCAACCTAGCACCAAGAAAGGAATGCGAGGGGGTGCACTGATAGGCAACCTTAGGCCGCTAGTATGACTGATATATTATCCATGGATAATGAAAGCAATGTTGCTATGCACCTGTTTGAATACAGTATAGCAATTAATCAACAAGGCACTGAAAAATAAGTATAGATAACTGCATATTAGTGTAATGAGAGGGTGGGGGTGGGTTTAGAGCATGTTACAAACACTTTCCTTCCTAATTCTCTCCCCAGGGATGCTTGCCTTGTGTCATCATTATTATATATTATATTATATTATATTATATTATAATTATATATGTTTTGCTCATAACATTATTATCTTGTGAACGATGTGACAGGACCTCTTCTGAGGAAAGAAAGGCAGCATCGTCCTGCTCAGACCCTACATTTGTATCATTCTTTCCTCCCACACTATGAGCAAAACAAGGTACTGACATTTACTAAAAACAAATGTGTCTGAGTCACAGTATTTCATGGAAAACTCCAAAGGTGTTTCCCATCCCTTGACATTTTGCATCACCTAACTGAGTCCGCCTTAACTGCAAAGGCAGACAAAGTTTTGCATACTGTTTTTAAAACTGTAGAACCCCAAATGTATCAGTCATCCAAGCATATCAAAAGTACTTCCCGTTTTTTTAACTTCAATCAAAACATCCACCTTCTCGTTCCATTTACCTATGACCTTAAAACCTATGTCATATATTTATGTCAGTATTCCTGCCCCCAGCAATTAGGAAACCAATCCCTTGATAATTGAGCATAGTTCCTAATTGTTCATACTGCCTGACTTGACCGTCAATTTAATATTGTTAATTTATTTGTTCAAATGTAAAATAGCCATGAAAACCATCTGGACATTCAAATTTGTTTAGACCACCTTCTGATATCCATTATCCACCTTCAACCCATGCTTGCAAACCAAAGGACTTTCCATAAATATATATATTTGTTTCATTCAATTTTTCTGTAATGATTTCCACAAATTTCTGGGATACTGCAACACTTACACTGTTCAAACGTATATACCTCTAGGTTTTAACTGTTACAAGCTTAGAAAACTTCATGAAGCATGTATTTAGACTGTTCAATTAAAAATAAACCCAAGTGGGAGACAGAAAACACTGGTTATTTCACATTTGTGGACACTGGTTGTAATAAAACCTAAGTGCCCCAGGTCCTATTCTACAGAGCAAGTCCAGAAGGATACCATGGTCAATGGTATGAAGAGCTGAAGAGAGATGAAGAAGCAGCAGCAAGGTCCCACTTCCCCTGTCCTGCTCTGTGCAAAGACTGAGACCAAGGCTAACTCTGTCCCATGGCCAGGCCTGAACCCAGATTGGAAAGGATAATCCATTTCATCCCACAATGCTTGCACTTGCCCAACCACAGCTATCCTCCTCCAAAAGGTGTGATGTTGAATGTGATGAGCTTGCTGCTGCCTTTGTCCAAACTTTTATTTTATTTTCATTTAACAAAGCTTATACCCAGCTTGATTGTAATAAAACCTCAAAACAGTTTATGGAAAAAGACTGATATTTAGAACAAGTTCCTGGTTGGGCATCTAGAACACTAAGCACCCTGGAGGCTGATAATTGGTGAGTTATGTTATCCTATTTGGGCAAGCTATGGTGGCTTTATTCAAGCCTGTAGGGATTTCTATGTATTTCCTGATTACAGTGGTACCTTCATTCTCAAACGCCTTGGTACTCAAACCCTGAAAACCTGGAAGTAAGGGTTCCAGTTTTCGAACATTTTTCAAAAGCTGAACATCCAATATGGTTGTTGGCTATTATTTCCTGGGTGCCTACACCAATCAGAAGCTGCCCCTTGTTTTTTGAACATTTGGAAGTCAAACGGACTTCCAGAATGGATTAAGTTTGGCGCATTTGTTTTTGCTATTTACTTTGCTTTTTTGTTTTTGAGGCTTTTTTGGTTAATTTGTTTTTGTGACTGGGTAGAACCCAGTTCAGCTACTGATTGATTGATTGATTGATTGATTGTGTGACTGTGGAAATGGATAAAAGCCCCCTATCCAAACAGTGACTATCATCAGTACAGTTAAGGGGGAAAATAAATTTTAATTTTTATCATCTACAATACGGTCTTATTTATTTTATAGTACAGTACATTGATTATTGCTTTCATTTTATAGATCAATGGTCCTGTTAGATAGTAAAATCCATGTTAAATTGCTGTTAAAGGGATTTTTTTAAAAGTCTGGAACAGAGTAATCCGTTTTGCATTACTTTCTATAGGAAAGCATGCCTTGGTTTTGGAACACTTTGGTTTTGGAACAGACTTCTGGAACGGATTAAGTTTGAGAGCCAACATACCACTATATTATGTTTTACAGCAACCATTGATTGGATTTGAAAGGAGTGCCTGGCGTACTCTGGTCCATGGGGTCACGAAGAGTTGGAAACGACTGAACGACTAAACAACAACAACAACAACAGTTCCTTCATCTATTCAATTATACCCTAACTGTTCTTCATTGTTAGTGGGTTAGTCTGTGTGGTGCATGAATCACTGCCTTGGCATCTTCAGATAGCCCAATTCAAAGGTAGTCTGGTAGATAACTGGTGCATTCCAATAACATCTGGAAATCTTTTTGTAACCTGTGAGAAATCTGCTTTATCAATCCTACTGTCATTAGGCTCTTTTTTAAAAAATCATTTTAAGGATTTGAAAACATATCATCCTAATACAGGTTTCACATCACTAAAAAGTCTGAATGTCAGTATCTCTCTGTGTGTTTATCAGAGGTAGATGTTTGGCCCTGTGCAATGGGGGAAACCTTAAAAGAAGAAACCCCACAATTATGCCCTACCAAGGGGCCTCTAAATAATTTGATTCATTGATGAAAAAATAACAGCAATAGAAAAAGCTGTAACGCATGACAGAAACACAACTTAAATAAGGAAAGTCGACATAGGAAGAGGTGGAGCAATGGCTGAAATAGTTAATTTGTACTGCAGCAAGCTATGTATCTGGAGGTAAGTGATAATGCAATGTTTAAGATATGAGTGTGGCATGGTGATAGCAGAAAGGCATCACGTGTAACATGCTGCTGTGTACAGATAAAATGAGGTCCTCGGCAAGGAATCACAAGGAAAATTCTCAGAAAGCCTAATGTTAGTCTATGACACACACTCTCGAATGGAGGACGACACTTCATCAGACCGCAGTATCACACAACTCTGGGCATAGTAAGAATCTTACCTGTTAGCTGTCCTGATCAAGTCGTTTAGTAAGGCTCATGCTGTGTTGGAATAACATATCTGCTATTTTGCTATACAGTGTTAGATTATTAGAATAGAGAGTGATGCACTGCACAGAAGAGTTGCGTTAGTAAATACAAGAGCACAAAAGCATCGAAAAGGCAGCTTATGTCTGCCTTCTCTTGGGTTTAATGAAAGCGGGGATGTGTGTGAGTGTATAAAAGCCCTTTTAAGTACAGCCAAGCTCTCCAAACCATGAATTTATGCAATAAAATAAATAAATAAAATAAAATAAAATAAAATAATCGGTAATCTGGTTAGGTAACAAATGTCCTCTACGGCCTATCAGATTCTCTGCTTCAGGTGATATCTGTGCAACACAGTGGGCTAGATGTTTATTAGTGGGAAGGCAATTCACCTGTTGCTTGAGAGTCAATTTTAAATGTTTTTGGTATGCTCTTTGGCCGTATCAGGGTGGTCAACTAGGCTTCAACCTTTCCATTTTTCCTGAATAGTAGCTGGAAACAATGTTGAGTTGCCACAACTGTATTCTTATTCTCGTGCGTTCTGCAGATGTGTGCACCGTGCTTCCTTGTACGGTTACATGGCATACCCATACAAAATGTTTTGCTTTGTTTAAATTCCTGCATGTTTGCCCCAAGGCTGAACAGAAATCTCCACTGGCATGTTGCAATGCACATCTTTTGCAAATCTGTGAGATTTGCTTTCTTGCACGTGCCCTTTCTCTCTCTCTCTCTCTCTCTCTCTCTCTCTCTCTCTGTGTGTGTGTGTGTGTGTGTGTGTGGTGTTGTTGTTTTTGCTACAGTCTGGCCATTTGCACCCTTGCTTCTCTGTTGCATGACATTGACATTTTGGTTATTGTTGTTAAGCAATTTTCCTGACTTGCAGGAAACACTCTTGAGTCAGCACAGCTGAATGCTTCTGCAGTTGGGTGCTCAGTTTATTTGGTTTCTTTCTACAGATAAGTGGCATGCTGGTACAAAATGGTTTAGCTTTGTGGGGATTCCTGCATATTTCCCCTATTCTTTACCGGTGTGCCTGCAGCACAGGGATGGCGTCTTTTAGGTAGAACTTGGTAAGGCATTGGAATGTGTCTGTGAATGTTCTCTAAACACACTTCTCACCAGCATGCCCTTCCTGTTTCTAGTTCATTGGCTTATCCTGACAACTAGATATGCGCCGTTTTAAATGCTAGTATTTCTTTATGCTTCTCAGTAAGATGTTAATCTTGTGTTTAAATACTAAGCGACAGTTCAACCGATTTGTTTTCTTAAAAGATCAGCTCCTGATACAAAGCCTTACTCAAGCTTACTCTTTGAGTACCGTTTGTCAAGTAGCTGGTTACACATTTTTTTTAAAAAAAATCACTTTCTGAGAAACTGTTTCTAGGCGTTGCCAAAAACCAGCTTCCTGTTCCTTTTTAAAATTACCCCACCCATTTCCCCTGCCGTCAGAAGCACCGAAGCCTCAAATTTCAAAACTTCTGCATTCTTTTCTCCCCCAATTCTGCATTCTTTTTGCTCTCCTTAGATTTTTTTTAAGATTACGTAGGTGTTTTCCATTTTGTCTTTGAAATATCTTCTTACTGATTGCAAAGCGAAAAGAGGATATGTCTCAAGATGCTGAAGATGTTGGTTCATATTGTGCCATGGGCATGCAGCTGATGTCTCAAACCTTTTCTGAGTCCTGATAAACCAACCTTTTGAAAGTTTGTATAGGCAGAACTGTAGGTCTGAGCTGGCCTGAGATGTTTTGCTGCTGTATGCAAAATGGACCACCCCTGTCCCCACAACAACGCCCACCCCATACAGATCTGGGTCCCCACCATGCTTCCTCTATGCCCCTGCTATATCACCTGTGCTGCTGCCAGCTCCATCACCACAGCTGTACCCAGGCCTGCGCTCAGGCTACTGCCACGATGCAGCAGCAGTGGCAACGGGCAGTGGTGATGGCCGTGTGGCTGTGTTGGTGGTGCGGGTCAAGCCGCAGCAGAGTTGTCAGCCGCGCAATGGCAGGGCCATGGAGGGGGCCAGGGGTCGCATCCACCGCCTGAAGTAGACAGGCTTCACCTCACCTAATATAGAGCTGCCACTGCTGTAGGTCCAGGAGTCATGAATGTAGGAGAAGGTGGAACCTGTGGACTTAGACACCGTCCCTCCAAAATAATGATGTAATTTTAGGTTTCCAAAGTAGGAAACAAACTCTAATCTTTCTTATACAAGCTTGAAAAGCAGTTTCCTCTATGTCATTCCAAAAGGTCTGCTTTTTCAGATTACACCCCTTCTACCATGTGGAAAATGCATGACTTTATGTTTGGAATGGGAAAAAACACACACACACACTCTGTAACCTCTGTGAATGTCAAAGTTTGAGGCCTTGTTCTGCTATGATGTTGCAAGTCTGTTGTGGTGTTGTGAACCTAGTACTGCTAGGTTCTAAGGGGGGAGAGAGACGATTGCTTTGAGAATTTATTAGAAATGTTCGGCATCAGAAGCATTCATGCTGATTTGTCTGGGCAACAGCAAACTCTTGATTGTCTTGCAGTCCCAGTCAGCTGGGAGATAATGGTCAGCATTACTATTTTATTTATTGAATTTCTATCCTGCCCTTCCTTCCAAAAGAGCCCTGTGTAGGGAGATGATCGAAATTTGGAAAGAAGGAAGCTGATAAGGGAGGCTTGAGGGGAAATGACCCAAGAGAAAAGTTGACTAAAATAGCTGAGGTCTGAACATTAAAACCCAATATTTAGTTTATACCTGCCTAATGAAGACCAAAAGCTGGTGGCTGAGTCAGCCTAGGGTCTGATGGACTTACCAGAAGAAGGTTGCACAAGTAGGTCTTTGAAAGTTGGCCAAACGGTCCAAGCAGCCAGAAGTACAACCGGATGAGCTTTGGAGCTTTGAGGCAGATTGTCCCCAGTGACAGAACTGGTTTGTAGGAGTATTTGGCTGGGGTAAAGATGTAAGGACACTTAGAAGCTAGTGTCAGCAACAGTGTTTCTTGAGCCTTCAGAACCTCTCAACAAGTACCTTTAAGACCCCAATGTAAATAACAGTATTTCCTTATGTGCATAAGAAGGTAAAAGTAAAGGGACCCCTGACCATTAGGTCCAGTCGTGACCAACTCTGGGGATGCGGCGCTCATCTCGTTTTATTGGCCGAGGGAGCCAGCGTATAGCTTCCAGGTCATATGGCCAGCATGGCTAAGCTGCTTCTGGCAAAACAGAGCAGCACACGAAAACGCCTATAGCCTAGCTAAACTGCCTTCTTACCTTTTACAGTACGAAACTAGTCCTGTATGTAGCAAGTGTCTGTTCCAGGACACTGAGGAAGAATAAACTGTTGGAATCTATGGCGACCATTGTACGCATGAAAAAAGACTTGGCTAGGCATGGCAGTTGTGATTGATCTTGAACTGTTTTGTCGACAGGTGAAAGAGAATATTGGGAGACCATTAATGAATAGGAAAATTAGTCAAAGTCTTAATAAGGAAAGGCACTGAAAAGTGGTTATATGTTATCAAACGTTATTAAGATTGCTGTGAGCCTTTGATTGGTGAAAAGAAATCATGCATGTAATCTGGAAGAGTATAAAAAACATAGCTTGGGGTGTGGTTCTTTACAGCCTCCTCCTTATTTTTGAGGGTGTCCCTATTAACATTTGTATTTTAGTAAGGGCCTATGTTTTCACTTGGAGCCTGTATCCTTTTTGGGGGTGTTTCTGGGAGGGATACCTCCAGCCTAGGAACCCCTTTTAAATCTCTCCAACAGACCTCTGCAGATTTGATATCTGCCAATAGAAAAATCTATTGATGCAACAGCATAGTAGATCTCAGGAGCATCCTGTTACATGCTATAGCCTCCCTCCCTCCATATTTCTAGTTACAGATAGGTAGCCGTGTTGGTCTGCCATAGTCAAAACAAAAAAATTTCCTTCCAGTAGCACCTTAAAGACCAACTAAGTCAGTTCTTGGTATGAGCTTTTGTGTGCATGCACACTTCTTCAGAAGAAGTGTGCATGCACACGAAAGCTCATACCAAGAACTGACTTAGTTGGTCTTTAAGGTGCTACTGGAAGGAAATTTTTTTTGTTTTGTCCATATTTCTATTTAGGGTTCCCATGCACACCCAACACTGGTGTTTGAAGCCAAGCACACTTGGTGTGAGCCGCAATCCACATGTGTTCTGTAGCTTCTTGAGAAATACTGTTGTTTCCTTCGAACCGGCTTGCATATGATTTGTAAATGTAAGCTACAGTTCAGCTGAGGTGTCAACACTACAGGAAACAGCTGCGCATGCAGAGTTGACAGAGTTATTTAAGTTTTGAGAGGTGAGGGGTTGGCGGCACAGGGAAGCAGATCATGTAATGTGTATCAGGTAAAGACATCCCTGCTTCCTCTCTGGTGGGTAAGGTAAAGAGACCCCTGACCATTAGGTCCAGTCGTGACCGACTCTGCAGTTGCGGCGTCATCTCGCTTTATTGGCCGAGGGAGCCGGCGTACAGCTTCCGGGTCAATTGGCCAGCATGACTAAGCTGCTTCTGGCGAACGGCAGCACACGAAAACGTTGTTTACCTTCCCACCAGAGGTACCTATTTATCTACTTGCACTTTGACGTGCTTTCAAACTGCTAGGTTGGCAGGAGCAGGGACTGAGCAATGGGAGCTCACCCCGTCGCGGGGGTTCTAACCGCCGACCTTCTGATCGGCAAGTCCTAGGCTCTGTGGTTTAACCCACAGCGCCACCTGTGTCCCCTCTGGTGGGTGCAGCAATGTAAAAAGGCAATTTCGATTGCATTGGAGGAAAGCAACCTCACATAGCCTAGGTGTCTCCCTTAAAAAGACACCTAACTCCCCACAACTTCTTCAGCATAGTGTACCCCACTTGTATTTCTCTTCTCCATGTTCTGCCTCTGGCTTCTCCCCCTGCCCCCCAATCAAAATCTCAATCCAGGTTCCGCCCCCGCCCCAATGCAGGAATAGGAATACCGTATCCCACCATTTTCCTGGTCCAAATGTCCCTTTCGAAATCTAAGCAGCTGTTGTGGGCAGTGGTTCTGGCAAGCTGGCAATTGAGTCCATCTCACAACGCTGCGAATATTTTTGCACAGGAAAGAAATGCAAACGAAAGAGTTAACAAAATAACAGCAAGCGAACTCCCACCACCCAACTATGAGAAGGGTCTGTAGCTCAGCGGCAAAGTATGAACGAATAATTTTTATTTGTGCTTTGTGGCAAAGCATATTCCTTGTACAGTTTACAGGTTACATACGCTTCAGGTTACAGACTCTGCTAACCCAGAAATAGTGCTTCAGGTTAAGAACTTTGCTTCAGGATAAGAACAGAAATCATGCTCCGCCGGCGGCACGGCGGAAGCAGGAGGCCCCATTAGCTAAAGTGGTGCTTCAGGTTAAGAACTTTTTCAGGTTAAGAACGGACCTCTGGAATGAATTAAGTACTTAACCTGAGGTACCACTGTATGTGAAAGGCCTCCGGTTCAATCTCCAGCATCTCCAGGTTGCATTGGAGTGGCATACGCCAGGTTTGAATATGCCAGTGGCGTATTCAGACAGGTTTAGTTTCCTTGTGGCTAGCTCACAGGTGGATTACTGTTGTTCTCATGTATGCACAAGACAGGAAATCGATGGCTAGAATTATCATCGCACAAATAACAGACAAGTTTTCCAAGTGTCAACATTGCTTTTAGAATGCATTTTGCCATTTTTGGAGCATGTTGTGAAGGGGAGATCTCTTTTTCAAAACTGAAACATATAAAGAACTATCTTAAGCCAACCATGAGATGGAAACAACTGTATTCACTCGCAGTATTCTCAACTAAGAATGAGCTTTTGCAAAAAATAAAAAATAAATAAATTGAAATTTGAAGATGTAATCTGTGCAAAATGAAGTATGAAGATGTAATCGGTGATTTTGCTAAGAAAAAAAGAGCCCCAAAGTTTGTATTTAATTAACATTTACTTAAGACAAATGATGCAAACCATACATAATAAAGTGTGCCTTCAGCATATGACAGAAGCTATGTGATGTTGTGAGCTGGGGGGGATCAATCTGGGTGATGCCCTTAATTCCTTTCCATTTTGGAAAGAATCCTGTATCTGTGGGGATAGAATGTATCAGAGCCCTCAAGGACTTTGGCTAGCTAGTTAAGCACCACAATTAGCATAGCCAAAGAAGTTGCTTTGTGCCATAGAACAAATGGGTGGGCTTTTTCCACCCCTTTACCTAGCTCTGGGGTCGGCAAACTAAGACCCAGGGGCTGGATGCGGCTCACTGGGCTCGTTATTCCCTGCCGCCCGCTCGATCAGTCCCTGAACTAAACTGGAGAGCATGCAGGACTCGCTGTGCGGGGACTGACTTCCATGATGCTGGTATGGCTTCAGATTGGCTGCAGGAAGACGGGAGACGGATGTGATGTTTACTGGTTTCCTGTTCCTTTCTTTCCCAGTTGGTTCTCTGCTTTCACAGAGAGAGCATGTATATTTCTTTTCTGTCTGCGTAGTTGGAAATAAAACACTCTTTGCAATGTAGCTCATACTATCTCGGCTCCTTCCCTGTGTTCTGGATACTCTGCGTAATGGGAGAACGTGCTCGGAGCCTCATCAATGGCTCAGGTCATTAATCACGTCCGAGGACTCGACCGGAAGAGTCGCTCGGTCGAACGCAAGTCCGACAGGAAGTTCCTGCAGCCAATCCAAAGCCGTAGACGTCTCTGGGCAACATCCCTTCCTTCCCGCTGAGGTGGCCACGTATGGCCAAGAGTTGAGCGGCAGGAGGTGGCGGGGAGGCTGCCTCCGCCGCCCAGGCCAGCATCATGGGCTTTGTGCCCCGTGGACCCCTGGCCGAGGCAGAGGACGCCACTGCTGCTGCCAAAGACAAGGCAACATTGGCAGCTGCAGCATGAGTGGCAGCAGAGGGGGCTCCTTTCAGGAGGAGGGGTGCTTTCACGAGTGGATAGGTCCAGCCCTCCACAAGGTCTAAGGGACAGTGGACCGGGCCCCCTCCTGAAAAAGTTTGCTGACCCCTGACCTAGCTGATAGGAAGGAGACTGGCCAGAGCTGTGCGTGGCTGAGCTGGAAGCAGGTAGGAAGCTAGAGACACAAATACACATTTTGCGCTGTACTGGAGTTTAGGGCTCCCCTGAAAACCAAAAGGGAAGAAAGATCTGTTGGGGTGTTAATGCTGTGAGCCCCTACATCCTATGCTCAGCTTGTATCCATGCGTGAATAAAACTAGTATGTCCTAAAGACGCCACATTCTCCACTGACCTACAGTCGAAGGAAACCAAACCTGGAAGAGCACTTGGGGCCTCTGGAGTTTCTCCCTGCTCAGAGATGGCAACGGTAGAATCAGAATAATCTTTATCTGCATCAGCCACTAGCCATAGCAATAAAATAAAATACAATGTGCTACGGATAGAGGTGAAAGCTTAACTCTACAAAATACATTCTGGAGCTTTACATCAGTCAGCAAATAACGGATTTTATTCTAAGGAGATGGCAATGACAGAGTTAAACATCAGTTTCCCGTTGCCCGTTGGAGCACTCCACCCATTCTCTTGTACTGCGGTTACTTTCATTTCCCTGTGAAGTTGTGTGTTAGCCAGCAGCCTCGTGTTCTGAGCCTCTAAAGTGAGTAGCCGTGCCTTATATTATTGAATGAGAACTTAACGGTATTTGTGATGAATAGCACAAGGAAACGTGGGGTTGGGTTGATTTGCAGCACTCTTTGTCCTGTCGAAAAAGGGCTTTTCTGCCTCTCTCTGCCTCTCTCTTTCAAAGCACTTGTCTAAATAACCCTTCTATATTTCTCTCTGTGAGGCTGGACTAAGAGGCGCAAGCAGAGATGATGATGAATTGTCGGCTTCTGCTGGCATTGCAAGTACTGCATTGGGTGGCAGGTACCATGGTGAAACTCGACAACGGTGGGTTTGAAGACCTGGTCATTGCCATCAATCCTAGGATACCTGAAGATGACAAACTTGTTGAACGCATAAAGGTGAGACGGCTAAATAGTTGTGAACATGTTTGATTAGCATCTTACCCCTCAGCGACTGTGATAGACTGCGAAAATGCACTGTGCATTTTATGAGTGTAGGTTTCCCTACAACAAGGCTCAGACATATATGGCAGCTGCAAGAAAACAGGCTGTCTTCCCCCACAGACGCATTAAAAATATATATTTTAAAAATCTGCAAAACTTGCAGTGACTCCAAACCTTCTGATCCTTCCCTCTTGTGAACTGGTGCCACCATTTTGGCTCTGTAACATAGGAGCCAACTCCTAGGGGACGAGCTCTCTTCAACTCCCCCAGTAAAATATTTGAGGGGGCCAGGTACACCCCCCCCAAGTTGATGGGCTTTGCCATTGAAATTATGTTTGTGTGATGCATATTGTGATTGATTATGTGGGGCAGGACTTATCTGCCCCAGTGGCGTAGCGTGGGGGTTGCAGGGGGGCCCGGCCGCACCGGCCGCAACATCTGGGGGTTAGGGTTAGGGGGCGCAAATCCATGGGTTGGGGGCGAAATTACTTGCCTTGCCCCGGGTGCTGACAACCCACGCTACGCCACTGATCTGCCCCCCCTATTTTATTCAAATTGGCACCCCTGCTCTATACATGCATTGGTGCTCACACCCTGAGTGCTGAAAATAGAGGGAAAGGGAGAGATAGATTGTGAAACAGCAACAGACTTCCTGAAGGACCACATACCTTCCTCTGTGTGGTTTTGTTGTGTGCCAGAACACTGCCATGTACTTGGAGGTGAATGTTGCTCAAGTTTTGACACTGTACATTTAAAGCACAGCCAACACACATTTAAAGTGAATTCCCCCAGCTTTACCTTTCCCATTCGCAGAGCTACTTGTTCCCAGCACTTTTAATTAGCTACAATATGCAGAAATCTTTGGGGTCAAGTCGTGGGCTTTAAATGTGCGGTGTGACTCTGCAGATGTAAAACACCCCATCAATTAATAAGAAATAAATAAGTAATAAGTTGCTTGTAGATTTTTACAAAAGTAACTCCGCTGACACACTTGGGGGCCGGGAACGGAACCCCCATGCGAAATGGTCATTGTCTGAACTTATGTGTGCTGGTTATACAATTTTATTGTCTCAAACCCCGTGAGAAGACTTTTGAAATCTTTTAATCGATTGGTAGTGCAAGAAAAAAACAAAATTGATTAAGAAAAGGGGCAAAAGTTCTGGTTTTTGCCAAAAGGTTTAAACACCACATGGCAAATTGGTTCAGCAGTTGGAAATCTTTCAAATTATCTAGAATTGTAGGTTTAAACTAATCAGAGCTCTGTGAAGCACCAAATTTCTGGAGATAATTCCAGAAGTGGGATGCCACTATCAAGTACAGCCCTTCTCTCCACCATCACTTGACAAAATGGCTACCATTTTGAACAACAAAAACAAAAATGTCTTTAACAGGAGGTAATTTACCCAGAAGTTTGTCAGGTACAACTTTTTGCAGAACTTTCCCCCTCATATCTAGGTGGAATCTACACACAAATAAAAACCATTCTGAAAATGCTTTTGGGAAAAAACCACAAACCAACTTTTTTTTTATTAAAAAAATACATTGAATTTTCCATAAGGCTCACCTTCGCCATCTAGTGTCACATTGTATATTGCACTTGAAACACACTTAAAACGTTTTATTTGCAGCTGTGTAGCTGAGTCCCAGGTGTAGTTTTGCATGCTAAAATCCTTAAATGTCAGGCTGCAGTTAATGACACAGGAGTATCCACACAAAAAATGTGCCCGATGCAGGAATGTGCAATGCATCTACTACCCCAGGGGTTAGCAAACTTTTTCAGCAGGGGGCCGAGCCACTGTCCCTCAGACCTTGTGGGGGGCCGGACTATATTTTGAAGGAGGAAAAAAAGAACGAATTTCTATGCCCCATAAATAACCCAGAGATGCATATGAAATAAAAGCACACATTATACTCATGTAAAAACACCAGGCAGGCCCCACAAATAACCCAGAGATGCGTTTTAAATAAAAGGACACATTCTAATCATGTAAAAACACGCTGATTCCCGGACCGTCCGTGGGCCAGATTTAGAAGGAGATTGGGCCAGATCCAGTCCCCGCGCCTTAGTTTGCCTACCCATGCAATAGCTTCTTGGAGAAAGGGATTTAGGGAAAGAAAGATGGCAGAAAAGACCAAAGGGCACATTCAGTAAAACCAAATGGAGATATAGTCACTGACAGACAGAGGTCTTTCCTTTCCTTTCCTTGTTAGGACATGGTCAAAGAGGCGTCAACATATCTCTTCAGTGCTACAGAACACAGATTTTACTTCAAGGCTGTAAAACTTGTCATACCTTCAACATGGAAAGACAAAGCAGAATATCAGAGAGTAACTACAGAAACCTATGACAAGGTAAAGTCAAGGGGAATACTTTAAGTTGCAAATGTACTTGTAGTATTATTATTTTTTAAAAAAGATTGGGGGCAAATGGAAAGATCGGAGGGAAAAATAAATACAGAATAAGACTATGCCATCACTTTTGAATGCAACTGAGTTTACTTTTGATTGAACATGGATATCAGAGAGTAACTACACAAACCTATGATAAGGTAAGTCTAGGGGAATTGGGCTGCATAAAATATATTGTTCTTACGGATGTGATAATGGTCAAGGCTCAATTAAAAGGGTTGGGGACCCTGGTGCGCTCCCAAAACAGGATCCCCCTTTACCTTCAAAGGAATGCATGCAATAAGGAACTTGAGAAATCTTAAATGCTAGCATGAGTGGCCGGGCCTGGTGAAATTTTAATTCCTTACCCCTACGGTTATGATTTGTGGGTTCCCACTTAATTTTATTTTGATTTTAAATGTGATTTGAATTGTATTTTAAACGAATCGCTTGATTTTGTGTTTTTAATGTATTTTATATATTTGGTGTTAGCCGTCCTGAGCCTGGTCTCGGTTGGGGAGGGTGGGGTATAAATAAAATTTATTTCTATTATTAACAAATTTATTATTACATATGCTGTCATGGACTTGAAGCATTTGCCATTTCACAAGTCAGCAAAGTAACAAGCCTTTTGGTGATCCTGAGCATTTTTCATTCTTTAAACTCACTTCTCAGTGCGTATGCTCACTTTCAAACGTCAAAACAAAATAAAAAAATTCCTTCCAGTAGCACCTTAAAGACCAACTAAGTTAGTTCTAGGTATGAGCTTTCGTGTGCATGCACACTTCTTCAGATACACTGAAACAGAAGTCACCAGACCCTTCTATATAGTGAGAAGGTCAACAGGCTCATCACAGCTATCTGCCAATCACCCATTCCCACCACCCTTCTGAGTAATACCCCTCCCCACCTTCTCACTATATAGAAGGGTCTGGTGACTTCTGTTTCAGTGTATCTGAAGAAGTGTGCATGCACACGAAAGCTCATACCTAGAACTAACTTAGTTGGTCTTTAAGGTGCTACTGGAAGGAATTTTTTTATTTTGTTTTGACTATGGCAGACCAACACGGCTACCTATCTGCAATTTCAAACGTCAATCAGTCATGAGTTCTTGGCATAACCAACACAATGGCTGTTGTGAAGATTTACGAGGCATAATATGATCATAATATGCTTGTATCGTAGGCATCAAATGTGGATTCCTTTAACCCAAGTGATGGATCCTTGTAAAGGTCCATCTATTTTGGAGATTAGTACAAGGCTTCAACCACTCTTAACCTAGCTTGTTGGACTCCATGTCTTCTATGATGTACAGAGCAACACCACCTCCAGGATGCTCCTGCCTGGCCTTCTTATAATGTCAGTATCCAGATATAACCATGTTCCACTGTCTCTCTCCATTCTATCTGACATCCGTCATGCACACTCCATCCAAACTATCCTCTAAGAGCAAGTACTTCAGCTTGCCCATCTTGGCTGGGATACTTCTAGCATTAGCATATAAACACATATATACATTACCTCTCTGAGATACTTTTGTTTTAGCCTACAGTTCTTTGGCTCCCAAAGTTATGCTTTTGGCATCATCCTGCTTGCTCTTAAGTTATAAGGCCTCCTTATGCAGAGGTTAGAGAACATTAAGTGCATATTGAGCATTTTTGTTCTGAAAGGTTATACCAGGGGTCAGCAAACTTTTTCAGCAGGGGGCGTCCACTGTCCCTCATACCTTGTGGGGGGCTGGACTATATTTTGAAGGGGAAGGAACAAATTTCTATGCCCTATAAATAACCCAGAGATGCATTTTAAATAAAAGCACACATTCTACTCATGTAAAAACACCAGGCAGGCCCCACAAAAAACCCAGAGATGCATATTAAATAAAAGGACACATTCTACTCATGTAAAAACACGCTGATTCCCAGACTATCCACGGACTGGATTTAGAAGGCGATTGGGCTGGATCCGGGCCCCGGGCCTTAGTTTGCCTACCCATGGGTTACATGAACGTTCATCTTGATTTCTATGCAGGGTGTTATACATCTTCCTGTTGATCATTGGTCCACTCGTTTCTCAACATATTTCCTAACTGCAAAAGGCCGTTTCAAAACAAACTGATTTATTGTGCTAGGGTGACAGAGCACTTCAATCCACTTCACTTATACAGATCAGAATTTACGAGTGTGCATTTGAATCTCTTTCACAAAATATAGACAGCTAGAGATCTGGACAGCCTATCATTGTGACTATGTATACATTCACTGACAGTAACCCGGCAGTCCGATATGCTCTTTACTGAGTGTAAGCCTAACTGAATATCAAGACTTCTTTCTACATCTACCTGCGTAGTATTAGGCTGCACACCTCACAAATTGCACAGGTACTTATTCAAAAGACGATCTCAGCTGTTTTAGGAGAATACCCCAATAGGCTATAACTTCTTTTAAATGTGCATTGCAACCCTAGGGCCCAAATCTGTGTACAGTGGGACCTCAGGTTACAAACACTTCAGGTTACAGACCCCTCTAACCCAGAAGTAAAGCCTCTGGTTAAGAACTTTACCTCAGAATGAGAACAGAAATCGTGCAGCAGCAACAGGAGGCCCTATTAGCTAAAGTGGTACCTCAGGTTAAGAACGGTTTCAGGTTAAGAATGGACCTCCGGGAACGAATTAAATACGTAACCAGAGGCACCACTGTACTGTATTTCTGTTCAGAACCAAAATCACCGTATAAGATTAATCACCATATAAGATTAATATCAATGGTATTGGTTGTTTCTTTTCTCTGTGATCTTTTAGCCGTGTTCTGTTTTATTTCAGGCCGATGTCATAGTGGCAGAATCTTTCCCCAAATATGGAGACGATCCCTACACCTTGCAATATGGCGGATGTGGGGAACCAGGGCGATACATTCATTTTACTCCTAACTTCTTGACCAATGACAATTTGTATAATGCTTATGGTCCTCGAGGTAGTACCTGTTTTTTTTAATTATTATTATTATTATTATTATTATTAAAATGTGAGTCAAGGTTTCAAAAGATAATGCTTTCTCAGGAATTTCATTAACTCCTTAAATATAGTTGCTTAATTACTCGAAAGCCTCCTAATTTGTCTGTAACAGATCAGCAATATTTCCATGTCAGATTCATCAGAAAATATACCAGTCACAACATCTCCCTTCTTGAAGCTAGTTGAACATGCTCCCATTCCATCGTACCACCTCATCCCCTCAACCTGAAGCCATTAATAAATTGGCTTTATTTATTAGCCAATAATACCCTGTGTTGTGAGAGCTAAAGGCTCACAGGTGAAGCCCAGCAATATTCCATCAAGAGGTCAAGTCAATGGTTTGAGTCAGAAATTCAACATGAGAGTCCATGACAAGGTCATGAGGCTGTGCTACAAGATGTTGTCAGAAGAAGGAGAAGAAAAAGAAGAAGAGTTTGGACTTGATATCCCACCTTTCACTCCCCTTAAGGAGTCTCAAAGCAGCTAACAATCTCCTTTCCCTTCTTCCCCCACAACAAACACTGTGAGGTGAGTGAGGCTGAGAGACTTCAGAGAAGTATGACTAGCCCAAGGTCACCCAGCAGCTGAATGTGGAGGAGTGGGGAAGCGAACCCGGTTCACCAGATTATAAGTCCACCGCTCTTAACCACAACACCACTGCTGGCTTGCACCATGACTGAACTGAAGCCTTATAGACGTTGATAGGAGGGAAGGAGGGACTTTTGAATCAGATCAAAAAGTTGCCTATCCCTTTCATGTTATTTAATTGATTGTGTGTGTGTGTGTGTGTGTGTGTGTGTTGTACATTATATGTTTCTTTCCCCCGCCCCAAAAAAGTGTGTCACAATGAACTTTGTCGTTGGTCTTCCACAGGTAGGGTCTTTGTTCATGAGTGGGCTCATCTGCGATGGGGTGTCTTTGATGAGTATAACAACGATGCACCTTTCTATGCTACTGGAGGAGACAACTTGCCTGAAGCAACAAGGTACCATCCCATACTGTCCAGTTATTGCCTAGACTGTAATTTGATGATATACAGAAGAGACTATTCATTAGGGGAAAATGCTGCAATGTCTTGGTGGACAGCACCCCCAATGAGTACCTTTTTTCTCTCCCCCCCCCCCATTTTGTAAGAAACACGTTTATTGAATAATACAAAAGCCCATCACCACCACATTCTACAACAACAGTTTTAAATTCATTGAGAAAAGGCTGCGTCCGAAGTTACCCCACTTCTGGAAAATGTGTCACGCCCCATGCCATGCCTTCTTCCTCTGGCTTTCAGGATAGCAGCTTTGCCCCTTCCAGCCCCAGAGCCCTGGTTTTCGTTCTCCGTACTTTTCAGCATTGGCGCATTTTTCAGCATATCGGGCAAGATGAGGAATCGGGTTTTGCTCCCCCGAATGTAGACCTGCTCTAGATGTGCCACACGGCCATCTCTGTAGGTCACTGTCATGTTGCCCACTACCTACTTTTTCTTGCCCAACTCCTTATCAGCTGCAGTCTTCCAAGCACTCATGCATCCCATGAGAAAGCCTAGGTAGGGTGTCGAGAGACCTCTTGTTACTCCAGTAAGCCTTCTTCCCATTGTTCATATCAAGGAGTCCTTCGGGATGTAGCAGTTAGCACAGGCCAACCTAATCAACACCCCTAGACAGTCTGGTTGCAACTGTTGCAATAGATCAGTCTTAAAGGTACCCCTGCCCGTATGGGCCAGTCGTGTCCGACTCTAGGGTTGTGCGCCCATCTCACTTAAGAGGCCGGGGGCCAGCGTTGTCCGGAGACACTTCCGGGTCACGTGGCCAGCGTGATGAAGCTGCTCTGGCGAGCCAGCACCAGCGCAGCACACGGAAACGCCATTTACCTTCCCGCCAGTAAGCGGTCCCTATTTATCTACTTGCACTTAGGGGTGCTTTTGAACTGCTAGGTGGGCAGGAGCTGGGACCGAAAGATGGGAGCTCACCCCGTCGCGGGGATTCGAACCGCCGACCATACGATCGGCAAGTCCTAGGCACTGAGGTTTTACCCACAGCGCCACCCGTGTCCCCACAGATCAGTCTTAGGATTGCCATATTGCAAAAAGTGAAAATCCAGACACAAAGGTTGTTGAGCATTTTTCTTGAAGGGGGGTGGGGCAAAGTTGAGGGAAATCACCACTTGAGGGAAATCACCAAAAAAACAACACTTCCAATATGGGCTCGCCATATACCTGGGTTTTTCCAGACATTTTATAGCCGCTTGCCGAAAATTCTGCCCAGATGCCATTTTCAACGGACAAATCCTGGCTATGTCTGGGAAATTCCAGAGGTATGGCGGCCCTAGTCAGTCTTAATCATTTCCACAGCCAAATGCAGTTGTTGTTGTTGCTGTTGCATCGGCATTGTCGTCATTATTCTTTCTATTGTTATTGTTATTTTAATTTATATCCCATAGCAGCAAGGCAGGAATGAATGACTGATCTAATCTGCACACAATAGTCATTTAGGAAAAAAGAGACCTTTCCCCCGAATTGACTATTCTGTGTAAATTAGGTCACTTTAAAACTATATATTAAAATTGTTATTAGTCCAGAGGTTCACATTATCGCCACAGGAAGAAAACTGCCTTAAAATGGTACAAAAATCCCTGTTTGCAGACCCATATATTTGTGACATAAAATGCTTGTCTGGAAGCAACCTATGTGACTGAGAGCTCATCATCACTTCCCCTTGTGCCACGCCACTCAAAAGTGGATAAGCTCTTAATCAAACTGTATTATATCCACATTACTTAGAATTCTATAGTCTGATCTTCTGAGAGTGCTGGTGGGCGTTTTAGCAACTGTGGCATGGACAACAACATGCCAGCACGTAATTGCTTATTTCTCGACTTTTAGACTGACTGACCATTATCTGTTTCTATTATATTGATTAGGTGCTCGATGGATTTTGCCGGTCAATACATATTCCCACTTGGTGTCAAACAATACAGACGTTGCAAAATTGATCCTCAAACTCAGCTGTTTGAACACGGATGCGTATTTTTCCCAAGCAGGCGCCAAAATACTGCAGCTTCTATAATGTATTTGCAAAGTCTCCCTTCGGTAAGTACGACAAATCTCAGTTGGGATCTATTCTTCTCCGGTGTCTGCCTTCAAAAACACAAAATTATTTTTTTTTGCTAAGGAGGTAGGCAACCTCAACCTCCGTGTTTAAGGGGGGAATGGACTTCATTCTTCCTCCACCTGCAGGAGCCCAGAAAAAAACATTTCACAGCAGAACGAGGCTCACACAGACAACCTCTTTCTATCCACACACACCCCTTTTGACTTTTTAAACTTTTGAGGCTTGCCCAGGATTTCTTCTACTCCTGCATACACCAGGGATTTCTTGTGTTATCTTATACCTCCCTCTTGTGTTGTGCCGTTGCTATTTCAGCCACATGAGCACTGAGACTCCCCCTTGTAGTGATGTATGGACATTGTGACGTTAACATATGAGAGTGCTGGAGAGGAAATAGTTAAAGAAGTTACCCAATCAGAACCCAGGGGGTGGAGTCAGAGGGACTATAAAACCAGCTCTGGGAGGGGCGAAGGGGGAATTCGTTGGGAGTTGGGTGGTTGGTTGGAGTGGGAGTGAATTGGGATAGAGTCTGTGGGTAGGTTGAGTTAGCGTAGTGAAATAAGCTGAGTCAGGAACAGTTAGGAGCTAGGAAGACAAGTAAATATCTGCGAGGTGGTTTAGTGAGTGAGAGCAGGTAGCAGAAGTTATAGGTCTGGATAGGCACCCCATGATTGTAATTGACCAAGACCGTTTATGAAACCACACACTTGTTAAACTGCAATAAATAAACAGAAGTTTATGTTCCAATTTAACCCTGACTGGACTCAGTATTGTCCCAGGTAGGGCCTGGGTGGTGGCAGCGAGAAATAAAGTGGTGGCACAGGGATCAATAGACGGTGAAATGTCCGGGGACCCTGTGTGATCGCCACAGACATTAACTTGTGACATGAGAAGTGAATGTCTGTTCAAGCCCTGGGAGGTCAATAAGCATAGCTGTCAACTTTCCCCTTTTCTTGCCAGGAATCCTATTCAGAATAAGGGAATTTCCCTTAAAAAGGGGGAGGGAGTTGACAGCTATGTCAATAAGTAAACTAGAACAGACTCTTTGGAAACTCTTCTCATTGCATTTTTGTGAGGTTAAGGGCAACAGACGTCTAGAACTAAATTCCGCTGAACACCCTGTAGCCTTTTTTTGTCTGTGTGCTGATGAATGTCCATCTTTGCAGCACCTCTTCCTAAGGAACAGCTGCTATGAAGTAGGAATTGCTAATGAGGTGTGATCTTGACCTGTCCTTCCTATCTTTTATTTAGGTTACTCAGTTCTGTAACAAAAGCAACCATAATATTAAAGCAACAAATTTGCAGAATAAAATGTGCAACTACAGGAGCACCTGGGAAGTAATTATGGACTCTCCCGACTTTGCCAGTTCATCTCCAATAACGGTTCCCCCACCTGATCCCACTGTCTCCTTGCTGAAAAAACAGGAGAGAGTTTTGTGTCTAGTGCTTGATGTTTCCGGAAGTATGGATGCGGTAAGTCTGATTTCCATTGTTCAGAAGATATGTTTTGAGAAAGTTCAAAAATCATGGTTTTCATGTCCATAGCGAAAACAAATGGACACTGAAGTCTGTCTCCAAGGGCCTTCTGGCAGTTCACTGCAAGAAGTGAGGTTACAGGGGAGCAGGCAGAGGGCTTTCTTGGTGGTGGCGCCCTCCCTGTGGAACACCCTCCTGTCAGGTGTCAAGGAGATAAACAACTATCTGACTTTTAGAAGACGTCTGAAGGCAGCCCTGTATTGTGAAATGTTAATTCCTGATGTTTTACATTTTTTAATGTGCTGTAAGCTACCCAGAGTGGCTGGGGAAACCCAGCCAGATGGGCAGGGTATAAAAAATAAAATCATTATTATAAATGTCAGTACAGCATTGACATTTCTGTAGTAAATGACACTCTATAATAGGAACAGTGAGGCTCAATTTTGTTGTTTCTCAGTTGTAGGGAACCTTCAGCCTTCCACTTACTGCTGAACTACAACTCCGGTCAGTCCCAGCAAGCATGGCCAGTGACCTGGGATTTGTAGTTCAGCAAACATTCAGCACACTTGGTCTACCTGATTATATAAGTTTATTTGGATATTTATCCAGCTGCGGTAACAAATCCATACAGGAGATGAGCTGCAGGGAAGGGCAATGTGGCCGTTGTGTGTCAGAGGGCAACCTCAGTCACATTCTCTGTTGGTGCAGGGAACCCAGAGCAAGTGATGGATTATGGGAGATGGAAAACACTGGGTAGGGGAGAGACAGAATGGATGAAGCATGGAAGGAGGAAGGGGGAAATCCAACTGCAAGCATTCGGTTGAGATATCTAAAGAGATCAATCAGGTCTTTTAGGATTCTCAATAGGACAGGAAGCTTCAGCAGCTGCCAATGTTCTGGCAAATAGAAACAAGATTCTGTTAACTGAATTGGTATTTCCATATATAACATATGGAAATGTGTTCAGCAGCCACAAAAATATTATAGGAGAAATATTATTCGAGAGCACAATTCACGAGACAAGCCGTGTTGAAATGAAAGCTGCTGTTGTGCACCTCCCATCCATTTCAGAAAAATTTCCAGATGGATTGCGCCCTGAATCACAACATGGATGAGGTTATTTGGATACTCTGAAACATTATCGATTTGTCTATATTCACGAATGTTTTGCTGATCACTATACTTACAAATAAAGCTTCAGGGAAATTTTTTATTTGCTTCTCAGAATGCACTGGCAAGTATGTGAATGCTGTTTGTTTTTTAATTATTATTATTCACATGCAGAACAATCGCATTGGTAGGCTGAAGCAAGCTGCGGAAATATTCGTCCTGCAGATTATTGAAGCGGGATCCTGGGTTGGGATAGTCACGTTCAACAACAGAGCATCAGTTCTGACTGGCTTGAAACAGATCAGCAGCAACAGCGTGCGGCAAACACTTGCGGACTATCTTCCTACCTCAGCTGGTGGAGGAACCAACATATGTTCCGGAGTGCGGTCAGGATTTCAGGTGAAGGAGAAGGGAAAAAATTTAGATTAATTTTTTCCTATGCTTCTGTTTAGTTGAGTAGCCACATATAAAAGAAGGCAGGGTTGCTGCATATAATAGTTGTGTTCTAGGAGGCATATCAGGTCTCATAAAAGCCAAGGAAACTGGAATTCAGTGCAGACAAGATAGAGGTGCTGTTAGTAGGTGGTTTGCTGCCTGGGTAAGTGGTGTTCAACCAGTTCTGGATTCTTACTCACCTGAAAGCTCAGGTTCATAGCTTGAGTGGAGCCAAAAGAGCCAGCGTGGTGTAGTGGTTAAGAGGGTGGACTCGTAATCTGGTGAACCGGATTCGCTTCTCCGCTCCTCCACATGCAGCTGCTGGGTGACCTTGGGCCAGTCACACTTCTCTGAAGTCTCTCAACCTCACTCACCTCACAGAGTGTTTGTTGTGGGGGAAGAAGGGAAAGGAGAATGTTAGCTGCTTTGAGACTCCTTAAGGGGAGTGAAAGGCGGGATATCAAGTCCAAACTTCTCCTCCTCCTCCTCCTCCTCTTCTTCTTCTTCTTCTTCTTCTTCTTCTTCTTCTTCTTCTTCTTCTTCTTCTTCTTCTTCTTCTTCTTCTTCTTCCTGCTTGACTTAGCAATGATCTTAGGGACTGGGCAGCCTGATAAACTTGTCCTAAACTGTGAAGGAGCTATAGTGCATCACTGTGAATTCCCTGCAGCGGAAGCTATATGCTTTCTCTCCCTTTCCATATTGAGGCCAAAGAGAGCGCTAAAGCTGGTGTCTCCAAGCATGGGGATAGGGAGGGGGAATTTGTTCAGTTTGCATTTAAAGTCGAGTTTATCACTTTCCTAAGCAATTTGACAACCCAAACATACTGCCCTTCAAAATTCAAAATTTTCCAGATTTGGTGCTTTAAGTTTTCCTCTCTTTTTTTTGATAATAATTTTTATTAGTTTCAATTAGTTTTCAATTTATTAGTTTTCAATCCAAAATGAATTGCTTTAGTTTTCCAGCTCACCAGTGTTTACAAAAATGAACATATTATGTACAAGTTTGCATGAAATGGAATCTATTATTGGAAAACCTTTAATCAAGATGCATAATCACATGGGGAAAAATCTATAATCAAGATGCATTATATTGGGAGAAACTGCTTGCAAAAATATGCACTTGAGTGAAAACTGCAAATAAAAAACATGTTTATTAGGAGAAATTTGCACTAAAATGCTGAATAATTTTCATGAGGATTTTTAAAAATAAAATTCTGAAATTGCTGCATAACTGCAGAGATTAAAATTTAAGAATATAAAAAAGAGAAACTGTGAGGTCTTCTGTTCCTAGGCATGGATTTTAGGGGAATGCTATGGCAGTTGTTGTGGAACAGCAGCTAGAGAGAGGAGTGAGCAACCCAATTTGCACATATTTTCTACCCTTTGAAAGTAGTGAAGTAGCAAATGCTGTTTCTCCCTTAACAGTAACATATATGGCACTTATCTCACTGCAGTCCACTTCCTATAGAGGTACGAAATTAATTCACACATATGTCACAGAACAGCAACCGTACAACATACTTGCAGAGCTTTGTAGCAGTTATGTCATACACTTTAAGTGTGTGCCCTTCTAAATTACTAATTGCTGTTAATTTTTCAATCCTTTTTTTCCATACAGGTCTTTTTACAAAAGTATTCAACTACAAAAGGCTGTGAAATTGTGCTCTTGACCGATGGCGAAGATACTGCTATAACCTCTTGTTTCGAAGAAGTTCAAAATAGTGGGTCTATAATTCACACCATTGCTTTGGGACCAAGTGCTGCAGAAGAACTAGAAAGATTGGCAGAGATGACGGGTAAGTGATTGAACGAAATGTCTGAGTCTTACAGGAGTCTTCTGTGCTACTTAGTGCCAGCTGGTGTCTTGCAAAAAGTTTGTTTCACTTCAGACACACACTGTCTGCAGCAGTATTCAGAGAAGCCTCTCTCAGCAGCCATTTCCCTCACACACAGAGAGAGAAGACAGAAAATCAGTTAAAAACAACAGTTACAGTTGTACTTTGGTTCTCAATTTTAATCCGTTCCGGGAATCCGATTGGCTGCAGCTCACTGAGTGACTTTGCACTATCTTTCAGTAGACTGGTTGTGAGGATAAAATTGGAAGGGGTTTGTGTGCGCTGAGTTAGGTGAGGTGGTGAGATACAAGGGCAATAAAAAATCTAGAGTTTCCGTCCTTCCACTGAGTTAAGTGGGCTAAATTTTCCCTAGCCACTCCAGTTGCTGCCTATGACCACAAAACACAAACACCTTGGGTGGTGGCATTCTATGAAATAAAAAACCCTAGTGAAAGAATTATGTGATTGTTCAATGATATTTTCACCATCCCACCCCCCCCCCCCGCCTCCATGTAGTGGCCGCTACAAGGTATCATACAAAAGCTAATTGCATTTTATTCCACCTGAAAAATTCTTCTAATTATTATTATTTCAACCACATTTCAGGAGGTTCAAAATTTTCTGCCACTGACAGTTTGGATTCCAACGGTCTCATCGATGCTTTCAGTGGAATTTCTTCAGGAAGTGGAGATATCAGTCAACAATCTATTCAGGTTTGAACTGCAAAGATTTGAGTGCATGCAGCAGTCTATCATCATCATCATCACTATCGCTATTATTAGGCACCCTACAAGAATTAAAGTCAACACAGAGTGAAATCAATTCTACAGCCCACATTTTTCTATTATTGAACAGGGGGAGGAACAGGTATTAAAAGAATTAACAGAGAAGGGCAAACGGCCAAAATGGATTTTGGCAGAGCTGAAACATTTCACAATGTACCATTCTGAGTTCAAATGAATGTGTAATATAATTCATTTTTCTTTGCCTGGATAAATAACAAATTGGAGAAGAGGTTTCATTAGGAAAATAGCATATGACAAAAGCGTTTCTTTAAAAACAACAACCCAGCACCATGGTTCCAGCCCAGCTATCCATTGCCAAAATGTGGAAACTGGAGATTTGAGTTGCCTCATCTAGCATTGTCCAAATATTGGCTGGCCATTTCCAAGGCTGTTGAGGTAAAGGTGCGATTGTTTCCACCTGTTTCAATGTAGCTGCTTATCTGCCTTCCTCCATGTCTTTAACATTGAAATATTGATAGAAACTAAATTTATCACCACTGGACAAACCAATATCTGTATGGGGCAAGACCTATCATGTCATGACTGTACCAGCATTTTTATTAAAGGCTGAGTATTGCGTATTCTTGTCCAGCAGAACTAACCACTGTGAAGGCACCTTCTAAACAATGTACTGGCACTCATTTCTTTACATCTTATGAAAGGAAATAAACCATATGTATTCAATTTATAAAACTTTTCAGATACTGTATACTTATTTCTCCCCCCTCCCCTCACCACCAGCTTGAAAGTAGAGGGCAAAGTGTCGGTTCCCAAGACCAGCTGAATGGTATTGTAACCATTGATAAAACTGTGGGGAATGACACTTTCTTTGTGGTGACGTGGGACACATCCCCACCAGAAATTCTGCTCACAGATCCCAAAGGAAGAGAGTACACTGAAAAAGACTTTGCAGTTGACAACACCAACGTCCGAACAGCTCGCCTCAAGATTGATGGAACCGCAGAGGTAAAAGCTGAGCTCTTCTGAAACTTCTCTATGCGTCGAACCATGACTAGGAATGTGCCTATTCCTTTTTGAAAAGGGAGAAATGGCTGTAGCTGTGTTAGTGAAGGGTTGCGTCACTACAGCAAATTATTTAAGAGCCATTCACTACTAATCTTACAACATTTAACATTCAGTTGCTTGTCTGAAATGATAGTTTTTGTGCAACTGACCAGTTTAATACTTTATCCCTTATAGGGCAGAATCTCACAGAATAATCATAGAATCATTGAACTGTAGGATTGTAGAGTTGGAAGGGACCACAAGCATAAACTAGTCCAGTCCCCTGCAATGCAGGAATCTTATGTTATATCTATACTATTAGGCAGTCCATTATACCATGCGACGTCTGAGGCCTTTGTTGTTCTGCCTGATTGCGCCACTTAGGGCAGCCCCGACCTACTTTTATGCCTGGGGAGCAGACCTGAGGGAAGACTGTGTCCCTCAGGTCCTCTCCCCAAGCCCTGCCGCCCAGGCTGCCGCAGATTGGCCGATTCAAACTGCAGGCCTACTGGTGCCTGTGATGCTCTGTTGTGGCCAGGAGGGAGCGGCAATGGCTGTGGAAAGATGGCGAGACTCTGCAGGTTTAAGGAGGCACCGCAGTGGACCGCAACTGCCGCTCACTGTGGAAGGAGTAAACGAGCATTATATGTCCAGCTTGACGCTGCTGTTAGTACCTTCTGCACTTGTAGATATATATTTTGTAGAAAATGTCATCCATCTTTATCAAAACACAACAATAACCAAAGGAATGGAACTGTATTCACAAACATTACTTAGATATGCAATATCTTTCTATATTTCAGACAGGAGATTGGATTTACTCAATTCAGAATACATATTCAAACGCTCAGGTCATATCGATAACAGTCACAACTAGAGCAGCATCTGTCAATGTGCCCCCGGTGATTGTGAAGTCCTTTATGAATAGCGATACCAATAAGTTTCCTAGTCCGATGGTTATTTATGCAGAGGTCAGCCAAGGATTCTTACCTGTTATTGGTGCAAAAGTCATAGCCACAGTTGAGCCAGAGATTGGAACACCTGAAGAGGTGGAGCTTTTTGACAATGGTTCAGGTAAGTTTATTTCAAAATGTTATTGGCAGTATGCATTCTGGATTTATTTATTTTTTCCCTGAAGCAGAATATTAACTCATCAAATCTAGCATCATCTAAGCTGACATAGTGGATTCAAAAGCTGATCTTGGCTGTTCATCTTTTGCAGTGGCAAATTCATTCATTCTTTTCCGATAGAGTACATACATTGCAACCAATACCAGTGTATGCATTTGGCTTTTCCTGTAGCATGTGATTTGCCTTATCTGCATATGTGAACTGGAGCCGTTATATATCAAGATCTCGATCTGGGCTCCCTAGTTTCATCAAGCCATGCAAAAGCTATCTGTCAAATGTTGGATAGTATGGAGACCTACTAATGTTTGGGAAAACAAAAACATCTTTGTCTGGTGCTGAAACGATAGCAAGATTGGTGGCAAGGGGTCCTTCCTGGGAGAGCAGGAAGCTCATAACTGTGAGCTACTACAGAGAAGGTCCACTCACTCTTTGCCAGCCTCCCAACTTCCCTCAGAAATCACACACAGGGAAAGGAACCAGATGATGATCTCTGGATCTGGGTTAGTTCATATGGGGAAAGGGCGTCTTTAAGTTTGATAAGTGTCCTGATTTTGTTAACTGCTTGGCACTGCCAAAAATGGAGCTTGTCAGGTATACAGCAAGCTACAATAATGCTGGTGTGTTGTGTTGGTTACAACTTGTGTTGGTCTGTGAGGCACAAATATTAAAACATTGGTACCTTATGATCCTATATTACAGAGATCAGAATCAAATATTAGCTGTTTCCATTAAAACAACCACACACATTGTGAAATGAACACCTCCCACATAGGTTATGTAGGGTTTTGTTTTTTTAATGACCAGCAGTGAGAGGTGAGCTTTGGGATGTTACATTTTTATATCTGTGTATTCAGGTGCTGATCTTATCAAGAACGACGGGATCTACTCCAGGTATTTCACATCACTCAAAGGAAATGGCAGACACAACCTAAAAGTGCGTGTCGAAGGAAAGGACAAGGTTCTTAAACGGTCCCGTAGGCAGAGTCAAGCTCTCTATGTACCAGGTTACGAAGAAAATGGTAAGCCTGGTTTATGAAATAGCCCTGTGATTCTCAAAATGTGAAATTGGGAGTCTTGGGAGTAACACAAGTTTCTTCCTGCTATTCCCCCTTCATAAGGGTCTTTATGTAGATCTGAACACTTTTCTGATGCATGGGTACATATGTGCCCATATTCTTCTATCCCATAATATTCTGGATGTGTTAATCGAATGTGTCATTGAACCAATGAAACAGCTCCCTAATTCTTACAAGGCTTTAAAATATGACTCTGGTATCCTTCTTTCGGCATTTTAGATTCCCATCTGTTTCTATTATTTGCCAGCCGAAAGTCTAGATCAGGCACGTCCAACTCCCAAGAAACTGTGATCTCCTCCCAGTATAAAAAAAAACTGTGATTTACCCACTGTCATGGAAGAGAGGAGGAGTGTGGTTGGACATGCCTGGTCTAGATCAAATGGCTTTATTTTCCCCCTAGCAACTCTAGGCAACCATGGTGGAATCTACACACATATAAAAAACCCCTGTGAAAATGCTTAAAAAAAGAAAAAGTTTTGAAAAATGCATTAAATTTGGTGTAGCTGACTGTTGCCTTCTAGTGTCACATTTGTATATTGCACATTATATTTTAAATGCTTTATTTGCAGATGTATAGCTGGATCCACATATGTAATGCATTGATGCTACGTGTGGGTGGGAAAGAGGCACGTGATTCGTTTGCCCACATAACTGTGATATTTTTCTGCATACAGCAGCTTCAGCGTAGGGGAAGCAGCTCAGTGTAGGAATGGAGGTGGATCCGTATTGAGATGGTGGTGTATAATAAAGTGATTTTAACGTCTTAAATTTATCTGGAGGTGGGGACACACAAACACACACACACTAGGCATTTGCCCATTTTTATTGTTTGTTGTTTATTCTCAGCCTGTTACTATACTCAGCAACAAACAAAAATCTAACATGTGGCGTGGTAATATCGAGAAAGCGCTAAGCAAAATGTTCTCACAAAGATTTCTCCTTGTGCGAGACAACGCTCTCCTCCCTCTTCTCCCCCTAAATCTGTCTGCATCTGGAGCAGATTTGGGTATGGTGAGAAACAGGCGGGGTGTGGGAGAAGAGGGAGACATCCCAGTGTGCTGGCAATAATTAGCATAAGTCATGGGTTACCTGTATACCTGGATATAATCTGCCTATCAGCCGTAATGTAACCCATCTGACATATCTTTCTCCCCTCTTTTGTAGGTAATATAACAATGAACCCCCCCAAACCTGAAGTTAATGTGAGCGAAACTGAAGGAAATCTGGGAAATGTCACCAGAATTGTATCTGGTGGTAGTTTTGTAGTATCAGGAATTTCTCCTGGAGGTAGTCAAGATGTTCTTCCACCCTGTAAAATCACCAACCTTGAGGTACAGCAAACTGGTGATGGCGGATTTCTTCTCTCCTGGACAGCTCCTGGAAATGACTATGATGTGGGGAAAGGTAAATGTGGGGTTCTGCTTTAATCTTTCAGTAAGGACTCTTTGAGAAATATTTAAATTTCGTACTAACCTGGTTGGGGGGTGGAGAGCCAAACAACGGTTTTAGTTACACTAACTTCATAGGCATGTAATACTGTACATCAGGGTCTCCCTTGGACAGTTCCATTAGCCCTTCAATGTCCCCAGCCACACTCAATTTTGATTTTTTCTAATTGATGTTTTTGGCCTTCTGCTGTTGTTGTTCAGTGGGAGGAGGGCTGCCTGTTTCCAGCATTGTTGCTTCAATTTTTAAATCCGTATTTTGTTCTTATTTTAAGTCATGTATGTGTTTTGCCATCGTCCCTCCCCACCCCCCGGCAAGGCAGATGAGTAATGTAAGGTTTTATTCTGTGGAATAGCGTACCCTCCAACATTTCTCCACTGAAAATAGGGACATCCTATTCCATAATGATAATTTTACTATTAACAGTGGTACCTCGGGTTACATACACTTCAGGTTACATACGCTTCAGGTTACAGACTCTGTTGACCCAGAAATAGTGCTTCAGGTTAAGCACTTTGCTTTGGGATGAGAACAGAAATTGTGCTCCGGCGGCGCAGCAGCAGAAGGCCCCATTAGCTAAAGTGGTGCTTCAGGTTAAGAACAGTTTCAGGTTAAGGAACGAATTAAGTACTTAACCTGAGGTACCACTGTATACCCTTCACATCTGACTGAGTTGCCCCAGACACTCTGTGCGGCTTCAACATAGAGTGGTACCTCTAGTTACGAACTTAATTCATTCCGGAGGTCCGTTCTTAACCTGAAACTGTTCTTAACTAGAGGTGTGCTTTCACTAATGGGGCCTCTTGCTGCCGTTGCGCCGCTGGCACACGATTTCCATTCTCATCCTGGGACAAAGTTCTCAACTCGAGGTAACTCTTCCAGGTTAGCAGCGTTTGTAACCTGAAGCATTTGTAACCAGGGGCATTTGTAACTCAAGGTACCACTGTATATAAAAACATAATAAAACATTAAACATTAAAAAACTTCCCTATACAGGGCTGCCTTCTGATGACTTGTGGGTCAGATAACTCCATACCCTCCAATGTTTCTCCAGTAAAAATAGGGGCATCCTAAGGGGGGTGGGGACATGGGTGGCACTGTGGGTTAAACCACAGAGCCTAGGACTTGCCGATCAGAAGGTCGGCAGTTTGAATCCCCGCGACGGGGTGAGCTCCCATTGCTCGGTCCTTGCTCCTGCCAACCTAGCAGTTTGAAAGCATGTCAAAGTGCAAGTAGATAAATAGGTACCGCTCTGGTGGGAAGGTAAATGGCGTTTCCGTGCACTGCTCTGGTTCGCCAGAAGCGGCTTAGTCATGCTGGCCACGTGACCCGGAAGCTGGACGCCAGCTCTCTCAGCCAATAAAGGAAGATGAGCGCCACAACGCCAGAGTCGGACACAACTGGACCTAATGGTCAGGGGTCCCTTTACCTTTAGGGAAAAGTGGGGCATTCCAGGAGGGATCAGATCAGAAACTGGGATGGCGTTTGCAAATCAGGGACTGTCTCTGGAAAATAGGGACACTTGGAGGGTCTGAAATAGGTACCCTGTTGGGTTCTGTGACATGGGCTATGTTTTTGCATTGGCAAGGAATTACGGTGAACTTCAACAAGCCTAAGCAGCAGCCCATGTAAACTAACAATGTGTTCTGGAACATTCTCCAGAGTCCTTTGCAGCAGGCAAAGATGTAGTGGCGGTGTGCATTCAACGCCAATGTGCTAAGAGTTCCCTAAAGGCAAGAAGTTTGAAATGCACAGAAAGCAAATTTGGGCATTGTTATTCTTAATCCGTGACTGCAGACATAGATCTTGTGTGTTCTTTAATTCCCAGTGTCTTCTGCAACACACAACGATGCAATGGGCTGGTGTGCAATATGCTTAGGGTTCCTGGAGGACAGGAAGTTATGCACTGAAAGATAGGCTTGTCACTGTTTCCTTGATCCATGTACATCTAATGCATGCCTGTTGTGGGTCCTTTATTTTGCAGCTGAAAGATATGAAATAAAGATGGGTGAAAGTCCCTCGGAGTTAACCAATGCAACTTTTGATAGTGCGACTCCCGTGGACACCGCTGGCCTGATGACAGAAGTTGCTGGGGTCAAGCAATCCTTTCACTACAAGCCAGTAAACTTCACGAAAGAAATTGGCACCTCCATCTACTTTGCCATTCGTTGCATTGATGGGAGTGACAACGTCGGAGAAATATCTAATATAGCCAGAGCAGTCGTATTCCTTCCTGCATGGCCAAGTTCTCGTCCAGTCACCATTTCCCCTACTCCAGCTGACAATTCCATTATTCTGTCTAGTCCAGATGACAAACATCCTGGCTCAGTTGACAAATCCACAATTATAATTGTGATAATTGCATGCATTTCTGTAATTATTTTTTTGGCTGTTGTAGGTATAGCAGTTTGCATTCTACGTAAGCGGAAATATGGAAATTATGTGACGACGACTACCAGTACTACTGTTGCTCCTTGAGCTCTTTTTTTATATAAAAAAATAGCCACTTCTTCAACATTTCACAATATGTCATATATTGCCAACACAAAGGAAATAAATGAACAGTACAGTATAGTTATATCGTAATGACGTACCATTACAATTCAGATGAAGGAAAGTGGATAAGTTGTAAATTATACTGAGTTGTATTCCGAGTAGAGTGCTCTGTTTTACTCAGAGTAGATTCACTGAAGCAAATAGTACCCCCAGAAGAAGAAGAAAACACTGGTAGTAGTATTTATTAGCCCCTTTACACATAAAAATGACTTACAGCAAACACAATACCCCGCCCCCAAATATATTTATACAATTAAAAGGCAAGTCTAATAGTTTCTGCTTCATCAAAAGAGGCCACAAATACTTAAAAATCCTTAGTATTTTGCACTGTTTTATAAGATCTTCGGACTGTTTGTGCAACAGTTCATAATTATTTTTATAATGGACTCTGGCAAAACTTAACTGGAAAGCTCAAGAGGACAAGAACTTTAAAAAAGAATGGGGAAAATATAATTAACTTGGGAGACCATTGTAAGCAGATGAAAACATTAGCAGGGTCTTAATCTTACTTGTAAGGTGACTATGACTATGGACAATTCAGATGGATTAAAAAAATGTTGATAAAAGTCTGATATGCAGGTGTAAACGTTGACCTTGGGACCCATAGAGGGGGTGGGGGGAAGTCTGGAGATTCAGAGGAATTTTTTTATATGGATTTGTAATTGTTTTTCATATTAATGCTTAGAGAATTTCTATCTTGATTGATTCTATGTCAGGCTAAAATATCCTTGTCATTTTGTGTGTTCAGACCCAGAAACCTCCCCCCTAAATAAATTCACACTTGACTCAAATTTTAGTTTCGGTTTTTGGCAGAATTTAGGCCACAACTTTATTGATTACAGAAAGTGACTGGTTGCATAGGCTCTGGTTCGACTGGCTCCCTGCACTCTTGCAGGCAGCGCTGACCCAGGGCACCAGCATAGGTCAGCCTAGGGTGAACACCTCGATAAGTGGAAAGCTGGGAACAGGCTATCTCTGCCACCCAGATGTCCCCCTGGATTCCGGCACAGGCACAACCCGCTCTCAGGGGTTGACCAAACCATTGAGTCTCTGGATTCCTTTAACGGAATACCCTTCACATAGGGATGGCGAGAGCATTCTCCCATCCCTATCACCTGAACCAGAGACTATCCCGTACCCGTAGAAGAGGAGGAATCGCCATCTTTGTGCCTTTGGGCCCTGCATTTGGAGCAATGACTCTTCTGCTGCTTGCCACCAGATGACGGGACCCTGGGCACCAGAAGATCCTCCTCAGAAGAGTGGATGTAGAGCACCTCCCTCAAATGAACCGACTGCTCCTGAACAGAACTAAAAACATGTGAGGTGCTAGGCTGATAAGAAGTTCCTCTCCCCATAATCTGTGCTGCTGAAAGCTGTGAGCTCCCAAAACCCGGGTGTGCTGACTGCAAACATGGTAGTCCAGACCAAAAGGTCTGCTGAACCGTGGCACGCATACTCCTGGGATGACCCCTAGGACTAGGTGGGACTGGAATCCTGTAAAACTACAATTGGGACCACAAAACCCCAGAGGACTCAAAAGCCTCGCTCCCTTCACTCGCATCAGAGGGACCACGGGCTTCATAAACAGTAGAAGAGGAGGAAGGGCCAGGGTTAGGGTTAATGACTCAAGCTCTGAATTAAACCTTGTCAAGGCCACAAGGTCCAAGCCAATATTGGCCATGATAGCACCCAGACAATCCAGCGTTTGCTGAGGAACTGCTGCATTGAATGCAGCGACTGAGACAGGCCTCTAATTACCCTTTTTGTAGGGAGAGCAGGACTAGGGTTCCTTTTAACAGGCATCTCAATAAGCTCTCCCAAAGAACAAAATAAATAAACTCTTTAACCGTTAAAATGGCGATCCCTAAACAAGATGGCGCTCCCGCCAAAACAAGATGGTGCTGATGCCAGAAATGGCAATATCACCAGTGCAAAATGGCGCTCCCTTCCAATAAGCTGGGGAAAATGGCTGCCGGCCCCAGGAATTTCCCCAACCAGCCTTAAACAAATTAGGAGGGGTGTGTGTGTAGAATTCACCAAGCTTATAGAGAGGGAACTCTCAGAAGCCAAAAAGGAGAGCAAAGGAATCACTATAACTTAAACTCTTTCGCCCCCACTAAAACTCAATTCAAGGTTCTTTAAAATAACCGCTCAAAATTGCTGTTCCCAAAGGTCAGGGAAAAAACGGAGGAAACTCCGCAGCCAGAAGCGCTAAAGGCCACTTCCGGAAGCGGCGCGAACGACAATGGCGGTCCTTCTCGTGCTGTGAGAAGGAAGCTCTACGGAATCGGGTCGTCCGCTATGGCAAAGCGGAGACCCGCGCTGGAAAACCCCAGGCAGCAAGAGCCTGGGGACGTGGGACTCGGCGGGTGCCAGAAGCGACCCTTAAAGCGTTGAAGAGACCCCGTAAGGAGCCTCGGATCGTGGAGGGGGTTGCGGTGCTGTGAGTCGATCGCTACTCTGTAGAATGAAGCCGCGCAGCTGCTGTCGGTGAGCGCTGACCTTTTTTCCTCAAATATTCGGAACAGAAAAGCAACAACCCATGAGTAAGGAGGGACTTTTCACAATTGGAGTCTAAATTAATGGAAATTTGGCTGAAAGCGGAGAGATGTTAAAAGGAAGTCCGTCTTCCACTGCTATTTAAATTTCAAAGCAAAAAGAGCTGGAGGAGTGGAGCCACTGTAGAGGCTTTTTAAACCATCTGATTTGAGCACCCATTGAAGCTGCTTTTAGACAAAGTAAGGATTTAACTTATTTATTGGATTTACCTTTTACTTGGACTGAGTTAATCTTCTGCTTTGGGAACTACAAATTTTGACTGAGAAGCCCAGGTACTTGGGCTGCCTGAACAGCAGAACTGTCAGTTTGCAGACTTGGTTATTGTGTATTTGGACTTGCAACATTCAGAGCATTTTTAGACTTGCTACTTTGAAATACCAGTTGGCACTTGTCAGAAACAATGTTATGCTGTTAATACTAACTCTGCTAAACACTAGCTACTGAAGGTCTTTGGACATTAAATTTGACTTTATTGATCTTATTTGATTTGACTTCTTCTCTCAAGACATTCCAAGCTCCCTCTAGAGGATTTTGGACTTACAGCAGCGACACTACTTTACTTTCTTTTTCCTTTCCTCCTATTTGACTGTTTGCTCTTGGGCTGCTGTATTCTCATGGGAACTACTCAGCTTGACCTTGACTCCTAGATAAGATTGGAATGAGCGGCACAAGAAAAAGGGGAGCAAGAACTAGACAAACAACTTTAACCTCAGCCTTACAGACACGTAGATCATCTGTACCTACCCTGCCGGCAGCAGGGGAGGAAGAAATTGTGTCTACTCTGCCGCTGGCAGGGGAAGAAGAAACTGAGCAGTTACAGCTGGAAGATATGGCCTCAGGAGCAACTGCTTCAATTTTAGAGAAAATTTATGAAAAATTGGAGTCTTTGGATAAAAGAGTAGAATCTTTGGACAAGAAAGCAGATGAACAAACAGCCAAAATTGATCAAAATACAGCTTGTCTAAACAAAATAACTGGACAGGTGGCACAGAACGTACAAGCAATTAGGCAGTTAACTGAGGCCACTGAAGAGAATCGTAAACTGGCTGAGGCTACTAGCCAAAAAGTTGAAAACTTAGAACAAGAGGTAAAACCATTTTGTAAACAAGTTGGAGAGCAACAGATGTATTTGTCTATGATAGAACTGCGGAACCGGGAAAACAATTTAAGGTTAAGGTCAATAGCAGAAGCTGAAGAAGGAAACTTAGTTGAGTTCCTGACCAAAGAATTTTCCAAGTTCTGGCCTATACAGGAAGAAAAGGACTTTAAAATTGTATCGGCTTTCAGACTTGGAAGATTTGCAAAGAAAGATAAGCCCAGAGACTGTTTGATAACTTTGAGATCGAAGGAGGAAAGGGACAAGATTTTGGGTTTACACTATGGAAAGTCACTGGACATTTTGGACAGAAGAGCTGAAATTTACAAAGATATCCCGAAACAACTGCTGGACCTTAGATCTGCCTATCTTGAATTGGTCAGATTGTTAAGGAGCAACTCAATCATCTTTAGGTGGGAATTTCCTCAGGGATTATCCTTCACCTTCAGAGGGAAGAAAGTCAAGATTAAAACACTTGAAGACAGAGATAAATTTTTGAGTGCCTACGGAGAGGACCTTCAGAAAGGAATTGAAACACCTTTGGGGCCTGGAGCATCTGCTGTACCTTCTTCCTTGGAACCTGAAGATCTAGAGAAAAAGATACCACCCCTTGAGAAATAACAGATTTGTTCAGGATGTCTCTGCAACTGTTGAGCTGGAATATTAATGGGTGCAATTCTTCGGAAAAAAGGAGGAAGTTATTTTACATATTGAAAAAAGAACAATTGGATATTATTTGTTTGCAAGAAACACATGTGACAAGGCTCCATAAAAAAGTGCTAATAAATAAAAGATTGGGCCAAGAATTTATTTCTTCGGACCGAGTGAAGAAAAGAGGAGTGGTGATCTATGCAAAGGAGAGCCTATCACCTAAACTTTTATTCAAAGACGAGCAAGGAAGAATTTTGGCAATTGAGATACAATATCAAGGAGAGAAATTTTTGATATTAGGAATCTACGCACCAAATGAAGGGAAATCAGAATTTTATAAGAAGTTGCATGAGAGTGTCCTGGACTATCTGGACTATGATAACATCATCATGATGGGAGATATGAATGGCGTGGTATCAACCAACATGGATAAGTCACAAAATCAAAATCTTACAAAAGATGGCAGACTACCAAAGACTTTTTTTGAACTGACTGACAATATGGACTTGATTGACATTTGGAGGACAAAGAACCCCTTGGGAAGAGAAGGAACATTCTTTTCTGAAGCCCAACTGACATGGACGAGAATCAACCAAATATGGATATCTAGAGGTCTGGCACCTAAGATCGGAAAGGTGGAAATCTGCCCAAAGACCTGCTCCGACCATAATGCCGTAAAGATGAACATGACACTACTACCAACCGGCTCCTTTAGATGGAAGATGAATGACAATTTGTTTAGAGATCAGGAGATTACCAAGAAAGCCCAAAAAGCTTTGAAGGATTATTTTGAGATAAACTTGAACACTACAGTGGAAAAAAGAATCATCTGGGATGCAAGTAAGGCCGTGATGAGGGGGTTCTTGATACAACAGAATGCTGTAAAGAAAAGGACACAAAATGAGAAAAAAGATAAGATTTTGGAGAAAATTAAAGAATTTGAGAAGAAGTTAAGATCTAATCCGAAGTCACAGCCGATTCTGAGAGAAATTAAACTCTATCAAGCACAATATTCCAAATTGATAAACCAGGAAATAGAGTGGAAAGTTAAACTAATGAAACAAAGAACATTTGAATCGGCGAATAAATGTGGGAAACTGCTAGCATGGCAGTTGAAGAAGAGACAAAAACTAAATACAGTTACAAACTTAGAGATTGAAGGAAGAAATATTCAGAACCTTGTGGATATTAGAAAGTGCTTCCAGAGATATTTCAAAAAATTATACACTCAAGGGCCGCAAGATGAGGCTGAGATAAAACAATTTTTGAAAAAGAACGGATTATCAAAACTGTCGCAAGAAAATAGAATAATCCTGAACTCTAAAATAACACGACAAGAGATTGAACAAGCCATTCAGAACATGCAATTGGGCAAATCTCCAGGGCCAGATGGGCTCACCTCCAAGTACTATAAGACATTGAAAGACTATTTGATACAACCATTGTTGGAGGTTAGCAATGAAATTTTGGAGGGGAAGAAGGCGCCGGAATCGTGGAAAGAAGCCTTTATCACATTGATACCAAAATCGGAAACTGAAAAGACTCAACTTAAGAACTACCGCCCCATCTCTCTTCTAAATGTGGATTACAAAATATTTGCAGACATTTTAGCAAGTAGATTTAAAAAAGTTTTGAATCAGGTAATTCATAAAGATCAGGCAGGCTTTCTCCCAGGCAGACATTTGTTTGCTAATACAAGGAACATAATTGATATTTTGGAACTTTTGCAAACAAATATCAATACAAAAGCAGTCTTAATTTTTATAGATGCGGAGAAGGCCTTTGATAATATTTCTTGGAAATTTATGAAGGGAAACTTGGAAGGGATGGGGGTGGGACGGAGTTTTGGGAATGGGATTGACGCAATTTATTCAGAACAAAAGGCTAAACTGATAGTCAACAATGTGATTACAGAAGAGTTCAAAATTGAAAAAGGAACACGACAAGGCTGTCCGATTTCCCCACTGTTATTTATTTCTGTCCTGGAGGTGCTCTTGAACATGATTAGAGGGGACCGGCTGGTGGAAGGTATTCAGGTCGGAGCGAAGCAATATAAACTTAAAGCGTTTGCAGATGACCTAGTTTTGACCCTACAGGAGCCAGAATCTAGTACGAAAAAAGTATTACAACTGATTCAAGAGTTTGGTCGGGTAGCGGGATTTATGTTAAACAAGCAGAAAACCAAGGTATTGGGGAAAAATTTGACAGTTACAGAGTCAGAACGGTTTCAGAAAGAGACAGAGTTGAATGTGGTTAAAAAAGTAAAATGCCTAGGGGTAAACATAACAGCAAAAAATCTGAGTCTATTTAAAGATAATTATGAGAAATGCTGGGCAGAAATTAAGAGAGACTTAGAAAGTTGGACAAGATTGAAACTTTCCTTGTTAGGCCGAATCGCTGCTGTAAAGATGAATGTATTGCCGAAAATGCTTATTTTATTTCAAACATTACAGATTGTGGACAAAACACAGTGTTTCCGGAAGTGGCAGAGAGATATTTCTAAATTTGTCTGGCAGGGCAAAAAGCCCAGAATTAAGTTTAAGATATTAACTGACGTGAAACAAAGAGGGGGCTTTGCCCTGCCAGACTTAAGGCTGTATTATGAATCAGCAGCTTTCTGCTGGTTGAAAGATTGGCTGCTTCTCGAGGACACTGATGTATTAGATTTGGAAGGCTTTGACAATGCGTTTGGCTGGCATGCATATTTATGGTATGACAAGGTCAAGATCAATAAGAATTTCAAGAACCATATTGTCAGAAAAGCAGTGTTTAATGTCTGGACAAAATACAAAGACTTATTGGAAAATAAAACTCCAAGGTGGCTTTCACCATTGGAAGCTAAGGCCCGGAAAAGACCCAATATGGAGGCCAAATGGCCGAAGTATTGGGAAATCTTAGAAAAAGATGGAGATAACTGGAAATTGCAGAGTCAGGAGAAAATGAAAGACAAAGTGCGGGATTGGTTACACTATGCTCAGATTAAAGAAGTTTTTAAACTTGATAAAAAGTTAGGATTCCAGGTGGAAAAATCGAAGTTAGAAACGGAACTGTTAGAGCCTAAGACTAAGGTGCTTTCAAGAATGTATAACTTGCTGTTAAAATGGAACACACAAGATGAAATGGTTAAATCGGCTATGATAAAGTGGGCACAGGACATTGGGTATAATATTATGTTTGAAGACTGGGAAAAGTTGTGGACTACTGGGCTGAATTTCACTGCTTGCAATGCTTTGAAAGAAAATGTAATGAAAATGATATATAGATGGTACATGACCCCAGTCAAACTTGCAAAAATATACCACTTGTCTGATAATAAGTGTTGGAAATGTAAGGAAAATGAAGGAACGTTCTTTCACCTTTGGTGGACCTGCCCCAAGGTGAAGGCTTTCTGGGAAATGATATATAATGAACTGAAAAAGGTATTTAAGTATACCTTCCTTAAGAAACCAGAGGCCTTCCTTTTGGGTATTGTTGGCCAAGGGGTGTTAAAGAAGGATCGAACATTTTTTATGTATGCAACAACAGCAGCAAGGATACTCGTTGCTAAGCATTGGAAAACCCAAGATTTACCCACACTGGAAGAATGGCAGATGCAACTGATAGACTATATGGAACTGGCCGAGATGACTGGCAGAATTCGAGACCTGGGAGAGGAGACGGTGGAAGAAGACTGGAAGAAATTTAAGGACTATTTGCAAAAATATTGTAAACTGTATGAATGTTAAGGAGGATGCTTGATCATAAACAATTTGGCACTATCGAATCAGATGAAGTGAATTATGAAGATAAGTTAAATTCATGAAATAATCAATTTTTTAGATAATGATTAGGTAAAGCTAAATGTTTTAAAGAGCGAAACAAATATATCTAAAATTTAAGATATAACATTGGAAAACTAGATTGTAAGGTGGGGACAAGGTGATAAATTGCTGGACTAATTTTTTATAATTTTGGAACGTAGGAGCGGGAGATGTGAGGAAGTCCAAAGAGGATAAGAAAATATGTTATAAAATGTGATATTTTTGTATGTTTTGTTTTTTGTGTTGTAATTAAAAACCCTTAATAAATATTATATATATATATAAAAAAACAGAAGCGCTAAAGGCCAAAGCCCTGTGGTTGAAATCTCCTCCAAAAACAAAAGAAAGGGGCTGCTGAGCAGAATTTTTTGGGCTGCAGCAACACCGCACATCGGGAGCCCCTGGATCAACCGGCTTGTTTTCTCTTATTTTTACAGCTAATGGTTCTAATTCTAAAAACAAACCATAATGGTGATGGCGGGATGACAGGCTGCCTTGCCCTTGCACTTTTAGTTACCGTATTTTTTGCTCAATAAGACGCACTTTTTCCCTCCTAAAAAGTAAGGGGAAATGTGTGTGCGTCTTATGGATCGAATGTAGGCAGGAAAAGCCCCCAAGCAGCTCTTGCGGGATTTTCCCCGAGGAGGGAGAAGAGACTGACTGGCTTTTAGAGGGGGAATGCAATAAAAAAAATATTTTTAAAGGGAGCGCTGAGCAGAACCTGGGATGTATACAGGCTCTGCCCAGCGTTCCCTTTAAAAATATTTTTTTCTTGCATCCCCCCTCTAAAAACTAAGTGCGTCTTATGGTCAGGTGCGTCTTATGGAGCGAAAAATACGGTAATTCAAAATTGGCCGATAACATGACCTTTAGCACTTTTGGCTTTGGTTTTCTCCTAAAATAGTTATTTCACTCCCAAAGATTTTGTCTATGTGTCAGAGAGAAAAAGCTTGCCAACGACTTTCAGTGTCCTTTCAGTGGTTTGTTCCCCAGCCTTTTCTCTGGAACTGAGTTCAGCTCAGCTCAGCGCTCTGACCCTATAATGCTATGGGCTGGTCATGATCCAAGATACGAAAGATATCTTTCACTGGGCAGAGGTCTTGCCTTTTAACAAATCTCATATACAGTGGTACCTCAGGCTAAGTACTTAATTAGTTCTGGAGGTCCGTACTTAATCTGAAACTGTTCTTAACCTGAAGCACCACTTTAGCTAATGGGGCCTCCTGCTGCGCTGCCAGAGCATGATTTCTGTTCTCATCCTGAAGCAAAGTTCTTAACCTGAAGCACTATTTCTGGGTTAACGGAGTCTGTAACCTGAAGCATATGTAACCCAAGGTACTACTGTATTGCAAAGTTAACTAAACTACCTTCATTCTTCCCACACTGTAGCCTGTAACCAATATGCTTTAACCATATCTGCATACCCTTCAACATTTCTCTGATGAAAATAGGAGTGTCCTATTTAATCATCATCATCATCATCATCATCATCATCGGCATCATTCTATTTATAACCTGCCCATTTGACTGGGTTGCCCCAGTCACTCTGGGCTGCTTCCAACATATATAAAGCAATAATAGAACATTAAACATTATAACATTCTTTGGTTTTGGGGGCATGTGACTCTATTTTTTAATGTGCTCTGGAAGATCTGATAAAAATAAACTAAAAAGAAAAGGGGCAAGAATACATCCTTTTTAAAACACCTTTCGTATTAGGGATGTTGGAAGAGAGGTGACCTTTCGCATTGAGTTTTATTTGGCAGATGTTAAAGGAATATAAATTCTGTATTAAGATCTAAGATTCTGTGATTCCACCCCTGAATGTCCCCCCTGAAATTGACATGCAGGTATTATTCTGTCTTGCAAATTGGAACGCTTGTGCAGACGGAACAATGGGAAGAGCGCAATGTTGAATTTCAACCACAGTTATCTTGTGCAAAGAAAAGGCAACCCCCTCGCTTAATGTTCTTTATCGGTCAAGACCTTTGTTTCACCTGCCTAAGTCAACCGCCAGTGTGGCTTTTCCTGCCATGCTTTCTACATAACCAGTTCTATGGAATGGTTGCTTAACGGTGCCTTTGGGTGAATAATGAGTCAGCATTAAAAGAATCAGATGCATTTATTTATTTACTAAAACAGAGTCCTTCCTCCCCAAGGAGTGAACCTAAAAATATTTTTTTAAAAAATAAATAAATCTAAAAATGTTAAACCATCTTAAAACACTTAAAAGAAACCACACACTCTCAAAGTTACCAAATTCAATATCTGGGTAAACATGAATGCCTTTAAATTTCTCCTGAAAGTCAGTAATGAGGGAGGCAGATGCCCCTCTCCAGGGACAGCATTCCACAAACGTGATCCAGAGCCATCCCTGTCATGAACTGGAATGAGCCATTATTATTATTATTATTATTATTATTATTATTATTATTATTATACCCCACCCATCTGGCTGGGTTTCCCCAGCCACTCTGGGCAGCTCCCAACAGAATATTAAAAGCACAATAAAACATCAAACTCCTCATAATTTTCTGTTCCTTTCCATATGGGTGGTACCCAGCTATATATCCCCTCAGAGCTACTCAAAATATTCCCTACCTGTTGGAATCAGCATTAAAAAACCACCTAGTTTTACAGGTATGTTTGCATTTCAGGCACTGGAAGGGACAGAGGGATGCTGTCAATGGATGGGCGGCAGCAAACTTGACTTCTTGTCTTTTGGTGTTTGGCAACTTTCAGCAAGAAATCGTGTGTGCTATCCTAAAGTGAGGCTTGAGTGAGGAAAGCTTTCATCCAAGCAGCCCAGTGAGCCAATCAAGAGGACTGCGTGAATGTCTCCATTTTGATTTTTCTCACTTTCTCATTTGTCCAAACTCAGGTTTGAGTCTCCGCATTTCCATGGTTGCATTTTGTTAAAAACGAAAAGTCCTCAGGATCATTTGTTAGCATTTGAGTGCAAATTTCTCTCCCCACACCCATTTTTGTGTGCAGATTTGCCTAATATAACCGGAATGTTTCTCCCTGATGTAACGTATTCACATTACTTGCTGCTACACCCGAGTCAGTCATTCATTCCTGGAGACGAAAGAGCATAAAACGCCAACAGTGGGAAGGATAAACTTGTATTGCTTTGCGACTTTGTGTGTGTGAAAACATCTGGGGGTAGGATAGGTCAGAAGAAAGTTTGACTGAGTGCAATGGGATGTTACACATAGGACTGCAGCATTTGGGATGGGGGGGGGGGGACAAATGAAGGCTTCGTGTGTTTGTGGACACACACTTGCACGCCTAGGAACCAATTCCTAGGGCCGGAGGTCCTTTTTCCGCTTCCGCCCATTAATGTGGGAAGCTAGGTAGGCAGGTGTGTGGAAGATTATTATCAGAGTCAGCGACAAAGGAAAACACACACACAACTAGCAGCCGTGGTGGCTCTGCAAGAGGAGATTGCTAGACTAAAAGCAGAACTAAACACTCTTCAAGAAGATACAGGTAATTGGCTAAACATAATAGTTGGAGTGCTTAGAGATTGAGGGAAAAAAGAATTGAACAAATGGTTTATATAAAGCAAAAGGATAAGTATGATAAAAGTTACTAGCGAATGTTCTCAAAGGAGAGAAAGCTAAATGCCAGATTCTATTCACTCCGATGGCAGCAGGATAAAAACCTTTCATTCTAAAGGTATAAATCAGGAGTTTGCTGAATACTACATGGAACTGCACCAGCCCATCCACCCATCTACAGAGGATATGGATTGCTTCTTATCTACCTTTTCCAGTCGTTACCCAGAAAGAGGCTTCCTCTTTTTAATATATTCAGAGACTTCTCCTTTTTCAAATTACCCAATTCCGCTGACCGATTAAGGCCATGCACCCTCAGAGACTTGAGGATCCTGATAGATCCATCTGAACATTCTGGGGGGTTCCCCAATGGAAAGAGCCAGTGTTCTGGTCAAGGCTCTCATCTCATTGTGGAATGGCGAGATGAGAAGGCTTGTTACATTTATCACTCCTGAGCACCCTCTCCGGCACTGTGGAGCCCACAACTCTACTGAGTTCAAGGCAGCAAAGCAAGGCTAGATAATGGTTATATGGTGGTGGAGTAGACGTCCAGTAGATATTTTTCAGATTGTCCAGAACTTGACCTCGCCTCTTGGTCTGAATGAGCACCTGGAGGCAACAGAGGTCTTCTGCCATCACCTGGTCCACCATTTTGAAGGGGGGCGGAGTTGCATCTTGTCCAACTTTGCAGCATCAATTTCAGTTTATGCGACTCGATCACATGAACAGGGTCTGGCAGGTATGGACCTGGTAAATGCTCTCTGCATCCCTGCCCAGCACGGCTAGAGAAATCAAGCTGGAGGTGGCTGTGGCGATCACACAGGGTCCCCGGACGTTTAACAGTCTATTGATCCCTGTGCCACCATTGTGCTCGCTTCCCCGCTGCCAACAACCCGTTACTCTCGGGTAAAACACTAAGTCCAGACAGTTGCTAAAATTGAACCAAATAAACAAGTTTATTTTATAAGCGTTAACAAGTTTAAGGTTTCTCTATTCTTGTCAGTTTCTTAACTTTATTTTCTTTACTGGCCTATACCTTCCTAATACCTTCTGACTGATTATATCGACTGTTTGACTGACTCCTCTTAACAGATTCTCTCACTCTCTCACATCAGACTAGCCCAACCCACAGACTTATCCTCTCTAGCTCTTCTCTAACTCCAGACTGACTTCTCAATAACTCTAACTCTAACTCCTAACTAACTCCCCTTGGGTTCCCATTGGTTAGTCATTTTACAATTAGTTAACCCATTCCTTATGAACCCAATATGATGTCACACACCTAGGAGGGCAAACGCCACAGTGGCGGTGATTGGGTGGGTCTCAAATGTGTAGGATGCTTCATTGCATGAGGGGGGTGGTCCTCACTCCCTTAAAGGGGGGCCCTTGACCCAGTAGATTGTACAAACATTTTAGCCAAAAAGACTATTATTATTTAATAAGAAGGGTTGTCATACATCTGGAATTTTCTGGATTTCAGAATACTGCAGTCGGAAGCTGTGTCTGGGGGGAAATTGCTGAAATGAATTTGGATGTATGGCAAAAAAAATCAACTCCACTCCCCCAAAAAATGGTCAACAACCCTATAATTAAGAATTGTATTGGGTTACCAAAGTACATACATTATCTCTGTTTTCAGGTCATAGATGACTTTTGTAAAGAGAAGGGTTGGGTAATACAGTCCTGCTAATTTTTCTCAATTTCTCCACTGCTATTGATATAATGAAGGGACACGGGTGGCACTGTGGTCTAAACTACAGAACCTAGGGCTTGCCGATCAGAAGGTCGGCTGTTCGAATCCCCGCGACGGGGTGAGCTCCCATTGCTCGGTCCCTGCTCCTGGCAACCTAGCAGTTCGAAAGCACGTCAATAGTGCAAGTAGATAAATAGGTACCGCTCTGACAGGAAGGTAAATGGCATTTCCATGTGCTGCTCTGGTTAGCCAGAAGCGGCTTAGTCATGCTGGCCACATGACCCAGAAACTGTCTGCGGTCAAACGCCGGCTCCCTCGGGCAGTAAAGCGAGATGAGCACCACAACCCCAGAGTCGTCCGTGGCTGGACTTAATGGCCAGGGGTCCCTTTACCTTTATTGATATAATAGACCATGGGCTGACTTCTGGGCTGACTCTACAGGGTGGCTATCAGTGTGTTCTGGTGGCTCTGTTCCCAACCTGCAAAGTCCAGAGAGTAGCACTAGGAGAATACTCTTCGGTCCCCTGGAATTTATGCTACAGAGTGCTGCAGTGATGATGGGAATTGTAGTCTTAAAAAAACAGCTACTGACTGATCTAAAGTTAGAAAACTTTGTAGCTTGGCCTCCAGAATGACAAGCAGCCAAGCAAGTGAATCGTTAGCGTGAAGTCTCAAAGGGCACTAGAAGCATATTCTAAACATAGCTTTTGAAAGAACTCAGTTAGAAGCAAAGAGAGTTCATCTGCCCACAGAACAGTTTTGGCTAATTTTATACTTCTTTAAAAAGTCCTTGGAGATTTTGCAACAGGGTGGACCCTTTGGTTTTGAAACCATTTAGAGGGAAATCGGGTGTACCTTTTGGTTTTGAAACCTTTTTAGGGGAAACTGGGTGGACCCATTGGTTTTGATATTATATAAAGGAAAATCGAACCCACACGTCTCTGCATTGATCTCCTGGCTCCTGAACCTTTCAGAACAAGCCAGAGTCCTAAAAAGCAGGAAGTAATCTGCAGGACGAGCCTCATGCAAATCTAATCATCTCAAAAATTAGTCCTGCTGGATTAACACGCAGGTAAGTATGTATTGGGTTGAAACTTCAATTTTCTTCGTGTGATTTTAGCTCTTTCGACACAGCAGGCTCTCACTGGATATATTCCTAAAGCTCAGGGCCAAATTATGTGCTGTGTGAAATGCATGTCTTCATGTATGCCCTTTATTTAAAAACAGAGACCTGAGGAGATCAAAAAAGTACTAAACTCTCCCCAACCCTGTGGCTTATCTCTCCCAAAGGATGCTTTTCAACTCAGCCAAGGTTTTATACTGGAAGTGGAGTGAATGGGGGAAATGCTATGGGGAAGAAGCTATAGGAAGCTTCTGGGTTTAATATCTTTTGATGACCATCCTCTGTCATTCCCTTTAGTGTGTTCTGCTGACACCACATCTAGCTCAGCCCTTAGAGTTACGCTGAAGTGTGAATTTCAAAGTCCCACACATTACCGGCAGTGTCGCTGATTATATTTTAAAGCAACAAATGTCTTGGGTTCAGGATACCTGAAGGACCCACCTCCTCCCATATCAGCCGGCCTTGTGCCTAATATCTGGTGAGAGGATTTACTCGGTGTCCTGACTATGGTGGAAGCATGACTGGGATAATGGTAGGGCTGTCATATTTTAAAGAGCAAAAAAGAGGATGCTCTGATGACTCTCCTTTCAAATACCCCTACTATATGTAGGTTATAGAAGCTGTAATATGTTGCTGAGCAGGGCAGGAGAAGAGAAGAGGAAAGCAAGTCTTCAACCATGTCTATGTCTCATCCAAAAAGTATAGCCACCCGGACAGAAATTTTACCCCTGAAAAAGAGGACGTGTCCTGAAAAAAGAGGACACATGGCAACCCTAAATAATGGTCAATACTGTGGTAACACCTGAGTCCTAGAAGATATTGCCTTGTGGGGTTCTTTTATTGGTGCTTCCCACTGTAAAGGCTTTTCAATTCCACCAAGGTGTTGCTGTGCTGTGTAGGTAATGCTCTGGTTTTAAGTTTTTGTTTTATCCGTTTATTGTATTTTACTAACGGTGTTGTTTTATTGTGATATTATTACTGCATTGTTGTGGTTATTTATTGACTTTCCTCCCTTCACCATAAGATCCCAGGTGGGTTAAAATAATATAAGGATACCTGCCTACCAGACACCTCCTGCCAAACCTCTCTGCTCCTTTTCAACCCATTTTACACCTCACCCCTAACCCTCCACGCACCCATAGCTCTCTCAGCAGCAGAGTCCCATCAGCTGGGTCAGTGATCTGCTTTTCTGTCTTTGTTATCTAGGCCAATCAGAATTTCCAGTCCGCTTACAAAACATACAGCAGAGTTTTAGCTTCCTCCTCTCTCCTCGCACAAATAACCCTTCTGTGCTGCCATTTTTCTCCATGAGGCTGGAGTAGGAGGCACGAGCAAAGATGGCGTTCATTTGGTGGCTTCTTCCATTGATGTTACAAGCGCTACATGGGGTGACAGATGCCACAGTGAAACTCAACAATGGTGGGTTTGAAGACCTTGTCATTGCAATCAACCCTCAGATACCCGAAGACAACAAAATTGTCGACAACATAAAGGTGCGACTGCTAAACGTTTCTAAATGTGTTGAATGTGCAAGCATAGGTGGGGATATAAGTATATAGTAATAATAATAATAGGGACGCAGGTGGCACTGTGGGTTAAACCACAGAGCCTAGGACTTACCGATCAGAAGGTCAGCGGTTCGAATCCCCGCAACGGGGTGAGCTCCCGTTGCTCGGTCCCTGCTCCTGCCAACCTAGCAGTTCGAAAGCTCATCAAAGTGCAAGTAGATAAATAGGTACCGCTCCAGCGGGAAGGTAAACAGCATTTCCGTGCGCTGCTCTAAGCTGTACGCCGGCTCCCTTGGCCAATAAAGCGAGATGAGCGCCACAACCCCAGAGTCGGCCACGACTAGACCTTTACCTTTAACAACAACAACAACAACAACAACAACAACAACAACAACAATTTATTTAGACCCCGCCCATCTTCCAACAAAACACTAAAATTCAATAACCTATTAAACATTAAAAGCTTCCCTAAACAGGGCTGCCTTCCGATGTCTTCTAAAAGTTTGGTAGTTATTTTTCTCTTTGACATCTGGTGGGAGGGCATTCCACAGGGCGGGTGCCACTACTAAGAAGGCCCTCTGCCTGGTTCCCTGTAACTTGGCTTCTCGCAGCGAGGGAACCGCCAGAAGGCCATCGGCGCTGGACCTCTGTGTGCAGGTAGAATGGTGGGGGTGGAGACGCTCCTTCAGGTATACTATATATATATAGGTGGGAACTGCAAGAAAATGTTGCAGTATACAACTAGCTGGTGTAGAGGAAGCCAGCATAAGTTAAGCCAATGTAAAGTACATCCGATTCAAGCTCTGTTCAAGACTGGGGCTACTGCTGGTTGAGCCCGGCTAAGCCTGGCAGAGGGAAGGCAAGCCTTTAAAATCGTTACACCACCCCTAAGTGCACATTCTACAAACCCAAATGCAGATACTAGTCACCAAACACATGGAGCTCTCGTCTTTCCTTTCCTTGCTAGGGCATGGTTCAAGAAGCATCAGCTTACCTGTTCGGTGCAACACAGAAAAGATTTTACTTCAAGACTGTAAAAGTGATCATTCCCTCGACGTGGAAAACAAAAGCTGACTATCAAAGAGTAACTAGAGAGTCGTATGATAAGGTAAGTCTGGAGAGAATGCATTGAAATGTAGGCGTACTTAGGGTATTTTTCAAAAGACTGGGGCAAATGGAGAGAGAAAGTACAAGGCTGTGATCTAATAAAGACTCACTCTGTATACAACTCAACTTACTTCTGAGTAAACAGGCATAGATTTGGGCTGTGTACATTCGCAGAACCTCCAAGTGTCCCTTATATTAATAATAATAATAATAATGAGGATTTTTGCTCAGGCAAAAATCAAAGGTACTTTGCTGCTTTTTCCCCGGGTGACCTTTCAACCAAATTCTATTTTATTTCAGGCAGAAGTCATAGTGGCAGCTCCTTATTTGAAACATGGAGATGATCCCTACACCCTACAGTATGGCGGATGTGGGGAACCTGGGAGATACATTCATTTAACTCCTAACTTCCTGACAAATGACAAGTTGCTTGACGCTTATGGACCACGAGGTATTACTTACTACCTGTTTGTTCAGATTAGACTACCTGTTTTATTATTAAAATGTTATTCAAGTTTCCCTAAAATAACAGAGTAAGAAAAGTCCTGAAGAACCCATACCACTTTAAACTTTATCACTCTAAAGGCAACCAAAACGTCATAAGGAACTGGCAGTATCTCCGTTCATCAGCACATTTTTCAACCCACAAAAACATGCCTCTGTTTCCTTTCAGCAACGTTACTGCGGTGGCTTACACACCATAAAGTACATGACTTCCTACTGTTTTCAGGATTATTTAAGGGAGAAGTCATGTGCTTTACATTTAGGAGGTGTATGCGGTCTATATCAAGTACTTTCAGGCTCTCTCGTGGGTTAATATCTGAAGCCATTAAGAATTGACTTATAATGACCATAGCCAAGGAGTATTCTGTTCTGTGAGAGCTCAAGGCTCTCAGGGGAAGCCCAGGAGTGTCTCATCAAGAGGCTAAGTCAATACTCCATCAGAAATACAAGGGATCCACAGCCCTTCTGAGGAAGTGAGGCATGATGATGCCTCTGGAAGCACTTAGACTGGCCCAGAGATTGAGACATCTTGACTGGGTGCATAGCAAGCCCCACCTTCCAAAAGAAGATGGCTGCCTTTAAAGGGCACTCACCTTATTGGGCAGTCCTTGTGGTCGGGGAGGCTGGAGTACTGTGGGAGATTCATCTTCTGAATCAAAGGAGGGCGGGCAGGATGTGCCTCTGGCTGGCAGGATCCGGAAGAGGCTGTGGAAAGCTTGAGTCTTGTCCTCCTCATAGCTGTCAACCATCCCTTATTTGGCGGGAAAGTCCCTTATCCCAGGGCTGTGTCCCGCTGCTGTCCCTTCTTGATGATGTCCCTTAAATTTCCCAGGTTTCAAAGGAAGGAGCTCCTCTCCCTCCCTCCCTGCCGGCCAGGAAGGAGGGAGGCTCCAACTGTGCTGCTTGGCTGCATTGCTCACCCAATAAGGAGTCTAAGAACGACTGGGGGGTGGAGCTTGCATGCCTTGTGCCGATCAAATCGGCCGCGCTGCCTTTGCTCAGCGCTTCCCAGCGGAGAGGTGACGGTGGTTTCCCTTGCTGCATCCCCTTTGTCGGGTTGCTGTGGTGTGGGAACCACCGCTTGAGGCTTCGTTTGGCTGCTGGCTGGGCTTTCTGCCTTTGGCTTGTAGGGGCTCAGAAGTTGAACATACCTGTGCTTGGAAAATCCCTTATTTTGCTGCTGATCCCTTATTTTTGAGGCTGCTGGTCCCTTATTTTCAAATCTGTAACTTGACAGCTATGGTCCTCCTCCGTTGCACCGTACACAGTCCTCGGGTCATAACAAGGAAATTTTTAATCTGTTTGTTGAACGGTAGAAATAGAGGTGCCTCTTCCACCATTTCCTAAGCAGCACTACCCCCCCCCCCAAAAAAAAAAATACAGGAGAGCTCAAATTGAAAAGTTGGCTAATCCAATAATAATAGATACTTAACTGTTGGTATGACTGCACAACATTGCAGATTTTATTTTAGGGTTTTTTTGTGGGGTAGGTGTGTTATAATTGTCAAGGAGGGGGTTGCTTTCCTGAGTCCTCCTTCCAAGCTAGTAATCAATCACATGGGGGTTGCCAGGCTTGATTGGCTTCTTCTCGAGCACCAGCTGGGGAACATCAAATAGCAAGTCTAAAACACAGTGTGTTCTCTCCCCTTACCTCGCCCCACCGAAGGCTTAGAGGGGCTGGGGAATGCTGGCAACCATCCAGCCCCATCACACTTTAGGGACTAATTCTTACCACCTGCCTGAGGTACCCTGACATAAGGTAAAGGTAAAGGGACCCCTGACCATTAGGTCCAGATGTGGCCGACTCTGGGGTTGCGGCGCTCATCTCGCTTTAATGGCCGAGGGAGCCGGCGTACAGCTTCCGGGTCATGTGGCCAGCCTGACTAAGCCGCTTCTGGTGAAACCAGAGCAGCGCACGGAAACGCCGTTTACCTTCCCGATGGAGCGGTACCTACTTATCTACTTGCACTTTGCCGTGCTTTCAAATCGCTAGGTGGGCAGGAGCAGGGACTGAGCAACGGGAGCTCACCCCGTCGCGGGGATTCGAACCGCCAACCTTCTGATTGGCAAGTCCTAGGCTCTGTGGTTTAACCCACAGCGCCACCCGCATCCCTGAGATACTTGCTCACTATTCATGGCAATAATTTCTATCTACCTGTATACTGTACTTTTTAAAAAAGGTATCATAGGTTTTGTCCTTGATTTTCCACAGGCAGAGTCCTTGTCCACGAATGGGCTCATCTCCGATGGGGAGTCTTTGATGAATATAACGACGATGCACCTTTCTACTCTCCTGGGGGAAACAGCATGCCTGAAGCAACGAGGTACCACCCCAAATCTCCAACAGATGCACCTCCTCTTTTATAAGTGATGTTTGCCTTGGGCTCGTTCGTTTGGTTGTGGTGTGAATGGTTGCGGTCTTGAGGATGAGCTTTGATGATATATGGAAGAGATTTCTATTTAGGGCAAGGTGGGGGTAATGTCCTGCCCTCAGGGAAGTGCCCACTTTTCCGCTGCCCAAGACCTTATTTTCGGCCAGCTTACTCAGTCTCTCTGGAGACTGTTCTCAGCCACAGTCCTGCACACAATTTAGCCCAGTAGTGCATTTCTTTTGGCATGGTGACGTTTCAGCGGGTTGTCCCTACTTCTGTTTGCTCCTCACCTGAGTCTAACCTGGCAATTTTGTTTCCAGTGGCCCACAATGCCAAACAAAAGACGCCATTTGCTGTGTGCTGAAGACAGGCCTGGATATTGGTATGGCTTGGAGGAGTTAGTTACTAGAAAGTTTTCCAGACCCTCCATCGCCCAGAACCCGGCAAGCCTTAAAAGTAGGAGAGCAAAGAGCTCAAAGGCAGAGGGCACATAGCAGCACACATAGAAGTGATGAATGAGGAAGTGGGAGAGACGGGGGGGGGGGGTGGAGATTCACTCGGGACAACACCATTATTCAAGAGTCTGGGTTCTAGGGTCTCTCTCTGTAGTGTTTGAAATAAAAAGGGACTGTAAGAAACTTTTCCTTGTTTTTATACTTTCCTGGGCAACCAGCTGGGAGCTGCTAGGAGCATTCTGACATGAGCTAATGTACCAACTGAGCACACATAAAGATCAGATCTGAACCACATGTTTGCTGAATAAAGTACCTGTCTAGAAATCATCTATATAATTGATTCAAACTCTTTCATCTCCGCCCATTATGAAGTGTTCTACAATCTGATCTTCAGGCTGGGCTGGTGGGCACTGGAGTTTGTCTTAGCAGTCGTGGCATTACAGAAAACAAGATAGCATATTCTTTTTTTGACCTTAGGGGAAACGTCTTAAGAATAAGTACAGATATACAGGTTTGGATGAGAGTTAAGATTGGATAAAGCAAAAGTGGATGGTTATTTGGTGAAAGAAAGAATGGAAAATTATAGTATAATAAGATAAGATATAAGGATAAAAATAAGATGAAGGATTTGTTGAAATATTTATATGAATTAGAATATAGAGAGGGGAATTATAGTATGCTAAGATAAATTATTGGGATTAAAACAAAGTTGGAAGGATTTGCTGGAATATCTAATTGAATTAGAATACAAAAATGGGAGGCGTGAGGAAGTCAAGGAAATAAGTGAATGTAAGTAAGTGAGTTAAAGGTTTGACTTGGTTTTTTTTCTTGTTTTTCTTAACTTTTTTGGGTTTTTGATGATGTCTTTTTTGTATGTGTATTGTTTCTTCTTTTTTCATTTTTAATTGTTCTCTTTTTATTCCTTATTATTCTTTTTTTCTGTAACCTTTAAAATCTTAATAAAAATTTATTTTAAAAAAGAAAGAAAACAAGATAGCATACAATCATACCAGCATGTGATTATTTATTGACTTTTAAACCGACCATGTCTGTTTCTGTTATATTGATTAGGTGCCCAGCTACTTTCAAGGGTAGCTACGTAGTCTTGCTCGCTGATGGAACTACCAGACCATGCAAAGTTGAACCAAAAACTCAGCTGTATGAATCTGGGTGCCAATTCATTCCAGAAAAAAATCAAAATACTCCAACATCTATAATGTATGTGCAAAGTATCCCATCGGTAAGTATGATAGGTCTTAGTTGGGATTTATTTTTCTCCAATGCCTCAAAAATGCAGGATTTTTGCTAAGTTAAATATAATATTTGGAGATTTTTAGCTTCAATTCTTGCAGGTAATTGTGTGTGTTTGTGTGTGTGTGTGTGTGTGTGTGTTTCACCAATAAGATTGTGTTAGGGCTGGGGAGAAAGTATTCCAACCAAAATTTAGTTATATTGACCTAGCAATTCAAGAAGAAACTCTTTCTTAAGGGCCTGCAGTTTTCCCGTCCTTCCCTCTTGAAACCTTCTCTCAATTTATAGAAGCTACATACAGCACAAGCTACGGGACCCAGACTGACTGAGCAGCCACTAGGTCCAACAGTAGGGTTGCCATATGTTCGGACACAGCCGGCAATTGGCCGTCGGAAACTTTGTCAAAAAAAGTGCAACCCGAATGAGGTAGTTGAGGCACATAGTCATACTGAAGGAAAGTGAGATGGGTTCTGTTGCTCTCTGCAACAGAACAACTAACATTTGGATAATTGTGAGGGGTTCTGCAAAATGTTTCTGGTTTGTGAGTAGAGTTGAGGTACCCTTCAAAGTTCGCCCTCAGGCCTTCCAACTGTCCCTATTTTCCAGGGACAGTCCAGGATTTACAGAAGCCATCCTGGTTTCTGATTTGACCCTGGAATGTCCTGCTTTTCCTTAGGACGTCCCTATTTCCACCAGGGAAATGTTGGAGGGTATGTCCCCTTCTTCGGCAGGAAACTGCTCAGAGTGAAAAGCTAGGTAGGGGAGCAAGCGAAGGAACGAGGGAACAAACAAGCCTATGTTCATCTGTTCTTTTTGTGTGGAAAAGAATGTCCACTTTTGTAGCACCTTTTTCCAAGGAATGGCTGCCATGAGGTAGATATTGCTTATAACTTGATTTATTCTTCTTACCTTTCATTTAGGTTACTCAGTTCTGTGACAAAAGCAACCACAATACTAAAGCAACAAATATGCAGAATAAAATGTGCAACTACAGGAGCACCTGGGATGTAATTACGACTTCTCCTGACTTTGCCAAATCAACTCCACAAAGAGCTCCTCCGCCTAGCCCCACTATCACTTTGCTGCAAAAACAGGAGAGAGTTTTGTGCCTAGTACTTGATGTTTCTGGAAGTATGACTTCGGTGAGTCTATGTTTTCGGCGCTCAGAAGAAGTATTTCGAGGCAGTTCAAAAATGATGGAATTGATGTCAATAGTGACAACAAGGATCAATACAGCATTGACATTTCTGTCATAAATCCCCTGCTGTTTTATGTAATAATAATAATTTATTATTTATACCCTGCCCATCTGGCTGGGTTTCCCCAGCCACTCTGGGTGGCTTCCAATAGAATATTAAAATATAATAGTCTATTAAACATTAAAAGCTTCCCTAAACAGGGCTGCCTTCAGATGTCTTCTAAAAGTCTGGTAGTTGTTTTTCTCTTTGACATCTGGTGGGAGGGCATTCCACAGGGTGGGCGCCACTACCGAGAAGGCCCTCTGCCTGGTTCCCTGTAACTTGGCTTCTCGCAGTGAGGAAACCGCCAGAAGGCCCTCAGCCTTATAGACAGGGAGCCTGTTTTTGGTTAATTTGGATATATATGAAACTACAGTAATTAATTCATACAGAAGAGTTCTAGGGCAAGGGTGGGCAACCTGGCTGAGGTAGAATGCAAGGTCTGCTCATCGTAAATCCCCAGTTGGTGCAGGGAACCTAGAGGAAGAGATGGAACATGGGAGGTGAAAACTGCAGGGGTGAAAGTGAATGGAAGGAGGCAAGGGAAATCCTGATCTGGCCAGATCAATCAGGTCTTTCAGGTTTCTCAGTTGTGCAGGAAACGTCAACAGCCTGGATAGCTCAGTTGGTTAACCGTGGTGCTGATAACACCAAGGTTGCAGGTTTGATCCCTGTAAGGACCAGCTGCATATTCCTGCATTGCAGGGGGTTGGACTAGATGATCCTTAGGGTCCCTTCCAATTCTACAGTTCTGTGATTCTGTGAACAGCTGCACAAGACTTCCCTAGTGAAGAAATACCCTACTACAGAGGTTTATGGTAGACACATGATGGGGGTTGGAGGAAGTCATATAGCTCCTGGGATGGGTAGCTGTAAATGCATTTTCCTGCTGCCCTGGCTTTCCTGTATTCTGGTGACAGGTTTGTGCAGAGCTTGTCGGAGGCCTGGGGCAAGAGTCTTGTTAGACTAAAGTTATAAACTCAAACCCCAAACTACCAATCCCTGGCAGGGCCCACCAGCTGGCTTAGCCCTCTGAGGCCCAGGGAAGTGTACTTGGCTGCCTCACACCCCACTGCATGGGCCTGTCTGGTAATAGTCCTTGTAGTGGATTTAAGAGACATGGGACGTCTGTATTTTCATTGGAGAAATGTATGGAATCTTTTAATTGAAAGGCAGGGTTTACATCATCTAACTAACTAAACAACTGCTAAGCAAATTGGGGGGGGGGGAACATTCTGGAATGGAGTTTATATTTCTATACTAGCATACAAAAATTTGAATATCAGACACAAAAACATTGTAGGATAATCATTCTCCAACAGCAGAATTTGTGGGACAAGCCCCATTGCAATGAATGGTGCTCTTGTGAACCTCCCATCCATTTCAATGGAGCCTGTGCAGGGAAACATCCAGATGGATTGTGCCCGACATCGCAACATGGATGAGGTTATTTGGAAACTCATGGACATTATGTATTTGCCTACACCCACAGAAGTTTATCAAGCCTTGTTTTTTAAAGTATAATTGACAGTGGCATTTTCAGTCATCTTTATTTGCTTCCCAGAATCCACTGGCAGTTCTGTGAATGTTGGTTTTTTTTATTAATATTATTGTTATTCATATGCAGAGCAATCGCATTGGTCGGCTGAAGCAAGCTGCGGAAATATTCGTCCTGCAGATTATTGAAGCGGGATCCTGGGTTGGAGTAGTCACATTCAACAGTGCAGCAACAGTCCAGACTCACCTGAGGCAGATCAGTGATGACAGTGTGCGCAAAACTCTTGCAGGGTATCTTCCTACTTCAGCTGATGGAGGAACTAACATATGTTCTGGAGTGCGGTCAGCATTTCAGGTGAAAAAGAATAAAATTCCAGATTCTTTTATTCCTATTCTTCTTTGTAGGGTAGCCAGATGCAAAAGTGTAAAGGGCTGCTGTGTATCTAAGGGTTGTGTACAAGAGGGTATTTCAGCTTTCTCATATAAGCCAAGAAACTGAAACTCAGTGCAGAGAAGATAGAGATGCTATATGCAGGTAGATCCACTGCCTGGGTAAGTTCTGGATAAGTTCTGCCTGGGTAAGTTCAACCAGTTCTGGAGGGAGTCCCAATCCTCTGAAAGATCAGGTTCCTAGCTTGAGTGTACTTCTGTATCCATTGAAGTGACTGGAGGCTAAAGTGGCTTCCACCAGGTGTGGCTTCTGCCATCTATGAACTGGAAGCCTCTCAGTTTGATTATTTATTATTGTCAATCTATCCCACCTTTCCTCTGAGGAGGTCAAGGTGGTCTCTCAGGCTGAGAGACTATTTGACCTGAGGTCGCCCAGTGAGCTGAGTCTTGGCCAACATTTCCATGGTTTCAAACCATGGTCCTAGTCTATGGTTTTAACCACAGCTTTCTCGTGTGAAATAGCAAATGCTAATACTTCCTTATTAACAACCATGGAAGATATGGCACCCATCTCACCAAACTCTGCTTTTGTTATAGGTAGGGAATTAGTTCACACAGAACAGCAGCAACACACCCCACTCAGCAGAGCTTTGTAGCATTTTCTCGTTCATTTTAAGCACAAATGGTGCCCGGTGGCTTCCACATTCCTAGTTGCTGCTAAGATTCTAAATGCTCTGCTCCATACAGGTGTTTTTAAAGAAGTACCCAAATACCAGAGGCTGTGAAATTGTGCTCTTGACAGATGGAGAAGATGACCAAATAAATTCCTGCTCTACCGAAGTTGAAAATAGTGGGTCTATAATCCACACCATTGCTTTGGGACCAAAAGCTGAAAAAGAACTAGAAATGCTGGCAGACACGACGGGTAAGGGAGCGGAATGCCACACCCTCAGTCCACTTGGTGCCAACTGGGGTTTCTCTAAGAGTGAGTTTACTAGTGGGCCCAGCCACCTGCCATGCTACTTTCATCCGCACCATGTTCCTCCTACTTGCCCACAGAAACTTCACTGCTTTTCAGTGCTCTAGACACCTACTTTATATTTACTGACGCACAGATGTATTTTGCACACAGATGTATAAAAGACTACACTACAACAATGTATTGCCTTTTATTCCATCTAACCAAGTATCCTAATTGTTCCTTCAATCGCATTCCAGGAGGTCTGAAATTTGCTGCCACTGACAGCTTGAATTCCAACGGTCTCATTGATGCTTTCAGCGGAATTTCTTCAGGAAGTGGAGATCTCAGTCAACAATCTATTCAGGTATGCATTGCAAAGATTAGTTCTACTATGACTATTAGGCACTGTAAAAAAACAACAACTTTAAAGCACAAAGTAAAATTAATTCTATAGTCCATATTTTACTAGTATTGTGCAGCAGGAGAACCAGGCAGAATTCACAGATCTTACAGAGGTGGATTTTGGCAGCGCTGAAACAACATTTCAATTTTTACTGGTCCTAATCCAGTTGAATGTGTGGTCATATAAGCACCATGGTCCCATTCCAGATTGTGTCTCATTGACTACTCTTTGCCAAAATGTGGCGTCAGATCTGTTGCTTCACCTAGAGTTGCCCCCCAAATTTCCCATCGTATCGGCTGCAAATTTACTTCTCTTTGCCTGTGGAATTAGAGTTGTGTGTCTCGCAGAGTCAACCTCTCATTTGAGATCACTGATTTGCATTTGATCAGAGGTTGTCCCCGTTTTTGAGCTTCACTTAGAAGTCAAACATGCCGTCAGAAAAATCTCCTTAAACTGCATGTTTTTGACACTTGGCGTTTGTAGCAAACCTTTTGGTTTAAAACTTACAAGGTGGTTAGCACCCAGTAAAAGGCCACAAACAATAAATATGTTTGGTGCAGGAAAATAAATCACGGCATCTGGAGGGAATGGATTAAGCATCCAGCATCTTATATCTGGGAAGGGCTGTTGAGCTGGAGTTGCTACATCATTTGTTTTTCTCCATGTCTTTAACCATGGAGATACTGTAGGATGCCAATTTTATCCCCGTTGCAGATCTATTCAGGTTATAAAACTTTTCAAATATACCAGCGTACTTATTTCCTCTCCCCACCCCCAACAGCTTGAAAGTAAAACGCAGCAAGTAGCTGCCAAGAAATGGATGTATGGTACAGTATCCATTGATAAAACGTTGGGAAAAGACACTTTCTTTGTCATTACATGGAGCGCAAGCACAACTCCACCAGAGATGTTTCTGGAAGATCCCAAGGGGAAAAAGTACCGTACAAAGGACTTCATAACTGATAAAACCAACCTACGGACAGCCCGGCTCCAGATTAGTGGAATCGCAGAGGTAAAATATTCACTCTCTATGCAGATAACTTCTGTTGCTTGTGTGCCTTTTCCTTTGGAAAATGATACATTATGCAAGTGGGGAAGAGCCATTTACTTCTCGAAGATTTTGTGTAAGATTTTGCAATGATATTAACAGAGATTTGTTTCTCCCTAGAAGAGAAGGTGCCAGTACTCACAGCCTAGAAATGGCTGGAGGAAGGACAACCAAGCAGGCATAAGGGGTGGGGGAGATGCTCTACGCATGCTCAGGGAAGAATGCAGCAGGCCTCTAGGATCCTGGCACAGTCTCATGCCTCATTTCCCAAGCCCAGAAAGTGCTTGCTTGGCTCTGGGACGGAGGCAGGAGATACCACCCCCAGGGGGCCCCCGGAACCTCGGGTGCAAATGGGAGGTGTTGAATAAAAATAAGGGGGGTGGAAGCATAAATAAAGAAGACAAGAAAAAATTGAAAAGTCATTTGTACATGTTTCCTTTCCCAGGAGAGCACTGAGTAATTTTTGTTTTCCCTGAAAAGGGTGCGGTAGGCCAAATAAATTTGGGAACCTCTGGTCTGGAAGGTGCCATGAGACGTTCTTTTCATTTCCTAGCTCATCAAATGCCTAGCATGACGCTGCTGCCAGTATCTGCTCTTGGTATATTTCCGATAAAAAAAGACACCCCATCTTATCAAAGCATAATAATAACAGAAGGAAATAGGAACTGTATTTATAAACAGTTAGATATGGGATATTTAATATCCTTCTATTTCTCATCACTTGATTTCCAGGCAGGAGACTGGAGGTATTCCCTGCAGAATCAAAATACAGCTCAAACCATGACAATAACAGTCACGAGCCGAGCCAGATCAGCAACTGTGCCTCCAGTTCATGTGACGCCTCTTATAAAAAGAACGCATAAGTTTCCTGATCCGTTGGTTATTCATGCAGAAGTCAGCCAAGGGTTCTTACCTGTGACTGGTGCAAAAGTCATAGCCACAATAGAAGCAGACAATGGAGCAGCTGTGGATCTAGAGCTTTTGGACAATGGCGCAGGTAAGTTTGTTTTGAAGTGTTTGTGGCACTATGCATTTCCCACAGAATCAGAACATTAACTCATTTAGTCTAGCATTATCTAACTTGTCAAAATGCCTGGCAATTGTATTTTCAAAACCAGCCATTTTTTAATTTTTTTAAAAAATGTTTGTTTATTTATGATATTTGCAAACCACTAAAAAATCCCAGTTCAGACTACGCACATAGTTGAAATAAAATTAAATGCAATGAAATAGTATAGTATAATACAACATTCAACGTAATATCAAATATGAAATAATCGGCTTCTAAAACGTAGACTCATAAACAGGCATAAAACTCAAAACTGACTGGCAAACAGTTATGTCCTCCCCAAAGCCTGAGATCCTTTTTAGCTTGCGTTGCCAGAGATATAAACTGCCTGCAGAACATATGCTCTACCCCTGAGATGAAACCAATAGGGAAGACTCCATTCTGGGTCTTTGTGAAACCCTTCTAGGTGCTAACACCTTCACTCCTTCTGTCTTTCACCTGTGAGAGATAGCAAGGAGATGCTATGCTTTCCCATACCCTCCAACATTTCTCCAATGAAAACAGGGACATCCCATTCCATCATGATAATTTTGCTATTTACACCCCACACATCTAACTGGGTTGCCCCAGCCACTCTGGGCAGCTTCCAACATATATAAAAGTATAATAAAACACTAAACACTTAAAAACAACAACACAACCCTATACAGGATTGCATTCAGATGGCTTGGGGGTCGGAGAACTCCATACCCTCCAAGTTTTCTCCAATGAAAATAGGGACATCCTAAGAAAAGCCGGACATTCCGGATCAAATCAGGGATGTCCCTGGAAAATAGGGACACTTGGTGGGTCTGTTTTCCAGGTGTGCTTCTTGATATGTTGTTGTTGTTGTTTAGTCGTTTAGTCATGTCCGACTCTTCATGACCCCATGGACCAGAGCACGCCAGGCACTCCTGTCTTCCACTGCCTCCCACAGTTTGGTCAAACTCATGCTGGTAGCTTCGAGAACACTGTCCAACCATCTCGTCCTCTGTCGTCCCCTTCTCCTTGTGCCCTCCAACTTTCCCAACATCAGGTTCTTTTCCAGGGAGTCTTCTCTTCTCATGAGGTGGCCAAAGTATTGGAGCCTCAGCTTCAGGATCTGTCCTTCCAGTGAGCACTCAGGACTGATTTCCTTAAGAATGGATAGGTTTGATTTTCTTGCAGTCCATGGGACTCTCAAGAGTCTCCTCCAGCGCCATAATTCAAAAGCATCAATTCTTCAGCGATCAGCCTTCTTTATGGTCCAGCTTCTTGATATACTTGATATACTATTAGCTAATAGTCCCATCTGGATGCTTTAAGCCTCCATCTGATTAGAATCACATGAAGAATGGAGGAAACAGCTGCCCCCATTGTCATCCTCCATCAGTTGGTGATGAACATCTGCCGTGGGGAGCCTGCTCTACTCCCTACACATTTTGAAACACTAAATTGGGCAGGGAGCCTGCTGAAGTGGAAACGGCTTCCCATTTCAGAAGTTATCCCCCTCATGAGTGCCATCTTCCTAGGAAAAGAGGTGCTGGAACTCACCTTGAACACTTCCCTTGTCTCTCATAACGGCAATGGCGTCCACCTGAGAGGGGCTAGAAACGATTTCCCCTGAGTTATGTCAGGGGGGGAGGGAGCCTTTCCCCTCATCACTTGAAGGATGCCAGAATAGGCCTACTCCCAAAGACAAATGAAGCATCTGGCTCAGGTGCGGATAACCTTTGCCTCATCTGATTTTCCTGAACTAGAAACTGCCATGTAAGAAGGTGCTCAGATGATGTTCTTACAGTCCAGGCAAGTTCATGAGGGGAAAGGCAGTCGTGGTTTATTTAGCAATGGCAGCCCACCAAGAGCTTGATAAATTTAATTTTCCAACTGCCTGGGACTGCAGAAAACGGAGCTTGTCAAGCATGCAGAAGGCCACAATGTATGCTGGTTTGTTGTCTTCAGGTTGGCGAGTTACAAGTTGTGTTGGCCTGCATTGAACAGGGATCAACATACTTATGACTCCATATCACTACATATTCAGATTTAGGCACTCTACTGTTTTCATTAGAACAGGAGCAGATACAGTGGTACCTCGGGTTAAGTACTTAATTCGTTCCGGAGGTCCGTTCTTAACCTGAAACTGTTCTTAACCTGAAGCACCACTTTAGCTAATGGGGCCTCCCGCTGCCACCGCCTCGCGATTTCTGTTCTCATCCTGAAGCAAGGTTCTTAACCCGAGGTACTATTTCTGGGTTAGCAGAGTCTGTAACCTGAAGCGTTTGTAATCTGAGGTACCACTGTACTTTGAAACAAACATTTCCTACATAGGTTATGTAGGGTTTCTTTTTCTTTTTTTAATAGCAGTGAGGTGTTGGGTTTGGATGTTTAATTTTAATATTGATGTACCTAGGTGCCGACATTATAAAGGACGACGGAATCTACTCGAAATATTTCACATCGTTCAAAGTAAATGGTCGACACAACCTAAAAGTGCGGGTCCAGGGGCAAGGCAAGACTGGCAGAAGGATCCGTAGGCAAAGTCACGCTTTCTTTGCACCAGGGTTTGTAAATAATGGTAAGGATTTGTTACGAAATAGCAATACTGGTGGTATGCTAGCTCTGTAATTCTCAAAGTGTGAATGACACTGGGCATCTCTAGAAGGAAACAAACTTATTTCTGCCATTTCCCTCCCCATAGTTGTCTTTATGTAGATCTGGACACTTGAGTACATATCTCTGACACGTTCACACATATATGTACGCACATTCTTCTTTCCTGCAATATTCAAATCTGCCATGTACTTCTCAACTCAGTGGGTTAGAGAGAGAGAATAGATCTACAGCAGATTTGTTGTTGTTGTTGTTGTTGTTGTTGTTGTTGTTATTTCACCTTCCAGTTATGTCCCAAGGCAATGTAGAAAAGAAAATGCAAACGATTACAGAACAGCACAAAAAAAAGAAGATTCGTTTAAAATGGATACCTACAGTAGAGAACACTTCATCCAGCTGGGATAGCTTGTCAGCATAAAAAATGTATTTTAGAAAGTATGGGCGGGATGTCAAATCTCAACAGGATGTTGTTCCATAGAACAGGGGCAGCCACCCCAAAAACTCTGCTTTGAGAAAATAATTATGATTTTCTGTATATTCTGTCTTTGTTTTGGGTTTGCACAAAAGGAAATAAATGGGACTTTCAAAATAATGGGGAAGTTTGGAGGTTTGTAGTCTCACCATATAATCTATCATCCTTCCTTCCTTCTTTCCTTCCTCCCTTCCTTCCTAGGTGTAATAAATATGAATCCCCCAAAACCGGAAGTTCGTGATGATGACATCGAAGTTGACGTAGGAAATTTCAGTAGAGTGGCATCAGGTGGCTCTTTTGTAATGTCAGGAGTTCCGCCTGGTGGTAGTAAAAAAGATGTTTTCCCACCCTGTAGAATCACTGACCTTGAGATAAAACCACTGGGTGATTATCAGTTCCTTTTGTCCTGGACAGCTCCTGGGAATGACTATGATGAAGGAAAAGGTAAGTGCAAAATTCTGCTTTAATCAATCAATCAATCAATCAATCAGACTGTAGAGTGTGTGTGTGTGTGTGCATAAAAAGATGTGTGGGGAGCCAACCACCACTTTTATTTGCAGCAGCCTTATCTCCCTATAATATTATATTACAGTAGCATTATATTATTGCTCTGGGAAGAGGGATTTCATCCCATCTGGTCCACCGTTGCTGAGGGCAGAAGGCTACCTGCGGATAGGAAGTTTGCAATGCATTGAAAAGGATTTCTGTCGCTGTTATCCTTGATGCACAACTGAAGATGCCCTGTTGGCTGTTCTTTATTTTGCAGCTGAAAGGTATGAAATAAAAATGAGTGAAGTTCCCTCGGAGTTGATAGATGCAGCTTTTCAAACAGCCACTTCTGTGAATACCGCTGGTCTGAAAATGGAAGCCGCTGGGGTCAAGCAATCCTTCCAGTATAACGCAGAAAACTTTAAAAAATCGAATGGCACCTCCATCTACTTTGCCATTCGTGCCATTGATGGTAGTAACAATGTCGGAGAAGCATCTAATATAGCCAGAGCAGTCGTGCTTGTTCCCATATTGCCAACCACCCCAGATGATACTTTTTGTCTGTAGTTTGTGTTTTGCATAAACAAAAAACCAGAAGTCTTGATACTGGAATGCAATAATGCAGCTAGGATTCTGTTTCTGTTTTGAATTTTAATTGGCTCATTGTTTGTATGCTCTTTTTTGGTAATTTTGCATGTCTACAGCTAAGCAGCTTCCATAATAGAAATGGCTTTAAAAAATTATACTTAAATATTTCATGGCAGAATTGTCATGATTAAAATGCATCGTTATCTTTAAATGTGAATTTAGTAAGTTGGCAACCCTAATAAGCAGGTGCACTAGGGCAAACTTGTGTGTTTGGCAACCTGGTAAGTTAATGTTTGTTAGAGACACTTATGCTTGTGAGATATTCACATGTAACACTTTTAACAGCCTGTACTAAACCTCTTTAGCCTTTTATTCTTTCAAGTTAAGAAAACTCTTTTTAACGCAGTTGGCTTGTGAAATCTGGTGAGCAGAAAAAGAAAGCATCAGCTTTGCTAAGAAATAGTTCTAGTGACAGCATAGCAATGGAACAGTTACACAGTTATGTGCTAAGGTGGTTTTTGCTTACAGGAAGGCAGGAGAAAAGGACTGAGATATAACTGTCAAGCTAGCAATCTGGAGTTTTCCTGCTTTAATATGCAGAAACTGTGGGTCTTTGAAACGTGGGGTGCTCCCATGCATGTGGAGAGAAAAATATTACAATTCAAAAGTCTGGATCATGGCAGAGAAGAGTGCTGTGTTCACAAGACAAGACAGATTCTATGGGAGAGAACTTTTGTTCTCCATAATAAAAGGTAAAGGTACCCCTGCCCGTACGGGCCAGTCGTGTCTGACTCTAGGGTTGTGCGCCCATCTCACTTAAGAGGCCGGGGGCCAATGCTGTCCGGAGACACTTCCGGGTCACGTGGCCAGCATGACAAAGCTGCATCTAGTGAGCCAGCGCAGCACACGGAAACGCCGTTTACCTTCCCGCTGGTAAGCAGTCCCTATTTATCTACTTGCACCTTGGGGTGCTTTCGAACTGCTAGGTTGGCAGGCGCTGGGACCGAAAGACGGGAATCCCCGCCGCGGGGATTCGAACCGCCGACCTTTCGATCGGCAAGTCCTAGGCACTGAGGCTTTTACCCACAGCGCCACCCGCATCCCTCCCTAATATGTGGCAATAATATGTTCTCCATAATATGTGGCAATAAAATCAGCGCATTCTCAATGGCAATTTGGAGAAGAACCAATTCACAAAAAAGGGTTGCAAATTCACATAATATTGCACAGCAGGGATTTTCAAGTGCTTCCATCTCTCACTTTATTTTTCCCTTTTTGTACAGAGCTCTCTGGCCAGGATCCTCTACTTTTGTGTGTGTTTCTGCTCTCCTTGGTGGGAGTGCACTAGGCTTAGGGTACTAGTAGGATTATGCCTTCACTTTCAATTCGCCCTTTCCAGTGTTTCTCTTCACAAGGGAGAGAAGACATCCTAACCTGTGTAACCTTTTGTTATGCAATAAAGCTTCGAACTTTCCTTTTTGCTCTGGTTATCTATTCATCTATCTTCCTTTGCAAAGGAAGAACCCAGTTTGTGGTTCAGTTGTTTATCCTGGCATCTTTGCAGAAAATGACCCCGGGCTGATCCGTTTCACACACACACACACACACACACACACACACACTAAGCCTATTGTTTAAAGTTCACTAACTAGTGAACTTTAAAGTCCCCAGAGTGAGTCATAACAGAACCCGACTAACTTATTCCATCAGTGCAATGTCAATCATATTCCTGGTTGTTGTTGTTTTTAATTACCATATTGGCCTGACTATAAGCCTCACTTTTTTCCAAATTCTGACTGTGAAAAGTTACAAGTGTGGCTTAAATTCGCAGCCTTACAAAAATTGGCTTTTATGATATTGCTGCTGAAACAGACATCTGGTAAAACGGAACCAAAAAATGTTTTATTGTCGATTTGCAAGCTTGAGACTGCCCCATACTTTCAACCAGATACTGGAAATTTGCTTTTAATGGTCATTCAATAAAGGTAACTTGAATAGTCATATTTTACAGGTGAGGAATACAAAGGCTGAGATATAAGTGGTGAGCACAAGACCAGCCATGACAGAGATTTTAATCTATGCTCTGCTCACCCTTATCTATGTGATCTTTGACTTCATGGCATTGCTTAAGTGAAAATCCAGTATGTATGCATCATATACCAATTTTGCAAATTTTACCATGGTAATTCATGGACAACAACACATCATTTAGGCACTCCTGCAGGCACCACCTGTTTGCTCACTTCTCTTTTATTGTGTCACGTATTTCTGGTCCTCCAAACAAACTGGTATCCCGAAGATGGAGTGCATATGTGTGTGAAGGTCAATGCCTCTTTTCAGTGCACAATAATATGGAGAGGTGTGGACCACGGAGATCATTATGAGAACAAGGAAGTGTGTTGCTCCTGACTTTATTGCTCTGGTATGTTTGAAGTGCTCATCATGCAATATTTTCTCGTAAGAACCGGCTGCAAAGTGTTAGGGTGTGTATATTCTGTGAAACTGAAACTTCTCAAATGTATGTGACTTCATTTTGCACAATAATTTGGTGTGAGCCCAACGGAACATCTACATCAATCTTTAGATCTGTACAGCAGCCCAATGAAGTGAATGTTTTATTAAACTTTGAAAGTATCTCCCTGGACTCTTTCATGGGGTCTGGGGATTTCTTTCAATTTTTGATAGCTTAATAGATGTCCTCATGATGCTCAGCATGCAGCCCATCTAGGTCTATTCATGTAGCTACTGTATATCTTGCTATAAGGAAGGCTACACATAATAGAAATGTAGAATTGGAAGGGACCACGAGAGTCATCTAGTCCAACCCCTGCAATGCAAGAATCTTTCGCCCAATGTCTCATGCTCTACCGACTGAGCTAGCCAAGTAGGATACATTCATTTTAAAGAAGACAAGGAGAAGGCAGTCTGGAAGATGTCACATTCATAATCCACACTTCTGTTTGTGCTGTGATTTCCAGGCACTGGTCCAAGCGTTTTGTTCATTTGTGCTGCTGCTTTCCCTGGGAAAACCTGCTGTTTACCACTGAATTGAAACAAACGGCCATTTTGTGGAAAACTCAATTGATATTTGTTCTGATTCAGTGGTAAACAGTGGATTTTCCTGGGCCAAGCAGCAAGACAAAACCAAACCAAAAACCACTCCGATCCGTGCCTACAAATCCTGGCACAAAATGGAAGCCTGGATAAGCCGTTGGTCCTTTATATAATTTTATATAATTTGATGTCCTTGATGTTGCCTGACATTTAAGTGCTTACTCCACACACACACACACCTAATGTGTTTAGTCCCCCATTTTTCCAGCTGCACATCTTGTGACCAGGTACATACTGAAGAAGCACTGTGCTGTATGAAGTTGGACTGTGAAACTCTGCTCACTCGGTACCTGAACGACTGGCGTGTCAGACGCTGTTCTGAACTAATTACAGGTGATTAAAATGATGATAACGAGGCCTCTGAGTCCAGTCCATGTTCCTTGCCCTGGAAAGCACCAAAGCAGAGCCTTCTGAGGGCAGGGAAGGGGCAAGTCTTTGCCAGTATTACATGTGAGATTACGTATTGGGACCAGATCTAAATCTGAAGAAGACACAACGATCACGAATAGTGATCACAAACAGATTAGCTTCCCCTTCTGCTCAAGCCACTGTGAACAGCAAAGCTGTCAGTGCAACCATGGGACCCTCCCTCTGTAAAGCCCAGCAGGCAGGGGATGGGAGTCAGAATTGTGTCCTCAGGATGCAATCCTAACCCCATATACCTGGGAATAAGACCCACTGGATGTTACAGGATTTATTTCTGAGTACGCTGAGGAGTGAGTTTCAATGCTGCAGTCCTGGCAGCACTTCCCTGTAAGTGATCAATGGCTTAGGCTGAAAGTGTTCCATCCTTATTTCTGCGCAAGTGGCTTATTTCGGTTTTCGTTATTTAAATAGCTTTCCAGGTGCAGGACAAGCAAAGTGTGGAAAAATTTGAGCAATAGATCAATGGTTTCATTTGCAGGTAAACATGCTGGAAAAATCTCCCCCCCCCCCCATTTCTTCTTCCAGCTGTATGTTGGGAATAAGTGAAAGTTCCCTGAAAGTGAGGGAAAACTTGAAAATGCTGCATCCATGAATACCTCCAGCCTGACCCCTCAGCCGGCTGGTTCCAAGGAAATATTTGCAATTAAACCAAAAGCTTTGGCAAACCTTGCACTAATATATGTGGGTGTTTGCAGAGTTGAGAAATCTTCCCTGTACTCTGACCTCTCCAACACAGCTCAAGCATTGACTCTTTCTCGGAAGGGTACGCGCAAGAACAGTAGTTTGAACCTCATGTGGGCTGCTGTTGCTGATGGCTTCTTGCCTTATTCTAAGCACAATTATATGGACCTTAAAGAAAAAGAAGACAATAGGTCATTGGTAAAACCGTACCAGGGAACCCAGATTTACTATTTACAGTATTGGCCTTTTCATGTTTCTAAGTGACAATTACTATACAGAGGTACCTTTGTTCTTGAATTTAATCTGTTCCGGGAGTCCGTTTGACTCCCGAAATGGTTGGAAAACCAAGGCACGGCTTCCGATTGGCTGCAGGAGCTTCCTGCACTCAATCAGAAGCCGCAGAAGCCACGCCCGATGTTCAGCTTCCGAAAAACATTCGCAAACCGGAACAATCACTTCTGGGTTTGTGGCGTTAGGGAGCCGATTTGTTCAGGAGCCAAGCTGTTTGACTACCCAGGTAACCAGGAAAGCCATCTTGGGATTATGGTAGATAGCTTGATGAATGTGTTGACCCAGTGTGTGGCAGCAGTGGGAAAAAGTTGGTTCTGTTCATAGGAGCCAATTCCTAGGGCCGAGGTCCTTTCACACACACCCTTCAAATGGTGTGTGTGCACCACATCATGTGATCAAGTATGCAGGGTGGGGATTACCTGACCCCCCAATGTTTTATTCAAGTTGGCACCCGTTTCTATGTCATCCCTAACAGCTCTTCAACAAATTGTCGCACCAGCTAAGTGTTTCAGATACACCACCATGACATGAAGTCTAAATTGGGGTGGGAAACCTCAGATCCAGGGGCCAAATGCGGCCCTCTGTCCCTGCCCATCTGGCCCTCAGGGGGACTCTCCCTAGGCCACACCTTTTACCAGTCCTCCTTTTGCCTGGGTGGAACATGTCATGCCTCTTTCTTGCTCAGATGATTAAGAGAGATGCTCACGTTTCTGTAGTAGACAACACAATGGTAAAATGAAAGTCAAAATCACCTTTGTTGTCTTGCCCCCAGGAAATTAGCGCCACCACCCCCAATGCCCTTGGTCTCATAGGTGCCATTTCTGGGGGATGTAGCTGCTGAGGCATCCACAGTTCCGGCACGTCTCAGGTGGGTGCCATAAAAGGACAAGTCAGGTGTTCGTGGTGAGTTTCAGCACCCCCTTTTCTATAAAAAATAGCACTGTATGTTAGTATTGTGACCGAGAATATTACCTCAGAGAAGGAACTTTGGTTGTTTGCTTGTGATGACCTATGCCTACAGAATTGTAGGACCCAGCCTTCGGGGATAGTACAGAACAGTGTAGAACTACAACTGCCATTATCCCTGCGTATGGTGCCTGCTTACTGGAACTGATCCGAGTTGTAGTCCAGCAATAATTGGAAGGCCAACCTTTGTTCCATGCCTGATGTAGAGATAACTCATATAGAGATCAGTGTCCAAATTGAAAATGATACTTTGCGATATATTTTTGTGTGTGTGTTCTGCAAACAGCAGTTATCCTGTCTGGTGTCATTTTACATGACAAGAAGATAAAGGGTAAATAAATAACTGTATCATTGTGGGTTGAGAAATCTATTTCCTGGCATGCATTAAAAGCATACCTATGTGATTATCCGATAAACCAGTAACAGGAATTTCTTTGCCTATGCTATATGTGACCCAGCCCTCCTTGTCAAGCTGACCTTTGCTGTCAAAGATTTTTCTAGAAGAGCAACCTCGCCCTGCCTTTCAGAAGGCATAGCGCTTCACCTGCCAGTGGAAATACAGAAATATAAAGGCTTGTAGAAAACATTACATGCATATGTATGCAAAAGCCCATCACAGGTGATGCCTGAGGATTTTATTTTTGCTCATTGTCATTTAGCCTGTCATTTCTTCCACAGAAAAGAAGTCGGTGTAGGAGATTTATCATGTGCAAAGCGTCACACATAGAGGACAGACCTCAGTCTGCTTGGATTACATAATCCCTAGTCTCTTGTTCACTAGCGCCCCTGAAGTGTACACTCTGCATCCCTAACCAAAGTCCACTATGTCATCTAACACACAACTAGTTGTTGAATTCCAATATGTTAAAGTCCTTATAAATGCCGTTATATTACATATAAATGCCGTGACATTTGAATCGGCTAATAAATATGGGAAACTTCTAGCTTGGCAGATGAAAAAAGACAGAAATTAAATACTATTACAAATCTAGAGGTGGAAGGAAAGAACATTCAGAATCCATTGGAGATTAGAAGGTGCTTCCAGAGATACTTTAAAAAACTATATACACAAGGGCCACAAAAAGAGATTGATATAGACCAATTTCTAAGAACAAATGGACTACAAAAAATCTCTCAAGAAAATACAGAATAGGAGGTTCTGTAGGCGCCATTCAGAATATGCAGTTGGGCAAATCTCCAGGGCCGGATGGACTAACCTCAAAATACTGTAAGTCCTTGAAAGATTGGTTAATTCAACCACTAAAGGAGGTTTGCAACGAGATTTTGGAGGGGGGAAAGGTGCCAGAGTCGTGGAAGGAAGCTTACATTACACTTATACTGAAAATTGAGTCTGAAAAGACACAACTTAAGAACTACCGCCCCATATCCCTGCTTAATGTGGATTATAAAAATTTTGCTGATATTTTGGCCAACAGATTAAAAAAGGTATTAGTTGAAGAGATACATAAGGACCAAGCTGGCTTTCTCCCAGGTAGACACTTGTCTAACAATACGAGGAATATAATTAACATTTTGGAGATGCTGCAAGTGAATATTAACACCAAAGCAGTCTTAATTTTTATAGATGCGGAAAAAGCCTTTGATAATATTTCTTGGAATTTTATGAAGAAAAACCTTCAGGGAATGGGGGTGGGACAAGGGTTTGAAAATGGTATAAGTGCAATTTACTCAGAACAAAAGGCTAACTTAATAGTCCATAATGTGATGACAGAGAAATTTAAGATAGAGAAAGGGACACGACAAGGTTGCCCAATTTCCCCATTGCTTTTTATTTCGGTCCTGGAGGTTCTGCTGAACATGATTAGGAGGGACCGTTTGATCAAAGGTATTCAGGTTGGAGCCAAACAATACAAATTGAAAGCTTTTGCAGATGACTTAGTTTTGACGTTACAGGAGCCAGAATCTAGTACAAAAAGAGTACTAGAATTGATTCAAGAATTTGGTCATGTGGCAGGATTTAAGTTGAACAAGTCAAAAACTAAAGTGCTTGAGAAAAATCTTACACCGATTGAGAAAGAGAGGTTTCAGAAGGAGACAGGTTTAACATTGGTTAAGAAGGTAAAATATCTAGGGGTTAATATGACTCCCAAGAACCTAAACTTATTTAAAGATAATTATGAGAAATGTTGGGCAGAAGTGAAAAAAGATTTAGAAATATGGTCAAATTTGAAGCTTTCTTTGTTGGGTCGAATTGCAGCTATAAAGATGAATGTTTTACCAAAAATGTTATTTTTGTTTCAATCATTGCAAGTTTTGGACAATATGGACTGTTTCAAGAAGTGGCAGAGAGATATTTCTAGATTTGTCTGGCAGGGCAAGAAGCCTAGAATAAAATTTAAAATATTAACTGATGCAAAGGAAAGAGGCGGATTCTCCCTGCCAGACCTTAAACTTTACTATGAATCAGCAGCATTCTGCTGGTTGAAAGATTGGCTGCTTCTTGAGAACACAGACATTTTGGACCTAGAAGGTTTCAACAATGTTTTTGGGTGGCATGCATATTTGTGGTACGACAAGGTTAATATGGCATGCATATTTGTGGTACGACAAAGTGTAAAGCACATAAAGCATTTAAAAACCATATTGTCAGGAAAGCATTGTTTAATGTCTGGATAAGATATAAAGACCTATTGGAAAATAAAACCCCAAGGTGGTTGTCACCAATGGAAGCAAAGGCTCTGAAAAGACTCAGTATGGAGGCCAAATGGCCGAAGTATTGGGAAATATTGGAACAAGAAGGAGACAAACTGAAATTGCAGAGTTTTGAGAAATTAAAAGATAAAGTGCGAGACTGGTTTCATTATTATCAAATAAGAGAGGCCTATAATTTGGACAAAAAAATTGGCTTCCAGGTGGAAAAATCAAAATTGGAAACAGAATTATTAGAACCCAAAACTAAGATACTATCAAGAATGTATAACTTGCTGTTAAAATGGAATACACAAGATGAAACGGTTAAATCAGCTATGATTAAATGGGCACAAGATATTGGTCATAACATTATGTTTGCTGACTGGGAACAGTTGTGGACCACCGGTATGAAATTCACGGCATGTAATGCCTTAAGAGAGAATATTATGAAAATGATATATAGGTGGTACATGACACCAGTCAAGTTTGCAAAAATTTATCATTTGCCCGATAATAAATGTTGGAAATGTAAAGAGACTGAAGGTACATTCTTTCACCTTTGGTGGACGTGCCCAAGGATTAAGGCTTTCTGGGAGATGATCTATAATGAAATGAAAAAGGTGTTTGAGTACACCTTCTTGAAGAAACCAGAGGCCTTTCTCCTGGGCATGGTCGGCCAACTGGTGCCAAAGAAGGATAGAACATTCTTTATGTATGCTACAGCGGCAGCAAGAATACTCATCGCAAAGTATTGGAAGACACAAGATCTACCCACCCTGGAAGAATGGCAGATGAAGGTGATGGATTACATGGAGTTGGCAGAGATGACTGGCAGAATCCGAAACCTGGGAGAAGAGCTGGTGGAAGAAGATTGGAAGAAATTTAAAGACTATCTACAGAAACACTGTAAAATTTATGAATGTTAAAATGATGTTGGATTGAAAATAAGTGGCATTAGTGACAAAGTCAGAAAGAGTATGCAAAAATGAATTGATAAGGGATGAAAATACTGAGTTGTAATATGTTAAGATACAAAGTTAATGATAAATGAAAGAAACCACGGCGGCAGCAACGGCTGGGGCACACTCCTTGGACGCCAGATTTGCCACCTCCTTGACAGATTTTTATGTCCAGAGGTGGCTCGCTAATAAGGAAATCTGAACGGTTGCTGTGACTAACTTCATATCAACACCTTCAGAAAAAAGTTTGCAAGGAACAAGGAAGTGCAGGGTTGGATTAATTTACAACATTCCTTAAAGATTCACCCGTTTGTTACCTGAAGATGGCACTATCAGGAAATAGAAAAATAGCAGAATTTCCTTGACAGAACAAAGTCCTGTCATAAACCAAGCAGTTATGCATAAATAGCCCTCCCGTTCTATTAGTCCTTTCTGTGGGACAGGGCTAAGTGGCAGAAGCAAATATGGTGTTCAGTCGGTGGCTTCTTCTGTTGGTGTTACAATTCCTACATGGGGCGACGGGTACCATGGTAAAACTCAACAATGGTGGGTTTGAAGACATTGTCATTGCAATAAATCCTGCAGTAGCTGAAGACAACAAAATTGTCAACAACATAAAGGTAAGGTGGTTAGATGTTTCTGAATATATTGAATCACTGTCCCCTCAGGGACCTGTGATATGCTGGGAAAATGCAGCGTTCATCTTGTAATCATAGGTTCCAGGGTGCTACTGGACACCCCTGCACCCAAGCATATAGGTGGGACCCATAAGAAAATGTCAAAGTGTGGGCTGCTCCTCTTCCCTATTCTATTCAGCTATGTCTTCCTCCAAGATAATCCAATCTACCTTCTTCTGGTCTCTGCCACAGTCCATCATTTTGTTTTCATTAGGCTGTTTTTTTAGGTGTATCCCAAACCTCAAGGGGTTTTTCTTTTCCTGAATATTTTTTTTCATTTTTGCAAAACTTGTGGTTACTCCAAGCCTTCTTATAAGTCCCTCTTGTGAAATAGTGGCGCTGTTTCGGCTCTATAATTAATGGCACTGTCAGCCTGAAAATTGCGAAAAGAGGGAAGGATGGTGATGAAAAGCAATGGAATTCCTGAAGCCCAACATGCTGAGCTAAGTGTGCTTTTGTTAGCTCTGTGTCAGAGGTAAATACTCTGGGGTAAATATTGTGCTGGTTTTGACCGTTAGATGCGGAAATGCCCCATTAACCAATTAGAGCTGTCTGGGCACCAATTATCAGGATAGTGCAGTGGAACCTCAGGTTACGTACCGTCCTCCTTGTGAACGCTTCGGGTAACGAGCTCCGCTACCCTGGAAGTAGGTGCTCCTGGTAGCAAACTTTGCCCCAGGATGCGAGCAGAAGTCGCGTGGTGGTGGCGCAGTAGCAGTGGGAGGCCCCATTAGTGAAAGCGTGCCTCAGGTTAAGAACTGTTTCAGGTTAAGAACAGACCTCCGGAACAAATTACCATATTTTTCGCTCTTTAAGACACACCAGGCCATAAGACTCACCTAGTTTTTGGAAGAGGAAAACAAGAAAAAAATATTCTGAATCCCAGAAGCCAGGACAGCCAGCGGGATCGCAGCGCAGTGATCCCGCTGGCTGTCCTGGCTTATGGGATAGCCGCGTGCAGCCTCTCCCGGGCAAGGGGAGCCTTCATCCCCTGCCCGGGAGAGGCTGCGTGTGGTTAAGGCTCCCCCAAGAGCCACACTCCCTTTAAAGAGTGCACGGAGTGTGTGTGCTGCTCTTGGGAGCTTTTCCCCTCCTCAGGAAAAGCCCTTAAGAGCCGCACACACACTTCACATGGCTCTTTAAAGGGAGCGCTGAGCAGAGCCTCCCGCCTGTATTCGCTACATAAGACACACACACATTTCCTTTTACTTTTTAGGAGGGGGAAAGTGCGTCTTATAGAGCGAAAAATACGGTGAGTTCGTAACTGGAGGTACCACTGTATGCAATATGGAAATAAACTAAGGGACAACATATCAACACACAACCTTTTCAAATGTCTAATCAAGGTATCTAAGGCCACATTTGTATACATGTGTATAGTTTTTTTAAATTTTCTTTTAAGAATTTATAGGACACTCTAGTTAAAAATATTAGCAGGAGAAATTCACACTAAAATGCTGGAGAATCGTCTTGAGGTTTTTTTAAAAAATAAAATCAATCAATTGAAAAGAGCTGTGGGGAACTAAATTTAAGAATGGAAAAAGGATAAATTGAAAAAAAACCAAAATCAAAATATTCATGCATCTCTTGCCTACATCATTTTTAGTGCCACACAAAGGCATTTTATTTTCCACAGCCCTCTTTCAGGTTTAACTGTGCTGTTTTTTATCAGTATTTTTAATCAGTATTTTGATACTGTTTGCTTTACAACGAGCTATCTCATGGGAAGTTAGCTGAACTTTGGTCCCACTAAAATCAGTGCAGTTAGTTGGTCACGGCTTATGTCCCATTAGTTTCAATAGTAACTAAGTGAAACAAACAGCACGTTCCTAGGCATGTCTGTTCTGAAGTTTGAGTTCAATGGGCTGTACACCCAGGTAAGTGAGCATAAATTGAAACCTAACTTACAAGGCAGTCTAAGCTTGCCACTGCATACCCTCCAACATTTCTCTGATGAAAATAGGGACATCCTAAGGGAAAATGGGACATTCCAGGATCAAATCAGAAACTGGGATGGCTTCCCTAAATCAAGGACATGCCTGGAAAATAGAGACACTGAATGGTCTGCAATTCCTGTGCCAGATCCAAGCTGGTGAGCAGATCCCAGGCCTGCTCAGCACCACCTTGGCCTCACAATGATCTGCTTTGCTGCCTTTGGGCAGACTTTCCACCTGCTCAGGTGTTCAGTAAGCAGAAGGGGGAGTCCGCCCTGGTGAAGTGGCACAACTGTCACTCTGGCACCAGTGGGAGACCAACTGAACCAGTGGAAGTGGGCACAGAGATACCATTCAATCCAATTCTCCCAGCCTCGCATAAGAGGCGATCAGGTTACAGCCTTAGCGTGGATTCAACCCTTTGTATTTTTTTCTATATTGTATTGCTTTATTTGTAAATGAAGATGGAGATATTTTAGGGTGAATTTGTCCTACTAAACAAATTATCATATGCAGTTTTTACTAGTGTGTATATATGCAGAGAGAATGGTTTCTTATACCTACATTTCTGTAGCTATTTTCCCCCAATAAATGCATTTTTAGGGAACTACACTGAACAATTCAGCAAAGTGCAAATTCTGAAGGCTGGAGTGTTTGGGGTTCATGCATTGGTCTGGGAAATGCAAATTAGCTTCTCGTTAAAATGCAAATAAAATAAAAATTAACACACACACCCATTCCTAGGGTAGGTGCTAGACAAGCTTTCTTGAGGACACAATTCCCAAAATATACGAATATCTCACTTGGGAATTTTCTGTTAATCGTCTCTTAGGCTTACTAATGCCTTTTTCACTAAACAGAGATGGTTGTATAATCTATGCAGTGCAAACAAGAATAAGCAATATGGTTACACACCCAGAAAGTTAAGAGGCACAATTTTTCTCATTGCTTTCCACCAAACTAAGAATGGTTTTGTTTATTGTATTTCTTTATGTCAAGTTGCTGTTCAAACCATTAGAGAACAGGAGAATATTGAAGGACATCTATTCTACTTAAAGATTGGAGGTTAGGGAAGGCTGCCTATCCGCCAATCTTTTCAAATGAAATACCTCCAGGTTCAGGAGGGAGGGCAGAAAAGACTCAATGCACATTCTACAAGTGTGAATGCGAATGCTAGCCACTGAACACTCATTATTTTCCTTGTAGGATATGATTAAAGAGGCATCCGCTTACCTCTTCAGTGCTACAGAACAAAGATTTTATTTCAAGTCTGTAAAAGTTATAATTCCTTTGAAATGGGCAGCAAAACCTGAATATGGAAAAGTAGCTACAGAATCCTATGACAAGGTAAGTGAGGCATATGCATTAAAATTTAAAAGTACTTGAGGGATTTAAAATAATATTGTGGCAAACAACAACAACAACAACAACAACAACAACAATAAACATTGGGGCAGAAATTGCAAAATAAGACTGATCTAATATTCACTTGGGGTGGTGGGGAGATTCCTTCAAATATTCCAGGGCTTACATTTTTCTAAACATCCATAGAACGTGAGCCACATGCAATTTACCGAGTATTACAACCCCACTACAGGTGGGAGTAGGAGTGGCTTAGATGGAGAAGTCTTCTACACAGCTCTCCCAGCTAAGCCAGTCTCCTCCTGGCTCCCACTGATGGAGCGACATGCCAGCACATTTCTTCTTCCACCCACGAAATGTGTGGGAGCTGGCAGGATGTATTCCGGGGGTAGCCAGCGGAATCCCCCAAACGGGATTTTCTGGGATGCAGGGAGGGACCAAGGCAACCTGGAACACCGAGCCAGTCTCACTGCCACTGTGTGTCAGCGTTAGGCCCAATGGGGGCACAACCACCCATCCCACCTCTCACCCCTTCCCTTCTGTCATGACCATTGCAAGCAGCAGAGTTCTGGGGTGGGAGTTAAGGACTGCACCCTTAAGGTTATTGTAGAAGTGATGGTGGCTGTTGGCTTTGGTAGCTTTAATAGGGGCTGAGACAAATTCATGGAAGATCTCTCTAGCCATGACTGTTAGCCATAATACCTCAATGTAACTTTCCATTGAAAAGGAATAAGTCTCTGAATACTTGCTCTTGCTTTCCTGTCCGTCTGCATCTAGGTAATTGCTGTTAGGGTCAGAATGCTGGACTTGTTGTTATTTATTGCATTCATATTCCACCTTTCCCCCCAAGGGGCTTAAGGTGGCATACACAGTTTATCCCTCCTCATTTTTAACCTGCACAACCTGTGAGGTAGGTTAGGCTGAGAGGCGGTGAATGGCCCAAGGTCACTCACTGAGCTTCATGACCAAGTGGGGGGTTCAAAACCTGGTCTCCTAGCCCAGCCCTCTAAGCACTACGCTTGGTGCACTATGCTTGATGTGATCCTGAGGGCTCTTATGTTGTAACATGTGACCGTACGCATCTTTATAGAAAATAACACTGCAATCCTATATATTGGGCCTAATCTCAACTGTACACATCAAGTCTCCTTTCTGAATCAACCTGCATAGCCTGGGGCTGAAAGTGTTTACTCAAAAGAAAGATGGATTCCCAACTGTTTTAGGAGAGTTTCAGGCAAAAACTTTTGTTCAACCCTACGGTCCAGAATTGTGCCTTTCGATGCAGAACAAAAATCTAAGGGTGGTTTGCTGAGGCAAAACTCACCATATAGCATTAATATCAAATGTATTTTGCTTCTTTTCTTGGTGATCTTTCAACCAAGTTCTATTTTACTTTAGGCTGATGTCATAGTGGCAGAGCCTTACCTGAAATATGGAGATGATCCCTACACCTTGCAGTATGGCGGATGTGGGGAACAGGGGCGATACATTCATTTCACTCCTAATTTCCTGACAAATGACAGTTTGCATGCTGTTTATGGATCACGAGGTAGTACCTGTTAATTTGTCTTAAATTATCTGTATTTATTATTACAGTCTTAAATAGTCAGTGTTTCAAAGACAATAAATAGAACAAGAACTGAGAAACCATGAATGGTTTGGTTTTATTTGCTTAATCTCCTAAGTTTATATAAGAAATTAGCAATATTTTCATGTTAAGTTCATCTGAAAATTTTCAGACTATAAAAGCTTGCTTTTTGAAGCAAGCTGAACTTGTTCTTGTTTCACTTCAGGAAACTTACTGTATCATATGATTTCAGACTAAGCACTTTGTCTTCCATTTCCATATTGGCCCTTAATAGTTTGTCATCAACAATTGATGCAAATGTACATAGCAGAGGAATGCCCTTTTCTGCAAGCAGCTGAGTAAATAATTTTGTTCTGGGTGAGAGATCCATTGTATTTAGTACCCAGGACACCTGAAGTGTGTAACAAATAGCTTTGTCAATGGTCTTCCACAGGCAGAGTGTTTGTCCATGAATGGGCTCATCTCAGATGGGGAGTCTTTGATGAATATAACAACGATGCACCTTTCTATACTACTGGGATAAAGAAAGCTGAAGCAACAAGGTACCGTCCAAAATGTATACCTCGAACTATATAACCAATCCTTTACAGCTGATGTTTGCCTTGGACTTGTTAGTTTGGTTGTGGTATGAATAATTGTCCAGAAGATTAACCTATAATTTGATAGTATTGTAGGGAATACAGTTAGATTCCCGACTGGGGGTCAAAATAAACAAGTTATATTACAAATATACAGAGATCTCAACTGCAATACAGGCAAAGATACAGCGTTGTAAAATCATCAACCCCATCCTTTGTTATGTTAGTTTAACAGTCCTAAAGCATCCTTTCAGTGACATCAACCAATTTGCAGTTTACCTTTTGACATGCAAAATCAGTCCCCTTTGTTGTCCCCCTATTCTACTCCATCACCTATTAGATTTAGCAATGGTGGATCTTGGGGTATCAAATTTTAGCAGTGCCCTGTGGAAGTCAAAAATTCAGTGCCCCCCCACCAGATCTCGCCTTCCATTCTACATGGTAGTTGTGACACCCCTAAATTCACGAATTGGTCGCGCTCCCCTAAATCCGCCTCTGGATAAGCTCTTTGAAGTCTATACAGCATGATTTGTTGCATCCCCCAGTCTGTTCTGCTTATCTTTACTCTCATCTTTACTCCCTATTCAATCGCATAAACTGTGGGCTTCTTTTCTTTCCACCTAGCAGTGTCTTTTAAAGACAACTTAAACTAAACAATCTTGCTGTTCTGGTTCTGACAGGATACAGAAGAGTTTGCTCCTCAGGGGAAAGTGGGGCAATGCTCTTCTCACTGCCAGCCCCCCAGTTAACGCCCACCCTCTCTCTCTGCCTCCCCTGCATAATTATCAACCAGCTCACTCACTCACTTCCCTCTCCTGCCTGTGGGGCCTCCACAGTGGGGACCCCACCATGGTCACACTGGCAGAAGGTGGGGAGCAGAATGATCAATTTCATATATGTCTAATATTCTTCCATAAGCTTTTAAGATATTTTGTCCAAAATCAATCTGCTAAGTCCCGATTCCCGTTTTTTATATACAAATGTCTAAGCGTTGCATGATTATTTGTTATATTTCTCCAAGAAACCCTTGTGATAAAAAAAATAGTACAATCTCTATGAGATCCATATATTGACTTTTTAACTAACTATATTAGCTTCTGTTATACTGATTAGATGCTCTGCTGGTGTCACTGGTCAATATATATTCCCAACTGGCCCAGGAAAAACAAGAAAATGCAAAGTTGAAAGCCGAACTCAACTGTATGAAGCTGGATGCCTATTCATTCCAGATAAAACACAGACTGCTCAAGCATCTATAATGTACATGCAAAGTTTCTCTTCAGTAAGTATGCGTAATGTCAATTGCAAGCTCTAGGCTTCCTTATTTAGTGTCTGTCTTGAAAAATGCAAGATGTTGTTCCTGTTCAACTTTGGCTAAATTAAATACTATTTCTTAAGATTATAGTTTAAATCCTGCCACAAATATAAAATAACTTAAAGCTTCTGCTTTCACTAAGGTTGGGAGAAACTGTGTTTCCAAAAAATCATGGTACTGACCTAGTAGTTGGGTAAAGGTAAAGGGACCCCTGACCATTAGGTCCAGTCATGGCCGACTCTGGGGTTGCGGCTCTCATCTAACTTTATTGGCCGAGGGAGCCGGTGTACAGCTTCCGGGTCATGTGGCCAGCATGACTGAGCCGCTTCTGCCGAACCAGAGCAGCGCATGGAAACACCGTTTACCTTCCCACCGAAGCAGTACCTATTTATCTACTTGCACTTTGACGAGCTTTCAAACTGCTAGATTGGCAGGAGCAGGGACCAAGCAATGGGAGCTCACCCCATCATGGGGATTCAAACCGCCAACCTTCTGATCCGCAAGCCCAAGGCTCAGTGGTTTAGACCACAGCGCCACAAGTCCAAAAAGCCTGGAGCACAAATTTTCACGGCTATGGTGGCTCATTTACCTGAAGTAATGTATTTAGCATTAATTCTGGAAGTGTATATTCAATTCTGACCAAACTAAGCCTCCTGATATATATATTGCTCTTATAGGAGCCAACTCCTAGGGGCCAAGGTCCCTTCAGGCTCCCCAATAAAATATTTGAGTGGGCTGACTCCCCCCAAAAATGTTGATGAGCATTGCCATTCAAATGGTGTGTGTGCCATGTCTTGTGATTATGCAGAACAGGGCTTACCTATTTCTTCCACCCCCCCCCCCAATATTTTATTCAGGTTGGCACCCTTGTCTAAGAGGCTTAGTTTGGTCAGAATCAAGTATTAGCGATTAGGCTGCCTGTGTTGCCTCTATCCCCAAAGGGAACCACTTCTTCCCTGTTCTGGGATACTAGAAAACAAGGGATAGCATAGCACTTAGCTACACCCAATACAGGCCTTCTCCTTGTTTAGCCAAGCTTCAGCAGCTGCCCAGCTATTTCTCACTCACCCTTCCCTCTGAAAAAGAGTACAAGTTAATAAGATGATGATGATGATGATAGTAATAATAATAATAATAGTAATAATAGTAGTAATAATAATAATAATTTATTATTTATACCCCGCCCATCTGGATGGGTTTCCCCAGCCACTCTGGGCGGCTTCCAACAAAATATTAAAATACAATACAGTGGTGCCCCGCAAGACGAACACCTCGCAAGACGAAAAACCCGCTAGACGAAAGGGTTTTTCTGTTTTGGAGGCGCTTCGCAAAACGAATTTCCCTATGGGGTTGCTTCACAAGACGAAAAAATCTTGCGTCCCCCAGCGGGTTTTTTTTGCTTTTTTTGCCCTTTTCCTAAGCCGCTAAGCCGCTTATCAGCTGTTCCGCTGATAAGCCGCTTAACAGCTGATCGCTGGAAGCCGCTTGACAGCTCTAGCACTAATTTGCTAAGCTGTCAATGGGCTTGCTTCGCAAGACGAAAAAACCGCTAGACGAAGAGAATCGCGGAACGGATTAATTTCGTCTAGCGAGGCACCACTGTAGTCTGTCAAACATTAAAAGCTTCCCTAACAGTGCTGCCTTCAGATGTCTTCTAAAAGTTTGGTAGTTGTTTTTCTCTTTGACATCTGGTGGGAGGGCGATCCACAGGGCGGGCGCCACTACCAAGAAGGCCTCTGCCTGGTTCCTTGTAACTTGGCTTCTCACAGCGAGGGAACCGCCAGAAGGCCCTTGCGCTAGACCTCAGTGTCCAGGCAGAACGATGGAGGTTGAGCCGCTCCTTCAGGTATACTGGACCAAGGCCGTTTAGGGCTTTAAAGGTCTGCACCAACACTTTGAATTGTGCCCGGAAACATACGTAGGTCTTTAAAGTCCGGTGTTATGTGGTGTCGGCAGCTGCTTCCAGTCACCAGTCTAACTGCCACGTTCTGGATTAGTTGTAGTTTCCGGGTCACCTTCAATGGGAGCCCCACATAGAGCACATAGACACCGTTGTAGCTACAGGGGAAGCAGAGGAAGCCCCCTTATTGGCGCTCAATTGCCTTGTAAAGAGATGGGATCCTGGGCAGAAGCGGTTTTAGGGTGCTGCAACTGGTGCAATTGCACAGGGTGCCACACAATATTGTAGAACAGAGTGCAAGAGGAAATGAGGGCCAATTTTAGCATCACACAGAGGGCTGCTGAAATTCAAGAACCCGAAGTCTGCCACTATCCTGGGTGCGACACACAAGCATTGACCCTCTCCGCTGCAAACTTATTTACTCTGTTGGCCATGGGATCAGTGGGTGAACAGAAACAGACTCTTTGGAGACGCTTGCCACTACATTTTTTTTTTGTGAGATAAAGGGCAACAAATGCCTACAAAGAAAAACCCACATAACACCCTGCAGCCATTTTTGTATGACAAAGAATGTCCACGTTCACAGCACCACTTCATACGGAAAGGCTGTTAGGAATTGCTAAGAAGTGTGTGATCTTGACCAATTCTACTTCTCTTTTATTTAGGTTACTCAGTTCTGTAACGAAAGCAACCATAATATTAAAGCAACAAATATGCAGAATAAACTGTGCAACTACAGGAGCACCTGGGAAGTAATTATGAATTCTACTGACTTTAACAGTTCAACTCCAATAACTGTCCCTCCACCTGATCCCACTATCTCCTTGCTGCAAACACAAGACAGAGTTTTATGCCTAGTACTTGATGTTTCTGGAAGTATGACTTGGGTGAGTCTGTGTTTTCCATGTCCATAGGAAATATTTCCAAAGAATTTCAAGAGTTTGGAATTGGGGGGGGGGGGGAGTTTAGAAATACAGCATCAGCAATTTTTAAAAATGGCATTCTGTGTTAGAAAGAGTGAAGGTCTATTTTGGTTTACCTGATTAGTGTTGGTGGCAAGGGAAAAATCGGTATATAAAAGAATTCCCTGGATGTCAAGATCCAGGTTTGGGTCAAGTACTCTTTGGTCAAAGAACCCCAGCAGAGATTTAAAATCACAAAACATACAGCAAAGTAAAACATGAAACACAGACTGTTAGACCTTTAAAATATCCCCTTCTGAGTGCTTTCCAAAGTTTGCCTCTTCCCTAGCATAGAAAAAGAAAAAAAGTTAACATTGGTTAAGTTAGACTGGTGTCAGGAACGTACAGTGGTACCTCTGGTTGCAAACAGGATCCGTTCCGGAGGACCGTTCGCAACATGAAAAGAGCGCGACCTGAAGTGCCATATCTGCGCAGGTGCGCGGCACAATTTGGTGCTTGTGCGCATGCGTGAAGCGTGATTTAGCACTTCTGCACATGCGCAAGTGGAGAAACCCAGAAGTAACCCTTTCAGGATGTAATCTGAAAGAACGTAACATGAAGCAAACGTAACATGAGGTATGACTGTATAGGGGAACAATAGGCTTGATTACTTCCTCCCAAGGTGAGGGTGGGGTGACCTAGGTACACCTGGCAGGACATCTGACTCTATTAACCCCTTCATGAATTAATTAGACTTAAACATGTTGGCTATATGAGGCTGGTTATCCCACAATTAGATAGCTTAATCTGGATCAAACTAATTCTAGGCAAGGAATGGGCAACCTGTAGTGTAACATTGGAACATTATTAAACCTACTGCCTAGCTTCGTGTGGGTGTAGAGATCCCAAAGGAACAGATAGAGTGTGGGAATGGGAAAACATGGTGGGGGAAAGCCAAAACTGAGCAAGGGAAGGAGCCGTGGCTGGTTTATTGAGGTGAACTGGGCACTGCCTGACCTCAGCCAGCTCCTGCATACCTACTTTCTTACAATCAGTCCAGGGAGTGGCTCTGCCTGCCAGCTTCCTCATCTTTCGTCTCAATGATGCCCTTGTATTACTCAGCAAGGAAGAGGATGGGGCAATATTAGAATTAGCTGGACCTGCCTATCATTGGCTCTGGCTCCACCTACTGTTGGCCTGTCTGTCTTTCACCCTACCATTGGGAAGGCCGAAAGGCAAAAACCCTACTGCAAGCAATCAGTACAGACTTCTGGCAAAATCTGGCAACCTGGTCTTTCAGCATCCTCAATAGTGCAGAAAGCTTTAACAGATGGCTCCTTGCTGGAAAAGTTCAGTTAAAATGTGGTGGAGTTGGAGGAGTCCTGTGTGTTTTCAGAGCTCCGCTCTTCCCATTTTCTAGTGATAATCCCTGAATCATTTGAGATATACTCTGCTGCCTTTCTATCTTCAGGCCAGTGCTTTTTTTCTAAGAAAAATAGGTGCTGGTACTTGCCACGAAGTTGTCACAGTTAAGTGTCACACTTTTTAACAACAGAAAAAATGGTGCTGGTTCTGCGTACCTTTGAGTACCCCTTAAAAATGATTTTACTTGCTCATCCTTTGTCTCCCATTCCAATAATATCTTATGCATTTTAGACAGCACTTTTACATTACATTCCAACAGGTCTCTCTCCAGTTGTGATATTTGTTCCCCAAACCCATCCTATCTTTCTTAAAGGCTTCATTCAAATGATGATATTGTATCCATGTTGTTAATTTACCTGATAATTCTTAATATTCTTTTAATCGATACTCTCCTCCCTCTTCTTTTATAAATTTCTATAAGTTGTCTACATTTCTATCATATTCCTTTTCTTTACAACTACAGCTTCCAACGTTCAGAATCAAAGTTGTTTTTACCTCTAACAGATTTTACACTATACATTTTTTTCCTAATTATAACTATCAATTTTTATTTGTTTCCTGCAAAGCACTGACAACCCTATGGATGTTGTTTTTGTATTCATATGCAGGAGGATCGCATCAACCGACTGAAGCAAGCAGCAGAAATATTCCTCCTACAAATTATCGAAGAGGGATCTTGGGTTGGAATTGTCACATTCAATAATTTAGCACAAATTAAGTCTGATTTGCAACTGATCAGCAATGACAGTGTGCGCCACACACTTACAGCCTTACTTCCCACCACAGCTGGTGGAGGAACTACCATATGTGCTGGAGTGCGAACAGGATTTCAGGTAAATAAGTTTTTCCAGATTCTTATGGTGGTGCAGTGGGAAGGATTTGGGTCCAGCAAAGCCATCCAGAATCAGCATGTGAGCAAGAAGTGCATCAGATATGCTACCTCTGAATACTAGGTTTGGGGAAAGGACAATTTTCTCATTTGTCTCAGGAAGCAAAATGTATTTGGCCAGCCCAGAGTGCAGACATGTGTTTCCAGGGAATGCTATGGCAGTCATGGTGGAAGAGCACCTAGGGAAAATGCTACTTCAACAGGAAAAAAATATCGCACCCATCTCACCAGTCTCACAAGTAGAAAATTAGTCAAAATTTTTGTCACTCAACAACAATGCAACACAACATACTTGTAGAGCTTTGCAGCAAGTTTCTCTTATACCTTAAGAACAAAGTGTCCTATTGTTTCTACATTACTAGTTGCTGCTAAAATTTTAAATCATCTTTTTCATACAGGTGATTTTAAAAAAGTATCCAGATACCAAAGGCTGTGAAATCGTGCTCTTGACAGATGGAGAAGATGGCGGTATAAGCTCCTGCTTTACTGAAGTTCAAAATAGTGGGTCCATAATTCACACAATTGCTTTGGGACCAAGCGCTGCAAAAGAACTAGAAATGTTGGCAGATATGACAGGTAAATGATTAAGCAGAATGCCTTACATTAACTCTTTGGCGCTACTTGGTGTCAGTTGGTGTCTCCAAAAATGAGTTTATCACAAGGTCAATCCAGCAGGAAAAAAACCTTATAATTTACATACAATTTACTCAGGAAGCCAAGTAATATGTGTGTTAGTTGAGGGATGAATTTAAAGGACATTGAATTAGGAGACTGATGTTGGTATAGGTTATTAATTTGCAGAAATGAATTTATTTAAGATGACTTTAAGATTGACTATGCTACCACTCAGTGGATTTGTAACTGGCTGACTGACCGAACCCAAAGGGTGCTCATCAATGGTTCCTCTTCATCCTGGAGAAGAGTGACTAGTGGGCAGCCACAGGGTTCTGTCTTGGGCCCGGTCTTATTCAACATCTTTATCAACGACTTGGATGATGGACTCAAGGGCATCCTGATCAAATTTGCAGATGACACCAAACTGGGAGGGGTGGCTAACACCCCAGAGGACAGGATCACACTTCAAAACGACCTTGACAGATTAGAGAACTGGGCCAAAACAAACAAGATGAATTTTAACAGGGAGAAATGTAAAGTATTGCACTTGGGCAAAAAATATGAGAGGCACAAATACAAGATGGGTGACACCTGGCTTGAGAGCAGTACATGTGAAAAGGATCTAGGAGTCTTGGTTGACCACAAACTTGACATGAGCCACCAGTGTGACGCGGCAGCTAAAAAAGCCAATGCAATTCTGGGCTGCATCAATAGGAGTATTGCATCTAGATCAAGGGAAGTAATAGTGCCACTGTATTCTGTACTGTGTCCAGTTCTGGGCACCACAGTTCAAGAAGGACACTGACAAACTGGAACGTGTCCAGAGGAGGGCAACCAAAATGGTCAAAGGCCTGGAAATGATGCCTTATGAGGAACGGCTAAGGGAGCTGGGCATGTTTAGCCTGGAGAAGAGGAGGTTAAGGGGTGATATGATAGCCATGTTCAAATATATAAAAGGATGTCACATAGAGGAGGGAGAAAGGTTGTTTTCTGCTGCTCCAGAGAAGCAGACACAGAGTAATGGTTCCAAACTACAAGAAAAAAGATTCCACCTAAACATTAGGAAGAACTTCCTGACAGTAAGAGCTGGAATTTGCTGCCAAGGAGTGTGGTGGAGTCTCCTTCTTTGGAGGTCTTTAAGCAGAGGCTTGACAACCATATGTCAGGAGTGCTCTGATGATGTTTCCTGCTTGGCAGGGGGTTGGACTCGATGGCCCTTGTGGTCTCTTCCAACTCTATGATTCTATGATTCTATGACTTTATTTAGATAATGATGTGCAGGGCAATGAATGAGAACCGCACTGATTTGGAGCAGGATCTGTTTGAAAATTAACTGAGGGAGAATTAATTGAAAACAAACTGGTTTGGAGTGATCTGGGGTTGGGTGCAAAGTAATTTAAGAATCTGAATGAGATTATTTGAATTGGTTGACTTGCTTTTGTGACATCTGAAATCTAAATTTGGTTCTATACATATAAATCAGCATTTGCAAATTTATGTAAATTTGTAGCTATGGGCCTCTGCTCCCAATGATTTAAACACCGTGCTCCTGGCCTCCCTTTTAGGTATGTGTGTGTGTTTAGCTGATACTCATCATAATCCATACCTATGATTGCAAATGTTATGGTTCACTGTAATCTTTCAACAGCTAGCCAGTTGTGAATATCTGATTTAGAGGAACTGAGAAAAAAGTGGTTTCTGATTCTTTTTCATACATACCACAGTATAGGAGAAACTAATTATGTTCTTACAAAAATCATAGACCCTGTTCCATCTGTAGATATGTGCTGCAATGGGCTGTTGGGTGTGTACAGTTCCCAGGGACACCAACATGGGGTGCATACATGCACAAGTCAGAAGGGTGCCTGAACTCCTGGCTTTCATTTTTTTTAAAAAATAAGTCAATTGGAAATCTATAAAGTTAGAAAGCAAAACATAGAGGCAAATATTAGGCCAATACAGGGAAGCTTCTGTTGCTAAGGATGCTTATTCACTGTTGCTAAGCAATCAGCATAAGGAATGCTGACCACTCCTGCCACCTGGGATTCTGGAGAGGTAGGGGAGCACCCTGGGCCCTGGAAGTCCTGTCACCATTCTTATCAGTTCCTAACATTAAAAAGCTGCAGCTACCATTCAGAACAGTGTTTATGCAACCATACTGGATATGCTACTACAAGACACAGCACAGTAGTGTAATACATTTTATTCCATCAGATAGATTACTCTAATTATGATTTCAATTGTATTTCAGGAGGTTTGAAATTTTCTGCCACGGACAGTTTGGATTCCAATGGCCTCATAGATGCTTTCAGTGGAATTTCTTCAGGAAGTGGAAATATCAGTCAACAATCGATTCAGGTCTGGATTACAAAGATTTGGGTGCAAGCAGTAGCCTACCGTAATGATTCTTATTATCTTAAAATTACTAGGCACTGTACAAAAATTGAAAACAACAGTGTAAAATCAACTCCACAACCTGTGATTTGCTCTTATTGCACAGAGAAACCCAGGTAGAATTTACAGAGAAAGGCTAATTGCAGAGGCAGATTTTGGCAGAACTGAAACATTTCAAAATGTACAGCTCCGGTACAAAGAGCAACCATTCTCCCACCTCTGTGAAATAGGGCACAGTTGAGTCTCCTAGCCCCCTTTCTGTAGGCTACACCTAGAGGGCGAGTAGGGAGGCCACTGACCCTGCTTCCCCAGGGGGTGAAGGTAGGCAATCCCTAATTCAAACCCATATGCAAGTTGGGGCAAATTTGGCCATACCCCCAACCAGTAGGAGCCCACAAATTAGTAATACCCTAGCCAGGCCATCCTCAAGCCTGAGTATGGAGTGCAAACTCCCCTGGAGATGCTTCTACAACTGTTTTGCTTGCCAGGTCCATGCCTGGAGACAAAGCTATCTCCTGTTCTGGTGAATTCTTAGCTTACTTCTCTTCCTCTGTGGCAGGTGTAGGGAACCTTTGGTCCTCCAGATGCTATTGAAATACAACTCCCACCATGCCTTAAGCCATGCTTGCCAGGGCAGATGGGAAGTGTAATTCTTCAACATCTGGGAGCAAACTTTCCCTACTCCTGGTCTATGTAATTAGATTTGTGTTTTCCAGTTTCAACCTCTTGTTTCTGATCACTGATCGGATTTGTCCTAGGTTTTTTTTTTACCCATTACTGTTTTCAGGTATCCTGCTTATAACATAGCTTCATGTTGAATTCAAAGACACCATCGAAATGCTATTATTGAAATTTATATACTACCTTTCATCCGAAGAGCACAGGGCCATTGTTGCTTTTGCACTGGATTTTTGTATCTAACAGTTTAAAACTTCCAAGGCAGCAAACAACCAATAAAAATCCATCAGCAACTGCAATAAATATATTTAGTGGAGAAAAAACAATTATGGTATCTGCATGGAGTAGCTTAAGCATGCCATAGCTTATTTATGGGGAAGGTTGTTGAGCTGGAGTTGCAGTGGTTCCTACCTGTTTAGCTGTAGCTGCTTATCTACGGTTCCTCCATGTTCTTAACAATGAAACACTGCGGGATATCAGTTTTATCCCTGTTGCACAAAACAAGATGAACATCTCCTTGTGGCTGTACCAGCATTTTTATAAATGCCTCTTTATTATGTACTTTTTGTTCAGCACGACTATCCACTATGAATTCATCTTCTAGGCAATGCACTGACCCTGACTTCTTTACAGTTTTTGAAATAAAACATCTGCTTACCTGGGAGTCCAGGTGGGCAGCTATTGCTGCATGGTGGGTACAGGGGGCTGCCATCTTCTGGTGCGGCTGGGGGATGGGATAGCTGGCACTGCCCAGCTCTAGCTGCGCTGGACCCTTAGGTAAGGGTGGGCAGTGCTCGCTCAGCCAATCAGAGGCTGAGGCTTGGGGGCTGCGAGCAGCCCACCCTATTTAAAATTAACTGTATGTATTCAGTTTATAAAACTTGCCAGGTATATCAGCATACCTAATACACACCAGCTTGAAGGTAAAGGACAAAGTGCCAGTTTCAAAGATTGGATGGCAAATTAAGTTCATACTATTTTCCTGCTAGAGGGACGCGGGTGGCACCGTGGGTTAAACCACAGAGCCTAGGACTTGCCGATCAGAAGGTCGGCGGTTCGAATCCCTGCGACGGGATGAGCTCCCGTTGCTGGGTCCCTGCTCCTGCCAATGTAGCCGTTCGAAAGCACGTCAAAGTGCAAGTCGATAAATAGGTACTGCTCCAGGGGGAAGGTAAACAGCGTTTCCGTGCGCTGCTCTGGTTCGCCAGAAGTGGCTTAGTTATGCTGGCCACATGATCCTGAAGCTGTACACCGGCTCCCTCAGCCAGTAAAGTGAGATGAGCGTCGCAACCCCATAGTTGGCCACGACTGAACCTAATGGTAGGGGTCCCTTTACCTTTACTTTCCTGCTATATTATAATGCTTAAAGGTAACCCCGGGTGGCGCTTAAAGGTAACCAATGTGCCTCTTGGGCTTGCCGATCAGAAGGTCAGCAGTTCAAATCCAAGTAACAGGGTAAGCTCCCGTTGCTCTGTCCCAGCTTCTGCCAACCTAGCAGTTAAAAAGCATACCAGTGCAAGTAAATAGGTACCACTGCGGCAGGAAGGTAAATGGCATTTCTGTGCACTCCGGCATTCACCATGGTGTTCTATTGCACCAAAAGCAGTTTAGTTATGCTGGCCACATGACTGGGAAAGCTGTCTGTGGACAAATGCCAGCTCCCTGAAGGAGTGTCTTCACCCACATCAGTCTGTCTGGACACTGAGGTCCAGCGCTGAGGGCCTTGGTTCCGAAAAGCTACCGGTAAGTTACAGGGAACCAGGCAGAGGGCCTTCTCAGTAGTGGCGCCTGCCCTGTGGAATGCCCTCCCATCAGATGTCAAAGAAATAAACAACTATCTGACATTTAGAAGACATCTGAAGGCAGCCCTGGTTAGGGAAGTTTTTAATGACTGATGTTTTAATGTATTTTTAATCTCTTGTTGGAAGCCGCCCAGAGTGGCTGGGGAAACCCGGCCAGATGAGCGGGGTAGAAAGAATAGATTATTATTATTAATTATTAATTCTTTTTATTATTATTCCTTGGTCTGAAAAGCGAGATGAGTGTCGCACCTCGTAGTTGCCTCTGAATGGACATAATCATCAAGGACTCCTTTACCTTTTTACCTTTAACCATAATGCTTAATGTTTTATTTGTTTGTTTTAATACCAACAGCTTGAAAGTAAAAGTCATAGTGTTGGTTCTGGAAGGTGGTTTGATGGTATTGTAACAATTGATAAAACAGTGGGAAATGACACTTTCTTCGTCGTTACATGGAACACAAGCATATATCCACCAGGAATTCTGCTGATAGATCCCAAAGGAAAGAAGTACAGCCACAACAACTTTGTCATTGATAATACAAATGTCCGAACAGCTCGACTCAATATTAGTGGAACTGCAGAGGTAAAATCCCAGCTCTCTGTGCATCTAACCTTGCAATTACTAGTGTGCCTTTTCCACATAGAAAATATGGAAATGTCTTGTAGAGCTTTATGGAACTACAGCTGTGCTATTAAAGGGTTGTGCCATTACAGGTAAAGTAGCATGATAGATTATGCAAGTGTGGAAGAACCATCTTCTATGTAGCATTTTGTAATGGTCTTAAAGACCTTCAATATTCCAAATTAGCATTTTCCCCACCCACAAAATATGATTATGAGGGTTGTGTCTGCAAAGTCCAAAGCTCTAAAATGGTTCATGAAGTGTGTTAAGGCCCCTTCACAGCTGCCACTCGAATCTGTGCCAGCTTTGCTGAAACTGAATCTCACTGGGAAGTTGCACAAGATTTCTTCTTGGCTCCCTGATCCTAATGCTCATTTGGGAACTGAGGACACTTCCCTGCTCCTGCCCACATGAGATACCTAGAATATCATTTGCCGATGTTTTGGTAGCTAAGGTGTATTTTTTTCTAAATAAAACCTCAAGGCCCACTTCCTCTTCTACCCCCCAAGGGTTTATTTTTAGAGTGCTAAATTCAAACACACAGCAGATGGAGTATACTCACGCACATGCATACCAAGGTCCTCATGTAGAGATCCTGTAACAAACAGGAAAAGGGTGAGGCTTGCTGACATATGTTGCCTCTTTGGATTTCTGCTGTTTAAGTCTTCTCTGCATTGTAATCCATTCCCAGTTGGTTTCTTCCAATTGGCCTTCTTGGAATTGGTCTTCTCAGGTCCACTTGGTCTTTTCCACCATTGGCTTCTCTATCCCATACTGCCTTTTCTGCCTTGGTATTGAGCAGAAACTGTTTTTATAGTCACATGTTCTGGAGAACAAAAACCCTTTACCATAAAATCCATATTGCCAATGGGTGTCTGCCAAAATCCTGGTTTGAATTGTCTCAATATTGTTCTCCCCACACACATTTTCATTTCCTAGTTCATCCTGTGCACAGGATGACATTGTTGCCAGTACTCATTTTCCTTGGTACATTTTTCATAAAAGAGATACCTTCTTTATGAAAACATAACAACCAAAGGAAAAGCAAATGTTTTTCTCCAAATTACTTAGATAATGGATATGGAATATTCTTCTGTATTTCAACACTTGATCTGCAGGTGGGAGACTGGGAGTATTCATTTCAGAATACACATTCAAAAGAGCAAATCATATCAATAACGGTAACCAGTCGACCAGCATCTGTATCTGTGCCTCCAGTTCTTGTGAAGCCCTATATGAATCAAGATACCAATAAATATCCTAATCCAATGGTCGTATATGCAGAAATCAGTCAAGGTTTCTTACCTGTTATTGGTGCAAATGTCACAGCCGTAGTTGAAGATGAGAAAGGAAAAACTGAAGAGCTTGAGCTTTATGACAATGGTTCAGGTAAGTATTTATTGCAGTATGCATTTTGTTATTTTTTTCATTGACATCGTCTTGTCTAATTTGACAAAGTGGCCTTCAAGGCCTCTTACAAAGATATTTTCAAAACCAGGCAGGTGTGCTCCCTCAGATGCATTGAGCCAATATCCCCATTTGGAGCCTACTGCAAAGAAGGCCTGCTCTCTCATACCCAGCCCTCAGAGACAGCACACAGAGAAAGGCTTCAGGTGATGATTCCAGGGTGTGGACAGGTTCATATGGGGAAAGGTGGGACTCTTAGTGGCACCCACCACAAGCTTGATAAATCTCCTGATTTTGCTGACTGTGACTGCAGAAAATGAAGTATGCAGCAAGTTCTAATAAATGTTATTGTATTATGTTTGGTTTGGTAGGTCATGAGTTGTGCTGGCTTGTGTTGTACAGATATTATTAACCAGTCCCTTATGATTCCATACTATCACATTAAGTCGGGCATTTTCTATTTCATGAAACCAGGAGCAGTTACTATGAAATAAACATTTCTTGCATGTGGTATGTAGGGTTTATAATGACCACAAGTGAGAGGTTTGCTTTGGATGTTAAGTATTAATATTTATGTTCTCAGGTGCTGATATACTCAAGTATGATGGAATTTACTCAAGGTATTTCACATCATTCACACAGAATGGTAGATACAACTTAAAAGTGCGTGTCCAAGGGAAAGACAAGACTGTCAGATTGGTCCGTAGACAGAGTCAAGCATTCTATATACCAGGTTTTGTGGAAAATGGTAAGGATTCATTATGAAAAAGCATTTACTAGTAATATGTATCTCTAGAGTTCTCAAAGTATGGGTATCTCGAGAGAAATGAAAACGTTTCCCTGCCATTCCCCTCCCCACTGTCAACCTTATGCAGATTTTAGATTTCATACAGATATTGAGTACACATCTCTGACACCAGCGCAACAGTGGTGAGCTCTCGTTGCCCTGTCCCAGCTTCTGCCAACCTAGCAGTTTGAAAGCATACCAGTGCAAGTAGATAAATAGGTACCGCTGTGGTGGGAAGGTAAATGGAGTTTCCGTGCACTCTGGTTTTCGTCACGGTGTTCCATTGCACCAGAAGCGGTTTAGTCATGCTGGCCACATGACCCGGAAAGCTGTCTGTGGGCAAACACTGGCTCCCTCAGCCTGAAGCGAGATGAGCACCACACCCCATAGTCGCCTTTGATGGGACCTAACCGTCCAGGGGTCCATTACCTTTTACAACTCTGACACAGTCTATTCTACTTGTTGATTGAATGCAGAGCCAGCTCAACAATGAGGCAGGGTGAAGCACCTGCCACAGGTAGTAGAAACACAAGAGGCAGTGCCCCACCCATGCCACTGCTTCTGTCACCACTGGAATGTCCCACTGCCAGCAAGAGGGAAGTATTCTGGCAAGTGGCATTGTTGCTCATCTTCCCTGCTCCTGCAGTGGCCGCGTTAGTAGAACATCCTGATTCTCAGAGTTTGGCAAGAAGGGGGCGTTCTTGCACACAATGTTGCCACTCATCTTCCCCACCCTGGGGCAGAAAAGATGAACTTGCAGAATGCCCCTCAGGTGGTGAAGCAAGCTGGGCCACTCCTCGCTGAATATGTTGGGATTCAATGGAAAAATTCCCTAAGTTTTTAGGCTTTAAAATATTATTATGGCATCCTTCTTCTGGAAAATACCTACAATGCATCTACACTCACACAAAAAACCCCACACATACCCCAACTGTCACAGAAGAGTTTAAGACATGCAAAAAATTGAAAAGAAGTAGGAAAACCAAGTAGAAGAATATTGTCAAAATTTTAGAAATAAGAAGCAGTTTTGCAAAACTGGCAGTTAAGAGTTGGTGGAACATAAAACTGTTGTGGAGAAAGACTGGCAAGTTAATAAGAGTACAGATTTGAGGGAACTACAGCAGAATTGCTCAGTAGACTGAATTACAGAGCATCAAGTTGGGATAGTGATAATGTTTTAGAAGAAACACAAGTACTATAGTTTTCTGCATACTGTATTTTAGTGATTTATTGACAGCCATGAAGAGATACCTGTTAAGCTTGTCAAGAACTGAAATTGTGACTGGTAGTATAGAGCTGGGTATCCTCTGCATAGAAATACTGTAAACTAAATGAGGGGACAAGAGAAGCTAAGGCTGGCTATATAGCGAAAAATAGGTATCTACTGCAGATTAATAACAAATCATAAAATTGTAGAGTTGGAAGGGACCTGAAAGGTCATCCAGGAATCATAGCCAAAGAATCTCTGACAAATGGCCATCCACCATTAAAAACCTCTAATGCAGAGAGGGTTCATCCTGGTATTTCTTCAGTTTGTCCCAATCTGCAGAAAATTGATGTTTATTTCAATTCAGCAGTAAACCATGTTTTTTCACAGGGAACATGGCTGGACAAAATAAAATCCTCTTGGACTTGTGCCGAGAAGGCACTGGACAAACAGAATGAACCTTGGATCAAACAGAAGTGTGGATGAGCATAGAGTCTACCACATTCTGAGGTGTTCCATTCCAATGTTGAACAGCTCTCACCACCAGGATGTTCTTCCTGATGTTCAGTTGGAATCTCCTTTCTTGTAGTTTGAATCCATTGTTTTGGGCCCTACCTTCTGGAGCAGCAGAAAACAAGCTTGCTCTATCTTCCATGAGATAGCCCTTCAGATATTTGAAGATGGCTATCCTATCACCTCTTATACATGCCTTGTCTTCGTTTTGTGTTTGCACACAGGGGAAAAAAATCACAGACTTTCAGAATACTGAGAACGTTTGCAGAGATTCTAGTTACATCTTATGACACAATTTTTCTTTCTTTCTTTGGAAGGTGAAATAAAAATGAACTCACCAAGACCTGAAGCTACTGAGGATGAAATCCAAGCAAACCTAGGAAGTTTCAGCAGAGTTGCATCTGGTGGTTCTTTTGTGGTATCAGGAGTTCCTAATAATCCAAACACCAAAGATGTCTTTCCACCCTGTCAAATCACTGACCTTGAGGTGGAGCTAGCTGCCGATGATGATGAATTCCTTTTGTCGTGGACAGCTCCTGGGAATGACTATGATGTAGGACAAGGTAAGTGTGGAATCCTGTTTTAATCAACGAGTATGACTCCCTTGCTTAGATATATATTTAAATATAGCAAAGCAGGGGTTTATACCAGAATTAATCTCCCTTTAATATGCTAGAATAGCATGACACTGTTGCTCTGGGAAGACTTCAGTTCTCCCCTCCCAAGGCTACAATTCCAGCATCCTTAACAAACTACTGTTCCCAAGATTTTTTGGGCCAAGTCAAGTATTTGACTGTATGGTTTGAACACAGACATTGCTTTGTTTTAGTCCAAAAGGATTCCTAGGTATAGAATATGCTTTATTTGTTTGGAGGTGTAGCTGTTTTTCCTGTGTTGTGGGAGCAGGCAGGTAGAGCCACATTAGTTTTTCTTCTGTGGAATGAGTTGTTTTCGATGCCTGTAACAGTGCTTAGATTTCTAAATGTCCCCCTGGACCAAAAATGGTTCTGGACACCCCTGACAAATACCATGCTTTTAAATTAGCATGGAACAACAGCCGATCTTAACAACTTTGACATGGTGGTCATGTGAACCAGTGTGTGCCCTGGAATATTTTCCAAAGTCTTCTGCAACACACAACGATGCAATGGCTGGTATGCAATATGCTTAGGGTTCCTGGAGGATAGGAAGTTATGCACTGATAGGCTTGTCACTGTTTCCTTGATCCATGTTTGAAGATGTACATCTAACGCATGCCTGTTGTGGGTCCTTTATTTTGCAGCTGAACGATATGAAATAAAAATGAGTGAAAATCCCTTGGAATTAAGAGATGCAAGTTTTGATAGTGCCGCTTCTGTGAACACTACTGGACTGACAGTGGAAGTCGCTGGGGTCAAACAATCTTTTCAGTACAAGTCAGAAAACTTAACAAAAGAAAATGGCTCCTCCATCTACTTTGCCATTCGTGCCATTGATGGCAGCAACAACACTGGAAAACCATCTAATGCAGCAAGAGCAGTTGTGGTTTTTTCCACATTGCCGGCTACTCCCACTTCTTCAACTGGCACTTCCACATTGCTAAGTACTACCATTAGTCCAAACAACACTTCCACCGCTCACACAACTTCCTCTAATGTGAAACCCACTGGTGCTAATGATCCTGAGAACAGTGTGATAAATGACACAACCAAAATTGTGATCATTGTATGTGCTTCTGTGATCATTATTTGTGTTATTGTAAGTATAACCATCTGCGTTGTACATAAGCGAAGAAACAGAAGTCCCCAGACTGGAATGTAATACAACAACAATGTTGGAGAAGCATCTAATACAGCAAGGGCAGTTATAATTGTTTCTCCATTACTTGGAGCTACTCCTAGTCCAAACATTTATACCACTTCTTCTAATGTGTAATTCTATTCCTAACACTTGTGATAATAGTATGTACTTCTGCAGTTATTATTTGTGCATTTGCAAGTCTAACAGTATGCTTTATTTAAGTGAAGATACCGAAGCCCTAGAACTTCTGAGACTGAAATGTAATAATTATATATTAACTTTTAGAAGTCAGATATCCTAAATTATACAATGGAAAAAGAGAGTATATTCCTTTTTCTCCATTGTGCAATTATATAATTAGTTACATGATTTTAAATGGAACTCCTTCTGTATCTGATTATGGTCTATTTCACGGTTTCCAAAAATTCTAAATGGTAATGTATACATACACAGCTTGAATAATAGATTAATATTATCTATTGTAAACAATGAAAGCTAAATTATATTATTATTGTATGTCCATATCCTGTAACATTTCATAGATGAAAATAAACACATCTGTGTTCAATAAGACTTACTCCCAGGTTAGTGATTACAGCTTAAAATAGATTAGAATCCCTGATTCACCTATAAAAATGCACTATAAAAGTTGTATTGCCTTCTTACTTTTTGACAGCAGTGCACAAACTGATATGGGGAGAATGGTGAAAAATTATTAAAGAAGAAGATTCCATGGAGAAGACTGGAACAATTTTATTTATGTTTTCTGATTAAAGGAAAGAAAAGAAAAGTGGTCCACCGTCCCCATGATTAGGATACCGTGCTACGGACTCCCCCTCTCCCATGTCATGTCCCAAACTCCAGCGGGTACAGAATGCTGCAGCGAGGCTCCTCACGGGGTCTCTGCCATGGGAGCATATTCACCCAGTGCTTTTCAAGCTGCACTGGCTCCCGGTGGAGTACAGGGTCAGATTTAAGGTGCTGCTTTTGACCTTTAAAGCCCTTCACGGCCTAGGACCCTCGTACCTACGGGACCGCCTCTCCTGGTATGCCCCACGGAGAGACTCAAGGTCCATAAATAACAACACCCTAGTGGTCCCAGGCCCTAAGGAAGTTAGATTGGCTTCAACCAGAGCCAGGGCCTTTTCAACTCTGGCTCCAGCCTGATGGAACGCTCTGCCTCATGAGACCAGGGCCCTGCAGGATCTGATTTCTTTCTGCAGGGCCTGTAAGACAGAGTTGTTCCGCCTGGCCTTTGGCTTGGAGCCAATTTGATTCCCTCCCTCCCTCTCTCTCTTTTTTTCCCTTTCTTTTCCTTCTCCTCCTGCGATGAGGCTACATTTTAATATTTTAATGTTCCATTATTTTAATGTTGTATTTTATTTTTGTTTTTAAGTTGTAATCATTCATCTTGTTTTTATTATTGCTTGTAAGCCGCTCTGAGCCCGGCCTTGGCTGGGGAGGGCGGGGTATAAATAAAAAATTATTATTATTATTATTACTAAGCAGCCATCTCACATACACAAGTCCAGTAGCCGAAAGACATGAGAAATAATAGCTTAACTTCAACTGGGTAGGTTGATTTGAAGAGGTGCTAACGGAGGGGCTCATGCTACACGGCTGACATGAAGAACTCCACCAGGGCCGGATCTTATTGGTGGTCTGCCCTCTCTCCCTGTTAAGTTTCAAAAAAGAAATCAACCACCTGGTTACCAAAACTGCCAGTTAAGGATTTTAGAATTGTAGCGTTCTCCTCTAAAGCTTCAGTATCACCTTATCTAAGCTCTTGCTGTTGTTGTTTAGTCGTGTCCGACTCTTCGTGACCCCATGGACCAGAGCACGCCAGGCACTCCTGTCTTCCACTGCCTCCCGCAGTTTAGTCAAACTCGAAGCTGGTAGCTTCGAAGACACTATCCAACCATCTCGTCCTCTGTCGTCCCCTTCTCCTTGTGCCCTCCATCTTTCCCAGCATCAGGGTCTTTTCCAGGGAGTCTTCTCTTCTCATGAGGTGGCCAAAGTATTGGAGCCTCAGCTTCACGATCTGTCCTTCCAGTGAGCACTCAGGGCCGATTTCTTTAAGAATGGATACGTTTGATCTTCTTGCAGTCTATGGGACTCTCAAGAGTCTCCTCCAGCACCATAATTCAAAAGCATCAATTCTTCGGCGATCAGCCTTCTTTAAGGTCCAGCTCTCACTTCCATACATCACTACTGGGAAAACCATAGCTTTTACTATACGGACCTTTGTTGGTAAGGTGATGTCTCGCCTTTTTAAGATGCTGTCTAGGTTTGCCATCGCCTTTCTCCCAAGGAGCAGGCGTCTCTTAATTTCGTGGCTGCTGTCACCATCTGCAGTGATCATAGAGCCCAAGAAAGTAAAATCTCTCAATGCCTCCATTTCTTCCTCTTCTATTTGCCAGGAGGTGATGAGCCCAGTGGCCATGATCTTCGTTTTTTTGATGTTGAGCTTCAGACCATATTTTGCACTCTCCTCTTTCACCCTCAATAAAAGGTTCTTTAATTCCTCCTCACTTTCTGCCATCAAGGTTGTGTCATCTGCATATCTGAGGTTGTTGATATTTCTACCGGCTATTTTAATTCTGGCTAGGGATTCATCCAGCCCAGCCTTTCGCATGATGAATTCTGCATATAAGTTAAATATGCAGGGAGACAAAATACAGCCTTGTCGTACTCCTTTCCCAATTTTGAACCAATCAGTTGTTCCATATCCAGTTCTAACTGTAGCTTCTTGTCCCACATAGAGATTTCTCAGGAGACAGATGAGGTGATCAGGCACTCCCATTTATTTAAGAACTTGCCATAGTTTGCTGTGGTCGTCAAAGGCTTTTGCATAGTCAATGAAGCAGAAGTAGATGTATATCTGGAACTCTCTAGCTTTCTCCATAATCCAGCGCATGTTTGCAATTTGGTCTCTGGTTCCTCTGCCTTTTCTAAATCCAGCTTGCACTTCTGGGAGTTCTCGGTCCACATACTGCTTGAGCCTTCCTTGTAGAATTTTAAGCATAACCTTGCTAGCGTGTGAAATGAGTGCAATTGTGCGATAGTTGGAGCATTCTTTAGCACTGCCCTTCTTTGGGATTGGGATGTAGACTGATCTTCTCCAATCCTCTGGTCACTGCTGAGTTTTCCAAACTTGCTGGCATATTGGGTGTAGCACCTTAACCGCATCATCTTTTAAAATTTTAAATAGTTCAGCTGGGATACCATCACTTCCACTGGCCTTGTTATTTGCAGTGCTTTCTAAGGCCCATTTGACTTCACTCTCCAGGATGTCTGGCTCAAGGTCAGCAACCACACTACCTGGGGTGTACGAGCCATCCATATCTTTCTGGTATAATTCCTCTGTGTATTCTTGCCATCTCTTCTTGATGTCTTCTGCTTCTGTTAGGTCCTTACCACTTTTGTCCTTTATTACGGTAATCTTTGAACGAAATGTTCCTTTCAGATCTCCAATTTTCTTGATCAGATCTCTGGTTCTTCCCATTCTATTGTTTTCCTCTATTTCTTTGCATTGCTCATTTAAGAAGGCCTTCTTGTCTCTCCTTGCTATTTTTTTGAAATCTGCATTCAATTTCCTGTATCTTTCTCTATCTCCCTCACATTTTGCTTGCCTTCTCTCCCCCGCTATTTGTAAGGCCTCATTGGACAGCCACTTTGCTTTCTTGCATTTCCTTTTCATTGGGATGGTATTTGTTGCTGCCTCCTGTATAATGTTGCGAGCCTCCATCCATAGTTCTTCAGGCACTCTGTCCACCAAATCTAAATCCTTAAACCTGTTCCTCACTTCCACTGTGTATTCATAAGGGATTTGACTTAGATTGTATCTTACCGGCCCAGTGGTTTTTCCCACTTACTTCAGCTATAAGAAGCTGATGATCTGAGCCACAGTCAGCTCCAGGTCTTGTTTTTGCTGACTGTATAGAGCTTCTCCATCTTTGGCTGCAGAGAATATAATCAATCTGATTTCGATGCTGCCCATCTGCTGATGTCCATGTGTAGAGTCATCTCTTGTGTTGTTGGAAAAGAGTGTTTGTGATGACCAGCTTGTTCTCTTGACAGAACTCTATTAGCCTTTGCCCTGCTTCGTTTTGATCTCCAAGGCCAAACTTGCCAGTTGTTCCTTTTATCTCTTGATTCCCTACTTTAGCACTCCAATCCCCTATAATGAGAAGAACATCCTTCTTTGGTGGCACTTCTATAAGGTGTTGTAAGTCTTCATAGAATTGGTCAATTTCAGTTTCTTCAGCACCAGTAGTTGGTGCATAAACTTGGATTACTGTGATGTTAAAAGGTCTGCCTTGGATTCATATCGAGATCATTCTATCATTTTTGAGATTGCATCCCAGTACAGCTTTCGCCACTCTTTTGTTGACTATGAGGGCCACTCCATTTCTTTTGCGGGTTTCTTGCCCACAGTAGTAGATATGATGGTCATCCGAACTGAATTCACCCATTCCTGTCAATTTTAGTTCACTGATGCCCAGGGAGAGAATAACAACTGTTGAAGACAAACAAAATTATATCTGAGTAAATATGAATAGGATTGTACTATAGAATAGGTATCATTTTTTCCAGATCTGAACATTGCATCAATTGTAAATGTATCTAAGCTCACACACCTACAATTGATGCAATGTTCAGATCTGGAAAAAATGATACCTATTCTATAGTACAATCCTATTCATATTTACTCAGATATAATTTTGTTTGTCTTCAACAGTTGTTATTCTCTCCCCAGTCTGACCATGTTCATTTTCATATAAAGGCACTGAACTGAACCAAATATCCTTAACTGGAATGTAGTGGAATCCTAGAAAATTATATTTGGACACTGTGACATCTAAATAATCATAACCAAATGATGGTCTGAAGACACAGGTTGCATCAACCCTGCTGAAGTGAAACTCTTCTGCATCTGGTCAGTGTTTAAATGAAAGACTGCCTATGTACATAACATGGAGGTTTCTCAATGAAAAACAAGATTGTCGTTAATAATATTTATGATACCCTATGATCAGAGGTCTCTGGGCATCTTACAATAAAATGTTTAAAGCTCAACTATAAAAATCCAACAAAATCAAGCAACAGAGAACAAATCAAATCAATAACAGCAAAAATTCACAGCCCACAGGAGCAGATTACAAACAGTAAAAAGCCATTGTGTATTGTGTTTTTAATATTTGGTTGGGAGCCGCCCAGAGTGGCTGGGGAAACCCAGCCAGATGGGTGGGGTATAAATAATAATAAATTATTATTATTATTATTATTATTATTATTATTATTATTATTATTAAGCAGGGTTGGCTAACCTGTTGTTAGACTTCTGTTTCAGTGTATCTGAAGAAGTGTGCCTGCACACGAAAGCTCATACCAATAACAAACTTAGTTGGTCTCTAAGGTGCTATTGGAAGGATTTTTTTTATTTTGTTTAGACTACGGCAGACCAACACAGCTACCTACCTGTAACTAGAACTGTTGTTGGACTTCAACTCCCATCAGGCCTAGATAGCAGTGTCAATAGGAGTTGGAGTCCAATGACATCTGGAGGGCCACAGGTTAGCAACTCCTGCCATAAACCCTTTAGAATTATAACGTATAAAAAGGGGGGTTGTTTTTGTGTGTGTGTGTGCTTATGGCCACGCTTATGGCTCTTACGGCTCTACATACCACAACTGCCATGTCTCCATTCACATATTGCTAAACTGGATTGCTATACAGTGGCAGACATGCTTTAACCCTTGGTGTGTCCCAAGGGAGGCCCTCATTTCCAGAGCAAAGTAAGTGTGCAGATGGGAGGTGTTCTATACCCCTTGCCCAACTTTTATTTGTTCAACTTTCCTCATCTAGGTGAGTGCAGTGCCTTTCATTCCATCAGAGACAGATTTTTGCAATGGAACTCTGCACTGGGCGCCAACACAAGAGGCCACTGCAGGACTTTCCAAGTATAACTCCTCTCCCTTCTCCTTGGGAATCCTCTGGGCAGCCACTGGTCTCTGAGCTGCCCCCCCCCCCCCCGCTCCAAAGAGAGGTACCTCCTCACACTGCCCCAAAGGGGCCTGGGAAGAACCCCCTGGTCAGCCCCAGAGGCACCATTCGCCTGGAGAACTTGTAGCCAAGGCTGCTGCAACAAACAGCTGTGCAAGTCTTTGGTACGCAGACATGCAAGAGGGCATCAGAGGAGGAAGGGAAGGAAAGAGGGACAGAGGCCAGAGTTGCCCGCAGCACCCCTGACTATCATTCAAGGCACCCCAGGGTGCCACGGCACACTGGTTGAAAACCACTGACATAGTAAATTGAGCAGAAGGCAAGGTGGGGGGCACCAAATTTACTTAATGGATCTGTTGACATCATGTCTCATACTTAGATCACCAAACTAGAAAACCTGGATGTTCACTACTATCTTTGGGGAAAAGTTTTGACCACTGTGATACTGCAATCCAGATAATCTCTTTATTTCAGGTGAAACTGACACATAGTGCTGGAACATTGTGTAAATGCAACTTGCCCCACCCCAACAAAAGTGTTAAGTAAATAGGTTTTATTATACTGACATCTAGTGGACTCACAAAGCACACAGAAATACTGTGTGGTGTGATCCTATGTATGCTTTATCAGAAGTTCCTGTGTTGAGTAAGGCTTACAGTACTTCTTTGTAAATTCATTTAGAATTGCAGCCTAAGATCAGCTTCTAAAGCCATGCTTTATTTAATGGATCATAATGGGTAAATGGCTGAATAATGTGCAGCGAAATCTTCCAGCAATTATCCATCTATTTTATTGCATTTATATACTGTATTTCAGGGGTGCCATCTCACCCTCAGGATTGTGGGTGCCCGCTGCTGCCATGCAGATGTGTGATGTTACACGCACATACCTGCACATAGTGTGTGTGATGTCACATGCACTATGTGCAGGCATTGAAAAGAACTAAAGAAAACTGTCAAACATTTAAACCACCAAGCGTCATAGCCTGAAAGGACAAAAAAGGGATAATTAAATATTAACTCATACCTTCTCAAAGCACACACCTCTAATTCAACTCAAACACACACAGCGTTCAAAACTCCAATTGTTCTGGTCGCGTTTCACGAGCCGTTTCTGAGCTCTGGGCCCCGTACTGCACCTAAGATTTCAGATTAAAATGGCCAGTTACTCAGAAATAAATTCCATCCAAGTTCAATGGGGCTTCCTCCCAAGTAAAATAAGGATGGATTGGGGACCTGAAAAACTTTCTTTTTGCTTTTCAACCCAAAATATTTTGTTTCGGTTTTAGTTGCCTTGTTTGATGTACTTTTAATGTATAGTGTGCTTTTAATCTGAAATATACTAGTCAGTGAGTTATGATGGTTTAGGTAGTGCATGTTAAAGTGTTCTCTACCTCAGACTCTCACAGGGATGCTTAAAATCTAAATAAATTGGGATCACTGAAGGACCTTTAAGTCTTAGGTTTGCAAACTGGACACTGCCACCAGCTGTATAGGTCTTTATTATGTGGTGCCAAAAATGATATTTTTTATGAAGGAAAGGGGGTGTAGGGATAACCCAGGGCTTGTCTGCAGAGTGGAAGGAAAGCGGGACCTTTTCTGTCTCCCTACTTCCAGCTACTCTGTGAGTAGCGGGGTGGGCAGGGGAAGGACTAGACACTGTGGAAAATGAACATACAGTAATATTTTAGCTGCAGTTCGTTCATTTTCAGCTTTGTAGTCTTTTTTTTAATGCTTTTTATTAAGTTTTCATTTCAAATACAGCAACACCAACAAAATACACAAATATTTCAAATCTTATTCAGCTTTGTATTCTTGCTATTAAAAAAGCGCGCCTAGACATTCCGTTCTGGCGCCTGTTTGAGGCGCCATTTCATATTTCAGTTTCTAACACTGAGAAGAAAATAAGTTCCTTGTCGTTTCCCCTTCAGACACAACTCACCCGAAACGTAGAACGAGCGAAATGGACGCTCCCGTGCCAGCGACAAAAAAAGCCGCTTCCTCCCTTAGGGAGCAACAACCGCTCCTTCGCCTTCTCCTCGCGAAGCCTCGCTTTTAAGGGGCGGACTTGGGGGCGGCGCTTAACCCCCGTCTCGCGCCTCCTTTCCCCTCGATCCCGCCCACCCCGCGCTCCTCCCGCCCAATCAGATGCCGGATCCGCAGCAGTGCCCGGCCGGGCCCGGCAGCGCCCTTACGCCGCCGCCGCCTTGGCCGGCAGCTTCTGAGGCGGGCGCGCCGTGACAGACGGACGGGAGGGACCGTCGCCGGGGGCACCGTCACCCCTCCCACGAAGATGAACATAATGGACTTCAATGTAAAGAAGCTGGCGGCCGACGCCGGCACGTTCCTCAGCCGCGCCGTGCAGGTAACGGAGAGGCGAAGGGCGACTGGAGCTGGCCTGGCTTCGCCTCAGCGGGGAGGAGGACAGGAGGGCGGTGGCTCCTCCGACCTGGCCCCCCTCCTCCTCCTCCCCGGGAGCCGTTGAAACCGTTGGTTGCGCGCGCCGCCCTTATTTGTTTATTCAAAGGCAGAGATGGAGGGGGGCCACACACACACACACCCCTCCGCTAAGTGGGGCCTGGCCGGGCCTTGTCACGGCTTGGCAGCCTGGTGGCGCCTCGTCCTCTCTCTCTCTCTCTCTCTCTCTATCTCCCCACACCCCCGCGCACGTCTAAGCCGCCGCCCATCCGCTGTCGCCTTTCTGCGGGGCTGGAAGCCGAGAGTCGCCCTCCCTCCCTCCTTGGCCGGCCTTTGAAAGGCCTCAGGCCGGCTGTCCTCTCGGCGCCCGCGGCGGTGGGTGGGATGGGCCTGACCGCCTGCTACCGGCCTTGATTACGCAAGACCTCCCCCTCTCCTGGGTGTGGGTCTCTCTCTCTCTTCCCCACCGCCGCCGCCCACTCCCTTCCCCTGGCCGGCTGTGCTAAGCCAACGGGGAAACGGGGCCTGCTCGAAATTTTGGGCATGGCCAGTGTTGCCTGTAGGCGAAGACTCGCAGCGGCCTAGTTTTTAGTGTTTGGCGTTTTATTACGTTTCTATATGTGTTGGAAGCCGCCCAGAGTGGCTGGGGAAACCCAGACAGATAGTTGGGCGGGGGTATTATTATTATTATTAATTGATGGGTGGCGTGCTTTTAATCTTATTTTTATTTATTAGAGAGGGGTGTTAATAATAATATAATGCTATAATATAATATAAAATAAACATAATAATGTTTTTTGTACTACAACTCCCATCCTCCATAGCTAGTAGGAAATGTGGTCAGGGATGATGGGAATTGTAGTGCAAAAGACCCAGCTGGAAACCCAAGTTTGGGGAAACCCTGCTCTAGGCCCTCTCATGTGCTATCCGTGGAGGCAGACATATGGGGAGCGGAGGAGGATTGTGTCTTGTGGCCTTAATCTCCACACCTTTACCCACATTTCTGAGTGGCGTGAGGTGGCGGGGAATTGGGGCTTTTAAAATGGGGTGTTGCTTCCAGCTTAGCCTTGAATCAGGCTTCCTGTCTTACGCAAGCATTTCTACAGAACATCAGTGCGGTAGACCTCCCGCTACGTATTAAGAATTCACAATTTAATTCCAGGGTAGTGTTTCATATCTGACAGGATTTAATTAGAAATTACACAGTAACTACTTGCAGAAAGTGGAAATACATTAATCTCCCTCTCTCTCTGTGCTGCAAAGAGTGCCATTTCGTTGATCTGTTAAGTTCATTGAGCTAGTCTTGCCAAAACCTTTCCACACCACCTGTCTTCTCTTGCCCTTGGAAGCGCCTATCAAACATGCAAGCTGACTGGAAGTGCCATGTTCTAAGGAAGCATATAGTTACCCGATGCTGAGGACAAACTGTGCATGTGGAAGTGGTGCTGTTGTCCTTGTGAGCTTCAGAGGCACATTTCAATTGAGCTAGATGAAGACAGGTGTTTGCCCAAGACCAACCACAGATTGATCAGAAGACAAAGTGCTGGGTGTGTGTTGCAAACAATAAAACTCTGCAAATGAATCTTCCCTTTGCTTACCCACTAAACATTAATTTCCTTTGCATCAAAGATGTATCAGTTTTTCATTTGCCTCTTTTCAGCTCTCTTCACTCTTTTTTCCAAATTAAAGGGCGAATAAAGGTATGAAGGACAGCTACTGTCCACCAGTACCTGGCAACCAGCTATCCTGTGCCTACCACCTTTTCTCTACTAGGCTGCAGTGTAGGCAGGAGTGAACCTTGTAGACCTCCTTTGCATCCTTGTGCTAGCTCTGGTGTAGAGTCGCTTAAGCTAGAAAGGCCCCATGCTGAATGGCCACCTACTTTTCAACCTTCAAAAGCATGTTGTGATATGGCCGAAGATCTTGTGACTAAAAAAATGGGGCTGAGGTATAGAACATGCAAATAGTATTTTTCAAATCTTTGCTTTCTAGGGTTCTTCTAAAAAGTTAACACTTTAATTAGGAATTACTATTTAAGCAGCAATTGTCTCATAGGTTAGTGATTTTGTGCTGTTCCTCTTTTCCATGTGAAGTTTCTGCATCTGTAGCCTTCACAAGTACTGAAGGGATAACAAGACAAACTATCTTCTTATTTAGAGATCTTATGATGCCTGTCTTGTGATATTTAATGTGATTAACATTTCTGTGAAAAGGTTGTTTTTAATGTTTTTTCTCAGATTGGCTTGATTTCAAATAAATATATTGGTCTGAGTTAATCTGTTTCACTGGGTTTTTAACAACTCAGACCCATAAGTGGGTTAGAGAAATGGGTTGTCATAGCAATATTTTTAACCACTGTTATACACTTTCCTGTTAGCTTCCTGTCTCTTGTACATTACTCCATAATTTTTGGGAGGAATCAGTTGCATAATAGCTCCTAAGAACATTGGTCATGCATTTTTGACAGTGGGTTAAAGCCTCAGCGCCTAGGACTTGCCGATCGAAAGGTCGGTGGTTCGAATCCCTGCGGCGGGGTGCGCTCCCGCTGCTCGGTCCCAGCGCCTGCCAACCTAGCAGTTCGAAAGCACCTCCGGGTGCAAGTAGATAAATAGGGACCGCTTACCAGCGGGAAGGTAAACGGCGTTTCCGTGTGCGGCTCTGGCTCGCCAGAGCAGCGATGTCACGCTGGCCACGTGACCCGGAAGTGTCTCCGGACAGCGCTGGCCCCTGGCCTCTTGAGTGAGATGGGCGCACAACCCCAGAGTCTGTCAAGACTGGCCCGTACGGGCAGGGGTACCTTTACCTTTACCTTTACACATGCTCAGTTTCTTTTGTCAGTGCTATTTATAAGATAATCTTCCATCTTTTCTTCAAGGAGCTCAGGCTTTCTCTCAAGACAAAACTACCTTAGGGCTGTTGGAAAGTAGCCCTAAGGTAATTTTGTCTTGCGAGAAAGTGAGTGACCCAAAGTCACCTAGAGAACTTCATGACTGAGTGGTGATTTGAACCTAGGTTTCCCAAATCCTAGCTCAACGCTTCTGCTACAATTGTACCATAATGTCATGAAAGTTCATCTGCCACTAGATAAAAGCAAATAATAACAAACAATATAACTGTTGTTGAAGACAGCATTAAATAGCCAACAGATCTGTGAATTGTGCTGAGAATCGTGGAAGCCTATGGAGTTCATATATTGGTGGTTCCAGTAACCCAAGTTAATGCCTAGTGTCTGTTGAGTTCCTGATGTTTAAGAGCAAACTTCACATACAACACACTGCAGTAGTATATTCTTGGAGTAACCAGAACATGGATAACCATGACTAAGCTCCTTCTATGCAAGAGGGGTCTCTGTGCAGGTGTCTCGGCTGGTGGAAGATGTTCTATGCTGTTCTGATCCAGCTTTGTTTCCAAAGGTCTATGAGCAATCCCAAGCTGTAAAACTTGTTCTTTAGGGGGAGAGCAATCCTATTCACAGCAACTTGAATGCTACCTCTTTGGAGAGATGAGCTACCTTACATCTGTCTCATCAGGATCGAGTTTCTATGACCCTCATCCAGTCCATTACTGATGCTAAGTAATAATTCAATATTTCCACTGAAGCTGGGACCAATGCAGTATGCAGCACAGCTAACCAGCAGCTCTTCTAGTATTAGCTAGTCAATAATAGATTTAGAAAAAAGTTGGAAGGCTTTTGTGTGGCCCTTCATCAATATACTCCTTTTAAAATAAAAACAGATGAAGTTATTTAATATTGTATCAAATATGCCATATGGTAGATGATACAATGCAGCCTTGTAGATAAAAGCAGGCATCATAGCACTATTCTAGGTTTCCTCTTCCTGGGATATGGAAGTGCAGAAATCTGGAGGAAGTGTTGACTGGAAGGGGTGTGGCCTGGGGCAGTTGCTGCTTGCCCCAGTAAGTGACCAAAGTGTAAATTCTATTGACACTTCTGCATTTGTATTTGTAACCCTTTTAATTCTGTATTCTTTTAATAAGACCACATTTATACACTTGACCTCTATGTAAAGTTTTGTGTTTAAGATTTGACTGAAAGTATTATTCTTTGTCTTATTTCAAGTGTTGCAGTCCTCCTTTTTGAAGTACTAGTTAGACATCAAGCCAGTTGGTAGCTTCATTTTCATAGCAGTTTGAAGGAATAAAATAGGGAAATTTCTCTTTCTTGGATAATATTTCTGTTATGACTTTTTTGTGTATTGATACTAACAAAAGTTGTATTTCTAGACTGTAACATGAAAAGTGATTTATTTGTTTGTTTAACCTATGTAGTTTACAGAAGAAAAACTTGGGCAAGCAGAGAAGACTGAATTGGATGCTCACTTAGAAAATCTTCTGTGCAAAGCAGAATGTACTAAGCAATGGACAGAAAAGGTTATGAAGCAGACGGAGGTGTTGTTGCAACCCAATCCAAGTAAGAAAAGCATGTTTTTATTTTGCTCTTGATGTTTGCCAGGTAACACTTTGTGCATGCTACATAGGACAGCCTTGTATTTAGCCAACCGGAATTCATTCTGGTTTGGTTTCTGTGCTAGTTGTGGAAGAAGACAAGACCCTTCTGCTATAGGTAGCAAAAGCATGCAGTGGGGTGGAGTAATGTCTCTCAGCCAGTTTGCTTGGCAGAAAACAGCTTTTCCAACTTGCTAAGGTGTTACTGCAAGCCTCTTAATAGACTAGTATATAATTTTTTTGGTAAGTTGGTTACTTTTGGGGCCTACTTACAAGACTGACATAGCACAATCTGCTAAGTGGAGCACAGCTAGAACTTTTCTGTTGTTGACTATGGAGAGGCTTGTATTTGTAAACCTTATCTTTTGTGGTGAGCTGTGAAGCCTGGCTTCATGGAAAGTATTGGTTGCTGCTGCTTCAGTAACTGCAAAATGATCAGTAGCTTTATGACTTAAGAAAGTAAGTGTTTTGTTCTCAAAGACAGCTCTGTAGAATGATCTACCTCAGAGCAAGTGGCGTTGTTCAGCTCTGACTTCCCATTTCAATCTGAAAACAAAATACAATTTATTGCGAACTGAAGAGTAAAATCATGATGATGGGTACCTATTTGAACATCACTCCAGCTTTTACTTCACCCTAGCTAGTGTTGGGACATATATGTGTGTGCAGAGGGAGAAATTTGAACCCTGGTGAAGCAGTAACTAGTTTAGTACAATAAAACTAGTTTCCAGTCTGGAGCTAATTCTCCACTTGTTCTTTACAAAGATTTGAACAGTATATTGAATGAATGTTGCTGGTTATACTTTAAATATAAATCCCTAGCTTTTTAAGAAAAAAATGGGTATAAAGTTGAATATTAATTATTGTTTTAAAAATAGAAACAATATTCCATTAAGATACAATAACATCTGAAAGGAAAATATCCTAGAATCAAATACCATCAATTGTTGTTGACATCTATCTGTTTCAAAAGACAATGGAGTGTGCCTCTGGGGTAAAGTCAAACCACTGGAGTATCACAGCACCCACTGTGGCTGCAGAGACCGGTAACTTGTCATACTATCTTATCCGGACTTCAATATTCTCATTGGCATTTGTTTTGTTTTCAAGCTTTGCCTTTGAACTTTGGTCTCTTGAGGCTCATCCTGATTTCCTCAGTAAATGATTGCATGCTGGAAACTGTGGAATGCTTAATAAACAACAACCTAGCATCTGGTATCTTTTTTCCAGCCTTAATAACAAAAAATGCCTACTACCTTCTCTGTAGTTCATGTTTAAGGTTGAGAAATTACTTTCTAGGCCTACAGCTTTGAAAGAGTGGGTTAGAAACTTAATTATATAAGGTTGATATGCAGTCATGGGCTAGGTGGCCTTATTGTATATTGAATCTTTTCCTTGAGTATGTGTGTGCGTTGAAGTTTCAGTCTTCTAATACTAGAAGACTGTTCATGGAAGAAGAGGGGTGAGAGGGTGTTCACTTGTTGCTCACTAATTTTTTTGTTGGTATTATTATTTATTAAATTTATAGACTGACTATTTATAGTCTGACTATTGAGGGCATGTGTTTGTTAGCGGAGTAGATCCACATTAAGAAAATTCAGTAATCTTACAGTTCACTACTGCTGGTCTATTTTTTATTCCCTCAGGCTGTTGGGGAATATCTTTTCTGGAAATGTATAGGGGTGAGGCATTTTTTTTTTAAGTGGCTACTTCATTAATTAACATAATTCTGAAATACTGATAGGACAGAAAAGGATATTTGGTCTTCAGTGTATTTGGCTATCTCTCAGAACTATATAAAGCTGCTGATTTTCTTAAAAAGGAGCTTCACACTTCTGAGCTTAGTCAGACAGCCCATCTGTTTGGAAATGGGAGGCTGTAATATGTCTCTTGAGTATTTGTATACTTAAATAGATTTCCTTATTTAAATCTTGAGTGATGATGAAATCTTTTTAAACTGACCTTTTTGCTGTATAGACAGGGATCCACAAACCTCCTTGACATGAAGGCTTCTATTTGTTGTGATATGAGTTCCCATATTCCATGTCAGAGAGGAGGATTTTTAAAAATGCTGCACTAAACCTTGTAACAGACAGAAGCAGAGACTAACATAGCTTCTACTGTTTCAGTTCCCTATGCAGTTTTTGCTGCCTCTGTCCCCTGTCTTCTGGTGTGCACACAGCATTTTGAAGGGTCAGTGGTGACCACGAGTTGTGGCTGGGTAGTAAGTGAAGAAAAATATGTGCAAAAATAGGCAAAAATGACTGGAGCAGTGTGAGTTTAGGTGCTGTTAACCATGATAGGGTTTTTAAAAATCATTTTTCACATTTGCAAGTCATACATAAAAAGGATGTTGGGTATTTCTTCTTCTTCAAAAAAGCTGTCATCAAGCATTAGCACTTAACAGCATTATTTGAGATTTCAAATAAATGCTTTTTACATTGGCCAGTAACTTACAATTGGTTGTGTTATCTTTTGCTAGATGCTAGAATGGAAGAGTTTGTCTATGAAAAACTAGACCGCAAAGCTCCAAGTCGTATGAATAACCCAGAAATACTAGGCCAGCACATGATTGATGCTGGGAATGAGTTTGGTCCTGGAACAGCATATGGTAAGTAGCAACTATTTCATATTACTTGAGCATCCGGGACTAAGAATTGTTGGTGTGGTAGCAACTTGTGCTGATTGCACTGAGGAGTCAGTGTATACAGGATAGCAGTGGCATTTAATTAGGAATATGTACAAGATGGCAGTCTTGTATTAGAAACTATGGGTGAGTGGTGCTTCTGTAAGGATGGTTTATTCTGAAGCTGTACGTGGACCAGGTTTGAGAACTTGAAACTGACTTGAAAAGCAAAATGCAATATCAAAAGTAAAACTTAGAGCATGCTATAAAACAATGCAAATACAAAACACGCTTAGTGACATCGTGAAAAGTCACTATGTCAACATTTCATGCTTTACGTTTCTGTAATTGTAGGTGGGTGGCTATGTTAACTCATACTGGAACGACTTTTCTGTTACAGGAAATGCTCTCATTAAATGTGGAGAAACACAAAGACGAATTGGAGCAGCAGACCGAGAACTAATTCAGACATCTGCAATAAACTTCCTCACACCTCTGCGAAATTTTATAGAAGGCGATTATAAAACAATTACTGTAAGTTGTGAATATGATTCCTTAACTTTAAAGAAGTAGTTCCAAATACATAAAGAAGTATCAATTTGATTTTGTGTCATTCAGCATTATTCTTGAGGGGTTCGTACTACAAAAAAGTGACCTAGAGGACTTTAACCATTATATAACAGAGAGAGAACAGGAAGGGCCAAGTCGCTTATGCTTCTCTATTTTCTCTAAAGTGAACCTTTTCCATGTACTCACATGTAATTTTCTTCAACTTTCGCAGAGGGAACGCAAATTATTACAAAATAAAAGACTAGACTTGGATGCTGCCAAAACAAGACTGAAAAAGGCTAAATTAGCAGAAGCTCGAGCTGCAGTAAGTAAAATTTATCTCCATAAATGTTCAGAATATTCTTGACTTGTTACGTGGTGTTCATGGTTCAACATGTAGCCCTTAAATCTTGAATTAACCAAGTGTCAGTAAATATAGATATATAAACAGGGTTAACCAGAAGTTCTTTCTGTCTTTCTTTCTCTGGCTGTGAACAGACTAGGAGCAGATCTCTGGTCTGCAGTGAGATTTTGTAAAGGGAAGCCTTGCCACTCTACATCCCCAATCTTTCCCGCACCATGCAGCTTGGAAGCGAATAACGCTGGGTTGAAATCTAAATGGTTTCACAAAGGGTATTTCAATAGCTAGGAACTTGGATTGCTTTAGGAAAGATCTCATAAATACAGTTCCCAGGCACATTTTCAAGTAAGATTAGGGAAGGATACTAACTCTCTATTGACTGCAACTCCAAGGTGCTTATCAGTGGGGAAGACACCTGACTACAACGATGGTATACCAAACTTACATTTCAGCTGATCACGGATACTATAGCTATGCTACATATGATATACTTAAATAGATATGTATAGATTAGCTTTGGAAAGGAAGTCTCAAAGTTGTGTGCCTATGTTCATAATTTGTAGCTCATTTGCTACCTGAATGAAGAAAAATCCTGAGTTTGTAAAAGTATGTACCTGGTCACCTTGAAGCTCATTTTATTGACATAGGAAGCCAGATAAGGGACAATAGGAAAGCAGTGATAGGTATTGAACCCAGAAAGTAGCACTAGTATTCTACAAGTTTCCATTGGCTACTTTAGAAGGCTATGCTCCAGGCATTTAATATAGTATGTTAGGTTAGACCTCGTGTTTTCAATTTTTTCAGACATTAATGTGTTTGGTAATATAATGAAGTCCGCATCTTCTATTCTCGTTCTCTGGCCTAATTGATTTGGTGAGCAATAGTGAGTATATGAAGCATCTTAAGGCTTTTAAACTTATTTCAAATAGTACTTGGTTCAACATGTGGAAATGATACTGGAAAAGAATACATGAAGCATAATGGTTTTGCTGTTTATTGTTTGCTTTTTTGTGTCTTGCGTCTCTGACATTGCAGTAGCACTTAATGATCAACAATTTATCTTCTTTCATAAAATAACATAATTTTGTTTTTATGCACTTTAAGCAACTAAACCTGTCTCCACCTGAAGAAAATAACATTATGGTAAATGTCTCATACATGCTCAACTTGGTGCATGTAAAATGGCTACAGGTTTGTTGGCCTCTTGTCTTCATAACATTTCTTCAAGTGTTTCCTCTTGCTTTCTGTTGATATGTACTGCCAATCCAAATTCCTTGAATGAGAGATTACACCAGATCAACATATTTACATCAGATCAACAGGTTTATATAATACCTTATTGACTTCAACACTTCTTCTGTGTACAGTCTTTGGGAAATAAAATAATATGTCAAACTAAATGTTGACTAAAACAGCAGACTAAATTATTTTATTACTTGAGTATGCTTTTCTTTCAATGATATGAGGCTTTAGCAAATTGTCCAGTTATGTGGTGCTTATTTCTAAGCATAAGATCCAAAAGCTCAGCTTGTTGTGTGGGTTATCCAGTACAACTCTTTCTGCAGGGTATGCTTTTTGTCTTAATATTTCTGAAGCATGTCAGTCTTAAAATCAGAGGGATATTTGCATATTTGTCTAGAAACACTGAGGACATTTCTAAGCCTAATGGAAACTCTAAGTAAAAGACTTTTGTATGGACTCAAGTTGTACTGGACTCTCTTATTGCCTCAAACGATTCACAAGGAAATATGTTCCTTGTTTACTATTTGAATGCCAGCTTCCTTCCTCAGAGTCCCCCTCTTCATTAACTGCAACTTTTCCTGTAATATCTGAAAAAAGAGAAGTTGCTCATTGTACTGAAATTTCATCAACGAACAGATAATCCAGCGTAAATGAAATATGGAGTAAGAACTTCTGAGTTGCATTTCGAACTTTCCTCCAATTCAGCCTCATAGGGAATACTGGGAACTGTAATTTAAGGATGCTGGAAATTGCAGCTCTGTGAGCAGTAATCTACAGTTCCCAGGATTCTTTGGGGTTAGCAGTGTTTTAAATGTATCATGAGTGCTCAGCCAAAGGCTGTCTAGAGTGAAGACTATATTAGTGGGAAAATGGGATAGAATTTTTCTATAACCATTCAAATGACCTAAAGATCTAAATTATTGATTTGATCTGATAAAGACAGGCTTGGATGGCAAGAGAAATCACTGGTGTTTCCTCTATCATTGTATTAGCCGTTGTTGTGATAGACTTTGCTTGTGTAGGGCACCTTTTCATAAAGATCATCCATGCATTTGTTCATAATTCAGGCAAATTGTACCTTAGACTGTGGTCTTTGTTCGCTTTGAAAGTAATATGTTTTAGCTGGTTTCTTTTAAAACTGTTCAACTTATTTCACACAATGGGTTGGATCTTGAGATCTTGTGGGCAGAGTTCTGCTCACAGAATGAGGTGGGGAGAGGTAGTGTTCTTAGCCTAGATCTACCCTACTCATGTGCTCTAGAGCAGTGTTTCCCAACCTTGTGCCTCCAGATGTTTTTGGCCTACAACTCCCATCATCCCTAGCTAGCAAGACCAGTGGTCAGGGATGATGGGAGTTGTAGGCCAAAAACATCTGGAGGCACAAGGTTGGGAAACACTGCTCTAGAGGAACAATAGGGGGAGGAGCTGCAGGGAACAGAGAGAATCAGGGTTGGGTGAATTCCTTTCCATGAACAGGAACCTCCTTTCTGCAGACAGAATGACCCATTCCATCCATAGAAGGGGAACTCTGCATCTTAGACACTTAAGGGTACTGTTGTAAGAAATTTTGTATCTAGCAGGCAGCTTCTTTCAGCTGAAGTCAATTTGGAGGGTAGAATATGCTTCATACCCCATTCTAGTTATAGCTAGATTCTTCTGAGAATAGCTGGGAATAAAGATATTACAAAAAGTCTTCAGCTCACCAGCCAGTTTCCTCTGCTGCTAAAGTCTTCTCAAATGCACTATTCTTGTCATTAAATATAATGGAATTAGATAATAAATTTGGAAAATAGGTATGCATACTTAAAATACAGTATTACATTGGTAATACCCTGTGTGAGCCATAATAAAATTCACTAGTTAGAACACTATAGGTAAAGTGAATAAGGAAATCAATACAAGAAATATGTGAAAGAACACTGAGTGCAAGTTCACCAGACAAATTCTTCATACTGTTGTTTCTTCACTTCTTTATGCATACAAGGTTTGGGCAGAGGAAGTAACAAAAGTAAGTAATCTAACTGAAGCTCTTGGTTATGAAATACCATAATGTTGAGATCTGATTCAGCATGGATCTTGTCCCTGATATCAAAGGGTTGGTATTGATTATATGCAATTTGAAATGGCAATGGCAAAATGATCCACATAACATGTGGGAAATAAATCTACCAGAAAAGAGGAGTGGGTGTTTATGAAGATGTTAAAACATGGTTTTTTTCCCCCTTCTGAATATGACAAGAACTTGGTAATTCTCTGATCCTCAATCCAGGCAACTACCCATCTGACATGCCTGAAACTAGTAGCGCAACACACTTTCTCATCAGAGCAATCAATGTTCCCATTCTGTTTCTAGAAACATATGAAACTTTAAAATATTAAACATCCCATCATGTATGCAACCAAATCCTATGAATCTTCTTCATAACTTGTTTTCTTACTTAACTTGCATTGTCCTATTTTTTATTGTTGTTTAGAAAGGTGCAATTTTAGGGCCAAGTCTCAAATGTCGCTGCTTAAGACTACTTAATGTTCACATGAATACTTATTATTGAACTCAATAGCTGCATTACTACTCAGCATTTACTATTTACCTTATGTTTTCCCATTCTCTAAAGAGCTTTGAAACTATAATTACTCAGAATATTGCCTAGTGTTATATTCTGCTGTCAGAATAAACAACATACATGGGAAAAACAAGTAGCCTTCATTTCAGCTATTAACATACAACTAAAATTACGGGCCTTTTCTTATCATGCATTGCTGTATTTCCGTGTATACTGAAATGAAAATGCAGCTATTACAGTCAAGTTAAAAGTAGGCTTAGTAAAAAGTACTCTGTACAAAAATGGAAAACCACCACAAATAATGCAAGGAAATCTAGACGCCTGGCAGAATATGCCATAGGATCATGAACAATGGATGTTAGATGTTGTGGGTTTATTCCATACAAATACAGTGGTACCTCAGGTTAAGTACTTAATTCGTTCCAGAGGTCCGTACTTGACCTGAAACTGTTCTTAACCTGAAGCACCACTTTAGCTGATGGGGCCTCCTGCTGCCGCCGCACCACCGGAGCACAATTTCTGTTCTCATCCTGAAGCAAAGTTCTTAACCTGAAGCACTATTTCTAGGTTAGCAGAGTCTGTAACCTGAAGCATATGTAACCTGAAATGTATGTAACCCAAGGTACCACTGTACTGCAGGACAAGATTGATTGAACAGTATTTCTCCTGCTTAAAGGAGGCTCTCCAGGATAATCTTTGAAGCTGGAACAGTTGGCTAGCCCTTCATGTTAGTAAGCAGTGTTTTGCCTTGAGCAGAGATGGCGAGCTCTGGCAGATGCATTGTGCTAATTCTTTTCAGCATGATAAGTGGCTTGCTTGAAGGTTTTTAAAACCACTTTCTCAGTGTCAATTTACAAGCTTCCTAACAGGTTTTGACATCAAGTGAGAAATGCAATTCTGTAGGTGTTTTGGAACGGCTGTTCAGTACCGTGAAATAGTAGAATATACTGACTATCCCCTACCACTTACTGAAATATAAATTGAATGATGGGACTAGGTGTGACAATGGATTACTTGTAGGCAAAGCACTGTGGTGCAATCCACATTAATTTTAAGCAAATCTAAGTGCACAGTTAAAGCTCTTACATTGATTTTTAGTGGCATTTGCTCTTATTTTCTCCATCCTAGCAGCATAATTAATTTTATGTATCAAATTCTAAGTGAAATATATCTTACAGTCTGAACAGGAAGTCAGAATAGCCCAGAGTGAGTTTGATCGTCAAGCAGAAATTACTAGACTTCTGTTGGAAGGCATCAGCAGTACACATGTAAGTACTAAGTAGAAGAAAATACGCATCTCATAATAGTTTGTAGAAGACTACGTAATCTTCTACAACTAGAAATAATTTCTAAAAGTTGGTGTGATACATGGATAAAAACTATTGAGGATGAGAAAATCAAGTGATTGTACAAGCACTATGACAATATTTCAATTACCTCTATCCAAAGAGCACTGGAGACTCATAGAGTTATTTTAGTTATGGAGGTTGAGGTAAAAGCTTCTCTCTCCTGACTAAAGGCATCTGGCAAAATAAACAATAACCAATGAAAAATCATGCCCTGAAGTTAGAATCATAGGGTTGGAACTCCCCATGTCCAATCTCAGGGCAGGGTCTGCTATGCAGGTTGCATCTATGAGAAACACCTATCCAAGTTCTGTCTAAATATCACTGACAAAGGAGACACCACCATTTTCTGTTCTATCATTGAACACTACTATTAATGTTCAGCCAAAACCTGCTTCCCTGCTATTTTCACCATCGCTAATAGTTCTGCTGTCTAGAGTAGCAGACCATAAGTTTGCAGGATGGCCCATCAGATATTTTGAAGAACACTATCCTATCAGTTTTTAAGGTCAGTCTCTCCCGTTTTTATATTTAAAAAGGTTCACAGATAGGATAGTTCAAGTCCAGCCTGTCAGTCTTTGGCTATCTTCCTAAGCACTTTATTTGAGATAGTTACTGAAGTTGGACATTTTTGTTTGGGCATATTGGAAGCAACCTTTAATATAAACACAGTTATCTGGAATCACCATGAATTCATGTCAAACTTGCAATCTGACTAGAACTCTCTAATTGTTGCAAGCTAGTTAATGCAACACAGTATACACAGTTCTGTACTGATATTTGAACTCCGCTGCATTCCAGGCACATCACCTTCGCTGTTTGAATGATTTTGTAGAAGCTCAGATGACGTATTATGCACAGTGTTACCAGTATATGTTGGACCTTCAGAAACAGCTTGGAAGGTAAGGAAATTATAGTCTTCATAGCTACTTTCCTAAATTGCATGTGCAGCGTTGCTATAAGTACCTCTAATTGAAGGGTAGCATGGAGGACAGCTAAGTTGATGCTGCTTCACTTCATTGTTCTGACAGGCCAATTTAACTCCAGAAGTTGCTACAGTGATCAGATAAGGAAGAGAAATTAGTGGAAGTAATAGTCTTTTTAATAACCCTCCTTCGGTGACTTTTTAGACATCTGAGGAAATGGTCTGACATATCACAGTAACAGGTCAGCAGGTATAACATATGGATGGCAGAAGAGAGAGCTATGAATAAGTGCTGTGGGCTTGAATTGCTCACAGGCTTGCACTGAAGTACAGCTAGGCTTGTCCTGGTGTATTTGGATGGATGCAGCAAGCCCAGCAAAAGAGGTAAAATGCTTTACAGCAAATAAAAAATGCTGCCTACTTTCTAGGCAGAGGGAGTTCAGAACATTTCTTGCAATTCACAACAACTGTCCTGCTGGATAATTACTTCCATGTTAGCAAACAGTTGTCACATTCACTAAAAGCCAGTTGCTAATGGGCAGCTGCATCTTGGTCTACTAAAAGAAGGCCTTGACCTGGTTCGAAAATATTTCTGGGAGCTTGCCAGAGAAAACAGCAGCTTACAAAGTCGACAAAGCTACTATATAGATAGAGAGGGGTGTGTGTAAAAAAATAGAGAGAAAATCTTACTGCAGAAAGTCATAGGTTTAAAGCAGCAGATGAATATGTAAACTGTAAACTTGTAGTCACTTTCATTTTCAGAATAACTGCATGAAGTCATTCAGTGTTTAGATATATCAGTTTGCCTGATCAAAGTATCTTAATCCTCTTTTCCCTTAGTAGCCTAAAGCTTGGTCTTCTTTTGGAATGTGTTTCTCTGTAGCTAATGATTTCTTTGCCAGAAAAGACTTTTAGAATTAACTGTATTTATTTCAGCAACAATTTCCTGTTCTTGAAAGTGGACAGTCTTCTGTAGTTTGAATGTGTTGTCTTAAGGAATATGGTAATTAAAAAAAGATTTTTAGTGCTTAGCAGTGTTGGATGTTCATGTGCTTGTGTATCGTGATAAGCCTTTATGGCTTATATGAGTCCTCTTTTGTTAAGTCATAAACAGTTCAAATTTTTCAAAGCTAACTTTGTAGACTTTTTATAATTCAAAAGAATCAGTTGTGGGCATGTTGCATGTGTGCCTTCAAATCCTTACTACCATTTAGAAAAATTGAGTTGAAGAAGGTAGGTGACAAGGCAAGATTCAGGGGGACTTTACTTTGTATCCAGTCGGTATCATTGTAAATAGAAAAGATGTTCATTATTGATTCCTCTGGTTTGTTATAATTTCACATCATGGCTAGCCTGCTGAGGTACTTGATCTAACTGCTTGTGGTCTTGGGGCTGTGAAAGCATTTCTGCATAGAAATTCCCTCCCTTGCACATGCCAGTACTCTATAATCTCCCACTCCCTGTTGTCTGTTCCACTAGTGTGGAATATTTCTCTTCCACAACCTGTAAAAATGATTGTTTCAATACAATTTGTTTTACAGCTGGAATAAAATGGGTTCTTGTTGGTTTTTCCCTATCTTGTTGGACTTTACCTTTGCCCAACTTTTTGCTCTGCTGAGCTCTACAAAGCCCCTGTTGGTTTTTGTGCCCCAGGACTTCTTAAAAGAACCTGATCTACACAGTATATGTTTCTCTAAAGTGCAAATAGATCCAGGAATGCCCCTTGAATGCTGTTTCTTGTAACATAATGGAGCCATATTAGGATTTTCCACGATGTATTCTTCATTGTTAAAGTTGATAGGGCAGGTTCTTGAGAATAGATTTCTGGAAAGGTTCTGAACAGGTCCAGTAACTTGTAATAAAGGTAGGATACAGGGGCACCCTTTTTTTCTGAATCGAGAAACAAATTAGGGATGACTGCGTCTAAGGACCTATCCGTTCTTAAGGAATTCAGCCCTGAGTGCTCACTGGAAGGACAGATTGTGAGGCTGAGGCTCCAATACTTTGGCCACCTCATGAGAAGAGAAGAAAAGACTCCCTGGAAAAGACCCTGATGTTGGGAAAGATTGAGGGCACAAGGAGAAGGGGACAACAGAGGACGAGATGGTTGGACAGTGTTCTTGAAGCTACCAGCATGAATTTGACCAAACTGCGGGAGGCAGTGGAAGACAGGAGTGCCTGGTGTGCTCTGGTCCATGGGGTCACGAAAAGTCGGACACGACAAAACAACTGAACAACAACAACGTTTAAAGAAGCATATAAGTGTACATCTCTCTTGCAATGTCCTTCACACATACCCCGCCCCCAGGCATTGTTTATAGGCTTCCTTTGTGAGTTGTGGGTCATGGGATCATGTTTGCAACTGTGCTTTGCTCACCTTGTCATAAGAGGTTTCTGTTGGAAGATAAGGAGAAGCCAGAGGTGGCATTTAACTAAAATGAAAGTATATGAATTTCTAATAGTAAGTGATAGATCTGGGTCATGAAATGCTCATGGTAACATTAGTATGTATGTTTCAGTACTATAATAATTTTGTGTTTCACAGCTTTCCATCTACGTTCCTTGCCAACAATCACCAGTCTTCGTCAAGCTGTGCTCCAAGTAGTTCCGTTACTACTACAGCTGCCTCCTCTGCCTCTGTTACAGCCTCATTGTCCTCAATAAGCAATGCAGCAGCTACATCCAGCTTGGGTGACGTGAAGTCCGCAAGCGGCAACAGAAAAGCCAGAGTTCTTTATGATTATGATGCTGCGAATAGCAGTGAATTATCACTTCTTGCAGATGAGGTACACTTTTTCTATTCTTGCTTTTAAATAGAAATAAACAAATTTAATGTTTTGCTAGCTAAATGCAAAAGCCAATTCTCTGGTGTTACATCATCCAAGGCAGTAAACATACATAAGTATCCATTTGACCCTTGCAATGTACCAGGAATTAGTCATGAGGAAAGAGTGGCTTCTTAGGGAAAGTTTCTGATATTACCAGGCATAGGCAAACTCGGCCCTCCAGATGTTTTGGGACTACAACTCCCATCATCCCTAGCTAACAGGACCAGTGGTCAGGGATTATGGGAATTCTAGTCTCAAAACATCTGGAGGGTTGAGTTTGCTATAGGATTACTTGGATGTTTCAGTCCCTGATTATCTTGCATGTAGCTATGCATTAGCAATAGATTAACATGTTAAATACTCATTTTTGTGTAAAGCTATTTTACTTGTACACCTCTTTTGGAGATACTGCTGGGATTGCAAAATCTTTCAGCCTCCTGACTTGCCTATATATTTTGGAAAGTTGTTTCACTATGCATTTGGACCCCTCTTAGGATATTGTAACTAAGTTTTGCATGATGGTTCCTGAGATCAAGAAGCAGGTTTTCATCTATGTTTGGCTACAGATGGCAGACTGAAACTTCCAAAACTACACTGATTTTTTTTTGGGGGGGGGGTGCCTCTTAGCGTTCTTGGATATTTTTTTGACATAAAGTGTTATGCTCCAGGACACCAAGTACACACTACTTCACCCATTATTTTATTTTACTTCTTAATATTTATATACAACCCAATAACAAAAGTTCTCCGGGAATTTATCAGTAAACAAATAAAACCATGACGTGCAAAAATGCAACCTAAAACTAGCAACAGCAGGAATAACATCCCATAATACTTCTGTTCTGCATTTGTAAGAAACAGTGTGGCAGCATCTAAACTTTGAAACTCCCTGCCCATTGACAGCAGGCAGGTGCCTTCACTGCATTCTTTTCAGTGTGTGAGTATGTCATTCATATACCCAGGTATGTGAATGTTGATGTGTGTTTTAATTTGTTTCAATTTATTGCTGTTTTTTCCCATGTTTAGATAATAGTTTTTAACTGTTTTTTACTGATTTTTTTGTTTTATTCCCTTTGTAAACCTCTTGGAGGTTTTTAACAATCAAGCCGTGTATCAATTTTATTAAATAAATAAAAGTACTAACACATATTTAGAGTGAACACTAGGCAGCAGCCCAGGTTTCTAGGCTAACCCTAACCCTACTTGCAAAGTAGGAGAATTCACAAAATTTTCAGAAACAGGTTATCTAATTTCTTTATTCGTGACACAGGCATAAGAAATAAACACTGCTTTTTCTTTTTGTTTTAGGTAATAATGGTGTACAGTATGCCTGGCATGGATTCAGACTGGTTGATGGGCGAACGAGGAAATCAGAAGGGCAAAGTGCCTATTACTTACTTAGAACTGTTAAACTGAATAACTGGCTTGTATAAAGACTGCCAGTTATGGTGAGACCATATTTATATGCAATTAACTTTATATAAAACAGGTTTAAGTGTCTTCCATGTTAACATCTTAAAGGATGTGAATACCAGCCATTAGAAATGGGCTTTTATGCCAATATTCTTGCATGGTAGATACTCTTTTCAGATCTAAGTTGTTTAAAAGCTTTTACTTTATGTGCCAAGACTGTTTCTACAGAATTTTGTTTCTACTGGAATTTTCACTAATAACTTCTGCTTTTGAGTAATCTAAACTGAAAATGGGAGGTATTGTTTTCTACAGAACTTTTCATAATGGCAAGCTTCTTCACCAACAATAAAATTGTTAAACAGTAGCTTCTTTTGCTAAACAAATATTTGATGTTTAATGTCTTAAAGGGCTATGATTATAGTTATGCAGCTGAAGATTACACTTTTACTGAAAACATTAAATATAATTCTGAAAGGAAATGCACAGCATAAAAAGAGCCCTACTAGAGGGATCAGATTAAGGTCTGTTAAGTTGAGTTTTCTGTACTCACAGTACAAAAGCTGTTTGTGATTAACCAGCAACTGGAATTCAGAGACAATTTGCCTCCCAGTTTTGGAGGTAGCACAAAACTTAGCTCCATTTTAAAATATACTTTAAAAATACTTTAAAATATACTTTAAATACTTTAAATATACTTTAAAAAAACTCCAAATTTGTCCAGGTGGCATTATTCCAAATAATAGCTAATAGAACTATGATGATCCCCATCAGAACACAAATGGTGTAAATACCACAGCTCCTATGCAGGTTTTGTTGTTGTTACCATCACAGATGAAAATATCTAGACCAGAAATTGTGCATTCACCAACATAACCTTTCATTATTTATTTATTTTGAATAACTTTGATTTGGAAATAGTTCTTGATTTTATTTATTCGCAACATGTAATGTGTTCAGTCATGTTAAAGAGCAACAGCATACAACTGTCATGAGTGGTTTGGAGAGGAACAGTGAATATTAAGTTTTATTAAATACCATGATTTGGAAAAGAAGACTTCCAACATTTGAAGGACATCGGCTAATACAGTTGGTAATCAAAACATGTGATGTCATCAGCTGTATCCAGTGTTGGTCCTACTCAGAGTAGGCCCATTGAAATTGATGGACATAACTGACTTAGGTGCATTAATTTCAATGGGTCTACTTTGAGAAGAGTTGAATGGAAACCTGGTATGATTAGAAGTGAGAGTTCCGTGTTATCTGGGACTGCAAGATACATGCTTCTTAGCTAAGCCTTCTGAAAAGCAATCCACTGACTGATGAGTGTGAGAGATAGTCTTGAACTTGGTATATAGGGAGGGAAACTAACTGCTTGGGTTATTGACTGATGAATTACTTCCATGTATGAATTTGCCAGCGGTGATGGAAGGAACTAAATACTGATCCCAGAGTGGAGAGACCTGCCTGTACATTGCAGTAACTGGGGCAGAGGGGAGAGGAGCAGCTGTTGCACATTTCAGCTGTAGTTCAAAGTGTAAAAGACTTTTCCTCAAAAAAGTAAGAACCTGAGAAAAGATTCTGAATATTCAAGTAAGTTCTGTACATTGAGGAAAATCAGAAATTGAATTTGCACATGCCTACTGTACACTACTGGGCATTTTGACAGGAGGCATGCAGGAGTCAGAAAATGAAGAACAACAGAGGTCAGAAAGCTGGCTGAGTTATCATTTCAGTTGTTCAAGGAGAGTATTCTGTAGTCTGCGTTTCTCCATGACTAGCAGAAGCAGAATAAACTAAAACATGAAACTGTGCCTGACCTTCAACCTGTATAGATTATTCAGAATTCAGCTCTTCTTAATGCAGAATTTTGATAATATTTTTAATACCTAGTACAGCTCTGTACATAATCTGTCCTTGGAATACCATTTTTTATGCCATTTTGGTAAAAACGCACAAACGTTCCTATGTGAGGCAAAAAAACACAGCCTATGACTAGTGTGTTGGAAGAGAGTTTGGACAGCAAAAAGGGAATCCCAATTTGTAGCACCTGTACTGGTGCTGCACACACACTCCCTCACCCACTAGCCGTGGAGCGGCTAAAAAGGTTTTGAGTATACGCAATTTTTGTGTGTACATGGAACCCTTAGAACCAAACCCCTATGTAAGGTGCAGGATTACTGTATACTGAAAGCTCAGCAGCTAATGACAGTGTTCCCGGCTGTTCTTTGTTTATACTTTTTTTTAATAATAAATATGGCCATTTTATTAGGGACAATATAGGGTACAATTGCAAGTGCAGCGAAATCTTTTTCCAGGGTCTATGACATGATTGCATTTGCGGCTTTTGCTGTCAGCGAGAGAACACTGTTTGGGGCTGCGGTGCCCTTGCTTTCCTCTAGCTATTTGTCAGATTGTTTGGCAACCTTCACAGCACACTTCAAGGCAGCAGAAAACTTTTAATGAATTCTCACCTAATGCTTGTGGAAAAGTTAAGAATACTTTTCTTGATTGTCTATTTGTGAACCAGGTGTGCTGTACTGGGAAGGGCGAGCTGGTAAGCCCTGAATGATTACCTGCATATATCAAACTGGATATTGGTGTTCTCCTTGGCTACTTAAAATAAATTGTCTGAATTGTGAACTGAGGCTCTCAATGACACATGTATCTTGAATATGTGGTACCATACCCAGCTGAGCTATGAAACCAGTATTGGAGCTTTTGGAACAAGTCTATAAAAGGAAGACGCTGTGTATGCCTCATCTGCAGGGCTTATTCTCCCTTGTATCTAACCAAGTGGCTGGACTACTGGGACCAAGATCACACACTTGTAGGCACTTAATATCTTTACACTTCATATGTTGAACAGATAGATGATTTTAGACATCATATATTAAATCATGGAAAGAGGTAAATGTTCCTATTTTGAAAAGTTGAATGTACTCTTCTGCATTCAGGAAGAGATACTAAAACAGCTTCATACATAATTTGCCATTCAGAAGAATTCAAAATGAAGAAAGACCTATACTTACAAGAAATTGAAAAAGAGGAAGAATGGGGAAGGGGTGTACCTATAGAGGGGAGTTCAAATATATTGTTTCTCATATGAGGTCTTGCCAAAAGAATTCTAGGACCTGCCACCTGTTCTACCTTTTCCAGGTCTGTTGCATGCGAAGGGAAAATTGTGAGCTGTATCCACACAGTACATCACTGGGATCGAAAGCGTTCTCTTGGCATGCAATGGCATGAACACCACACTCCCCATTTTCATTCATGGCAGTAGTTTTGCACTATATGGAATAGTGGTCGAAAAGTTCCCCAATCTTTCAGTGGGGAGGCGTGTTGTGGAATACTCTGTGCCCAAGTTTATATGGAAATGCCTCTGCAGTTCTTTGGTCCCATACCCATACCTGACCTTGAATAATTTAGCTTTCCTGTAGTTAATGAATCCAGAAGTATTTTTAGAAGGATTTAAAAAGAAACTTCTGAAATGACTGCTCATGGTCTAACTACTTTGCACGCCATAGGGTGCAATAAAAGTCTTGCCACTCTTGCTTAGCATTTTAGGCTGTGTTAATAGCTTCTGCTTTTGTTCAGACTTGATTGCGACTAAAGGAAACAATTATAGGCGGCCCATTGTTCCTAGATAACTTTGTCAAGGCTGTGTCCTTCTTTCTGCATGGCATACCACACAAAAATGGGAGGGTGGCATGATTGCATTTTGCCAAGGGAAGAGAGAGCCTCAGATTGCACCACTGCTAGCACATTTCAATCAGTGAAGCCAAACTGTTAAGAGTGATGTCAACAGTTAACCTGTTATTTTGCTAGTCAGTACTACATTGAAGGTGTTTCTTTGACTTCAGTTGTAAACTAACCAAACCCAGCAAATGGCAGGATTGTGCACTATGCACAAGGTTTTATGTTCATGGAGAACAGGGAGCTTACAGCTGGCCTGTACATGTACCTTCTTCCTCCACTGTTTTGCAGTCATTGCTATTTTGCAGCTGGGATATTTGGGGCCAAACCAAAGAACAATGTGTGGTGATCTCATGCACAAGTTTCCCCCATGGAATTCCTCTGCCCGCCCCCACCCCCAAAACAAACATTTTTGGAAGAAATCACACTGCTGCCACATACACTGACTAGCTTTCATCTGGGCTCAGCAGATTCATGGTGCAGGTATGTCACAACCTTCACCCTCTCTGATCACCCATTTCTGATCATTGCCTCTTTCTGCTGTTTAATGATGTGGAGGTGATGGCAGCTGGTTGGAGGCGAGAAAACCTGCCCTGAACAATGGAGCCAGTTGGATGGATGCTGCCTCGCCTTTTCGGCATGGTGTGGTAGACATCCGGTAAACGGAATTGCAGAATTACTTTGTGAATATTAAATCTTTTATAAATAGTTTGCTGACAAGACTCACTGTTTGGAAACGCATCGGTACCCAGATCATGCTGCCAGTTAATAAAGCAAATGCTGAGGAGCCCCTCCACCCTCCCCTACAGATCAGAATTGCTTTATATATATATATATTTTAGAAATGTGAAATGGGTGTCTGACATGAGCAATTAAGGGAATCTCGTTAGAATTGAAAAAATGGAATTAAAGCTTTCAAATGTCTTTACACAGTTGTGGGCAGAAGCGCAACAACCAGGATTGGAATAATTAGCTGGGAAATTGCTGCTTCTAAAGGAGAATCTGCATGTAAACTATGTTTCTGGAAATAAGGGTGGTTTCCCCCCCTTTTCAGTGCAGGTTCTCTGAATGCAACTATTCAAGGGACTAATTCAGAAAGTAAGCTCTAGTCTGGCAAGCATGCAGGGTGGGGTAGATCCCTGGAAAGAGATTTTGGACTGTGGGAAAAGATTATATAGCTCATCACTTTCTGTAGTTCAGGGTTGAGGAACCTGTGACCCTCCAGATGTTGCTAGACTAGAGCTCCCATCATCCTTGACCATTGGCCATGCTGGCTGGAGCTGATGAGAGTTGGAACCCAACAGCTGGAAGGCCAAGGTTCCCCATCGCTTTTCCTCTCCTTACTAATTATTCTTCTGCTCCAAGCACTGTTGGGGAAGCTACAAACCTGCCTCAGTTCCCATCTGCCAGATGATAGTACAATGCACTGGTGTGGGTAGAGATGCACCCCTATAATTTTAGATTCTTCACTCTTTCATTGCCCAACACACGCCACTTAAGCCCCCTGCTCGCCATTGATCTATGAAGTCTGGTTCTTGCATATTTAAAGAAAAGCCACCTCCCGAGAGCCAGTGTGGTGTAGTGGTTAAGAGCGGTAGTCTCGCAATCTGGGTAACCGGGTTCGCGTCTCCGCTCCTCCACCTGCAGCTGCTGGGTGACCTTGGGCTAGTCACACTTCTCTGAAGTCTCTCGGCCCCACTCACCTCACAGTGTGTTTGTTGTGGGGGAGGAAGGGAAAGGAGAATGTTAGCCGCTTTGAGACTCCTGAAGGGGAGTGAAAGGCGGGATATCAAATCCAAACTTTTCTTCTTCTCCCATATGTGTCTCCATTTCTTAGAGCTGCAAAAGGAGGCTTTATGTCCTAGGGCAGGCTTTCTCAACCTTGGATCCCTGGATGTGGTTGGACTACAACGCCCATCATTCCTAGCCAGCATGGCCAGTGGGGGATGCTGGGGACCCAAAGTTGAGAAAGGCTGTCCTAGGATTTACATCCTATCCTTCACACAGATGCAGCTATTGAGCACCTACACTGTGTTATCGACATCACTTACATTATGTGGAAGGAGCCCAGAAAGAAAATGAATCCTGAGAACGCTTCACTGAAGAAGCTGGCAAAAGCAGTGTATAGTCTGAGGAGGAGTTGAAACAGAGGGTTCCCCCCACCCCTTCAGACCTTGTACATAGCAGGGAGACATTCAACCACGCATACAGAAGAAAAAGTTCCTCCGAACTATACAGCCATCAGAGCATGTGCTACCTCAGCAAACATCATGCCACTCTGCCTGGTTGCTAAGCAACGCACCCACCCATCTCCTCCTTGGCCAGTTGACTGACAGACTGAGAATGAACCTTTATGTTGCAAACCGAACGATCTTTGCTGTTGCACTTCCAAAATGCAGTAGAATGCACCCCACAAAGAATGCACTCCTCATTCTGTTTGCCTGTGAAAATGTAGCTATGTTGAAAGCTACTGAACGGCCTGATTTAAACTTTTTCTCAGCCATTTAGTTAGCCTTGCTGTTCTCTAGCTATTGTAGGATTCACTGATGGCTTGGATCCTAAAATAAGTGAAGGAAGTTGATTGAAAGAGCATTTCATTTTACTTACGTCCCCTGAAGCCACATGAGGGGCGCCTCCTAAATAATGGAAAACCCCTTAAACTGGGCAGGTTTAGGATGATTCCCTTCTCTCAGAGCAGCCCCATACACTCCAACCTATATTATTCAAGAGGCTCCCTTTATCCTCTGTACAGTTTAGTGTCTTGTCCTGGATCTTAGGGTCTTCCTAAAAAAGGTCAACAACTTTCGGGGTGTCCTGGTTTTTTAGTTTTTGAAATCTGGCTACATATTTATTTCATCTATGCATGCTATTTAAGTTGCAAACACGGCCTGTGGTTCATCATACCACTTAGCTATTCAATGGGGACCCCAATATTGCGTTCTTTGCTTTGTCTTACACCGGATGACGGATGATGTTCAGCTGGTTAGACTCACTGGAGATGCAGGTCTCAGAGTTCCTGACCCCAAGCACATCTGTACTGATGGGCTGCCTTAGCAACCATGTTTGCCAGAAGACCCACAGAAAGCCTTGCCTTCTGCTGCCACTACATCAACCTCCCACAACCTCCTTCCTTTTGGGAAGGAACTATATCTCCATAATAGAGCACCAACTTTGCAATGGAGATGGTCCCAGCTTCGATCCCTGCCACCTCCAGTTAAAAAGGATCACTAAGCAGATGAGACTCTGGAGGGACACTGCTCAGCTATATGGACAGATAGTCTGACCCGGATTGGGGCAATTTTTTTCTGTGTTCCCCTCCAGGCACCAGATCAACAACTGTCTTATCCTTGTGCAGTAGTAAAGAAAAATTATCCAGTGTGTTTGTGGGCACATGCTTTCTGTACGTTTCTAGGGGAGGAACATCTTTGGCAAATAACTACTATTTTAAACTGATTAGTAAAGCAATGCACAATGTACATACTTGGAACTGTTTGGGAATAAAATCACTTTCCACTCAGTGCTCTTGCTTCAAAAGTCTGTAAGTGGTGAGATTTGGGTTTAGTCAACTTTCCTTCTTTCTCTCTGCAAAAAACAAAACAAAACAGAAAACAGCTTTCAAACTGGTGCCAGGCGCCCGGCCTGCGCATGGCAAATGTTTTCCTAGACTACTTGCTCTTCGACAGATGTATCTTTCAGCCTTGCTTTTGTGTGCAGCCCTGGGCAAATGCTCAGGAGGTGCAATGACACACTGAACTCCCCGCTCCCATGAGAACCTTGCAACATACAAACCTTCCTCTGCAAACATAACCCATCTGCACTAATTTTGCAGCTCTCTGATCATTGAGATGAGCAATGTCGGTATTCTCCAAATGGAATCATTTGGCCAGCAGATGGCACTATTTATTCCCATAAGAAAATTGGAGTCTCTTGAGTGCATTGCATTGCTAAAGGTCACGAGCGAAGGAAAAGGGTCCAAACATGTATGTTCTATGTATGAGGGATGTTCTACATGAAGCACAATGCTCACAACTTATTTTTTTTACCGTATGCTTGCAGTGTGTTCAACTGTTCCTAATATTGCTGTGTTGGATTGTGGCTAAGGGTGTGTGCTTTTTTACCTTTTGCAGCTTGATTGAATCTATCATTAAATCAATCATAGATTGAAACTAGTTCGATCAGTGAACTCATGTTTTTTTTAAAACTAAGCATTTTTGCATTATGCCTTGCCAAGCTCAGAGCTTGTTTGCGCCTTTGTGCATATACTTGCCCACCAACTGTTAGCAAAACACAGGGCTCACTTGGTCACAGTCTTCCCTATGATGATGAGATGCGCTTTATTTCTATTTAAATTAGAGTAATTACTTCTACATTCTGTGATTTGCATCTACACATGTAAATTAGTGCATGCCCATTTTGTTGTTGTTGTTGCTGTTTAGTCATTTAGTCGTGTCCAACTCTTCGTGACCCCATAGACCAGAGCACGCCAGGCACTCCTGTCTTCCACTGGTCAAACGCACGCTGGTAGCTTCAAGAACACTATCCAACCACCTCGTCCTCTGTCGTCTGATTCTCCTTGTGCCCTCAATCTTTCCCAAGATCAGGGTCTTTTCCAGGGAGTCTTCTCTTCTCATGAGGTGGCCCAAGTATTGGAGCCTTAGCTTCAGGATCTGTCCTTCCAGTGAGCACTCAGGGCTGATTTCCTTCAGTATGGAGAGGTTTGATCTTCTTGCAGTCCATGGGACTCTCAAGAGTCTCCTCCAGCACCATAATTCAAAAGCATAAATTCTTCGGCGATCAGGCTTCCTTATGGTCCAGCTCTCACTTCCATACATCACTATGCCCATTTTACGTGGACCTTTTGACCTTTTTTTGGGGGGGTGCATTTATTCTTAATGGCAATGCATAAGGACCAAACTGCTTTCCACCAAATGGTCTCAAGGTGGCTCTGTGCCACCTATGTGGATGCTGTATTACATATACTTCGAAGTGAGAAAATGAGAGAGGCGTCCCTGGAAAAGGCAAGCAACAATGCAGCTTGCAACATGGACTTCAGGAACTGGCTATCTACAGCACGAGTCGAAAGAAGTGCAATGCTGCACAGAGGTGACCTTAAAAGTGCCTCAAGTATTTGGGGAACGTAAAAAGGATATGATAGCAATGAAGAAATGGTAGGAAGATGAGGTTTGGGCAGTGGCAGACTTAGAGAAGGTCACGCCAAGGACAGAGTGTAACAAGAGATGTAGTAAAAATCCAGCATATGAAGGATCAAATTCTAAAGTGTTCTGGCCCTCCGCTAAGGAGACTTGGCAAACAACTCATAAGAAGTCTCTTTATTTGTTCAGTCTCAAGGCAACCTCCCCGCTAAAGCAACTTCACAACCCAACCAGAATCTGATCCTGCAGACTTAGCCATGTAAGGCGGTGATATTCAAGAGATGACTATTGTGCTGAGCCACACTTTTGATACCCTTCCCACAGCATCCAAAAATATTGGGCTGACTCTCTAATTCTCCTGCGGAGCAGTACTGAAGAAGAGGCTCTCATTGTAGAAGCAGAATAAAAAGGGAAAGGACCCCTGATAGTTAAGTCTAGTCGCAAACAACTCTGGGGTTGCGGCGCTCATCTCGCTTTACTGGCCGAGGGAGCCGGCATACAGCTTCTGGGTCATGTGGCCAGCGTGACTAAGCCGCTTCTGGTGAACCAGAGCAGAGCACTTAAATGCCGTTTACCTTCCCGCCGGAATGCTACCTATTTATCTACTTGCACTTTGACATGCTTTCAAACTGCTAGGTTGGCAGGAGCAGGGACTGAGCAACGGGAGCTCACCCTGTTGCGGGAATTCGAACCACCAACCTTCCAATTAGTAAGCCCTAGGCTCTATGGTTTAACCCACAGTGCCACCCGTGTCCCTAGAAGCAGAATAGCTTGGTTTAATGCAGAAGGCCCCAGGTTTCATCCATAGCATCTCCAGGCAGGGCTGGAAGAGAACCCTGCCTGAAACCCAGGGATGCCACTGCCGCTCAGTAGAGACCAGTGCTTCCCAAAATATGTTCCCATGGAATATTGGAGTTCTGAGAGCTGGAGAGTTGTTCTGTCACTGGAATCGAGTAATAGTGCTCTTTTCCCAATTCACACAAAAAACATTGAATTTCTAGAATATATTTTTTCCCATTATCTAGGGTTGCCATATTTCAAACAGTGAAAATCTGAACGGAAAAGTTGTTGAGGTCTTCTTCTTCTTTGCTCACGGTTGTTGAGCAAAACCAACAAACCAACAAACCATTTATTCATTCCAAAAAAATATTAAGTTCGGGGGCTCTTTTTGTCATTTTAATTGATTTTTTAAATAAAAAATCCCCCTTCCCCATGCCATACATCTGGGTTTGCCCCGGATGTTTTGCCAATTCAGCAAATATCTGCCTGGATGCCTTTCTACTGTCCAAATCCCGGCCTGGTTGTGTCTGGCAAAATCCGGATGTATGGCAAGCCCTAAGTTTTAGAACTGCGTCCAAGCCATTTTGACACTTGACAACTGGTTCGCCTCTAGCCATATTGTTGTTGTACAGCATCCATTATGTACTCACACATTGCGACTGACATGGGAGTTGTGAGGGCCCTGACTTGGTTTCGAGTGAAATGGGTAGCTTAACATTCCGGAGTTAATGGAAACATTTACTGTGGCTCCGATGGCAGGATCGATCCTTTGTCCGAGAAACACACAGCAACTGGAGAACAGCTTTGCTCCTTGGCACCGGCTCGCCTGTTCAAATGCCGCTGGCAGCTGCTGTTTTTCTCTACAGGAAATCCCACCACTTTGCACCGAAAGGAGGATTAAGAAACAAAAGTCCTGCCTTGATTTACAGTTTCTTTGAGATTCTAGCACACCGTGTCCAAAGCTATAGCTTTATGCTTGTTATGTCTGCTGTGGGGCTGAGGGCCTGCCATGGTTCAGGCTGATGGATTGAGAAAAGGCGTTCCTCGCAGAACGACTCGATGGCAACGACACACCATCAGAAGCATCTCCAGAGCAATCTGGAGTTGACATTCCTGCTACGAAGGAAGCAATAATTCCTCCTGACCCATAGCGCTTGTGGAAGTGAAGTCGCCTGGGATTTTGACACTTGCCCACAAAATACAGAGACAGCCCTGCAAAATATTGCCCGCTCCTCAGTTGAAGGACTGTGCTAACTAAAGGAGGGGAAGACATGTTATGGGTGCCTCAGAGTTGCCATTTGTTTGGATCCTGAAGTTTGCTTGCTACAGCTTATTCCAGATGTCTTATTTAGCAATAAAGTAGGGCTGGAGGACCTGTGGCTTTCCAAGATTATGCTGAATTCCAGTTCCCATACCCCTCACGGACCATGGCTGGCTGTGGCTGATGGGAGTTGGAGCCCGAAAACAGGTTCCCCAGTTGTGAAAATCCTGCTAGATGTTTGCCTGTGTACCTGCTGCTCCATCACAACAATGTGACCAACCTCAACAGCAAACGGCCTTTCAAATTTACCTCAGAACGTGGGAGCCCAACTGAAATCAAGATGGCTGATAAGCAGCACTTTCCTGTCCCCTCTAGTAAAACAGACCTGTTAGCGGCTCCAGTCAGCCTTGTAATGCGATTTCTGAGGGACGTAATCTTAAAGCCTAAAATCTTTTATTTATTTTTAATAATAATTTTTATTAAATTTTCAAATTTTACACTTCAAATTAAACATCTTTTATTATAGCATACATTCATTGACTTCCCTCCCCTTGCAAGGTTCATTTGACCATTCCTGCATATTTTAATATATCCATCTCATTGAATTTTCCTATCTTACACCAGTTCACAATATGTTATACTGTTGAATTACTTTAATACTGCCAGCGTTTTTAACTCTGCACAATTTTCAATATACTCAATGAAAAAAATCCCATTCCTTTTAAAATACAGTCATACCTTGGTTTTTGAACAGCTTAGTTCCCAAACATTTTGGCTCCTGAACGTCAAAAACCCAGATGTGACTGTTCTGGTTTGTAAACTATTTTTGGAAGCTGAACATCTGACAGCTTCCTGCAGCAAACCAGGAGCCATGATTTGACTTCCAAGGTATGACTGTATCTGTTCTTCTTCCCTCTTACTCTACTTGTAAGACCTGCTGATTCTGCATATTCTTAATCGGGTTGCCATGTGTCCTCTTTTTCCAGGACACGTCCTCTTTTTCAGGAGTAAATTTTCTGTCCGGGTGGATTTTTCAAATTTGCCAAAATGTCTCTGGCTATACTTTCTGGATGACACACAGACATAACTGGCGGCTGAAGTATTGCTTTCCTCTTCTCTTCTCCTGTCCCCCCCAACAATACAGTGGTACCTCAGGATACAGACGCTTCAGGTTATAGACTCTGCTAACCCAGAAATAGTACCTCAGGTTAAGAACTTTGCTTCAGGATGAGAACAGAAATTGCGCGGCCGTGGCGGCAGCGGCAGGCCCCATTAGCTAAAGTGGTGCCTCAGGTTAAGAACAGTTTCAGGTTAAGAACTGACCTCCAGAACGAATTAAGTTCTTAAGCTGAGGTACCACTGTATATCAGTTTCTATAGCTTACATATAGTAGGGGTATTTAAAATCACAGCGTCTTCTTTTCTGCTCTTTAAAATACGGCAACCCTATATTCTATCATCTTAAATTGCCAATCTTCCATACTAGGGACCTCTCCCACGTTCCATTTTTGGGCTAAATTGTCCGTTGTTGCGTACACAAATAAGTTTTTTTCTGACTGCTGGGAACCTCTGTCTGAGCAATTCCTAGCAGAGATGAAAAGCCTAAAATCTTTTAAAGGCTTTTCGGTAACAACAAAGAGGGCTCCCTGGCATTTATGACAGATGCAGCTGCGCAGCCGAGATCCTCACACACCATTAAGGTAATTCCCCTCATGAAAAACGGTAAAGCATTAGCAGCGTGCTGAGAGTATCGGGTGGACCAACCTGTGAGCCCACAAACAGAGGCCATGGGTTTGGGGGAATGAAGAGCCATAAAACCTGATGCTCTGTGACCAATGCAGTTCGTGTAATGAGAGCATTAGCGAGACTTTGTGCATTAAGTTCGAAAGCATCTCTCAGGGAGGCAGCGCAAGTGCAGATACTCGCGTGTGGGGCTTGGACACCTGGTTAGTAATGGCAGGCGTACATTTCTGTGTGTGTGGCTTTCTTTAATGCTCTCAAGGATTTTTAACTTTGGAGGCAAATCCCCATATCCAGTACCTCAAAGGCGACTTCCCAGTTCTGCTAGGAGCAGAAACAAAACAGCAATGAGCCTAAGTAGATTTTTGCATTGTGCTCTGGGTTATAAACAACAGTTCAAAGCAATATAGAGCCATGTGGTACCTTACAGACAAAACAGATGCATTTTTACGTAGACATGACACAGTCTATTAAGAGTTGCGTCCATTTTGTGCCCATCCATTAGGTCATTCCATATCAAGTGATTCAACTTTTTTACCTCATGTCATCCAATTTTCTTAATATTTTGTACACTTGTTGAATGATCAAAACTAAGTTTAAATCTAAAATGTTAATTTTTAAAATCTTATCCTTTTTGTGAGTTATGAGGGTTTAAATTATTATTTTTTAAATGACAATTTTGGCCTTGCCAGACTACACATAAACCTTAAGAGCTCAGCTCAGAATTGAGATACGCCAAAGCTAAAAGCACCGATCTCTTTTGCTGGTGTTTGGCACCGCTTGGATGTGATTCGGATGGGCTTTCAGCGAAACCATGACCAGCTAAATTCTGCAGCTAAATAGCCACAATTTTCACACACTGCTTAGAACTAACAAATGTGTTGGGCAGGACACATTGATCCAAAGGGAAATGTGTGGTTTAAATTGCATGTGATGGTAATAATGTGCCACTCAGGCTTTGAACAAAACTGTGTACAGTTTTCACAAAGTAATGCTGTAGTTTGTTGTTGTTTGTTTTACTTTACTATCAGTTCCTTTCCCTAATGCTTAAATATTTCACATTTTTCTTTTGTTGGCTTCCTTTGAAATGTGTGCATTGCAGTTGGCAGGCCTAGTAATTGAAGATACGCCTGAGCAAATGATGTAATTGGAATTGAAAGGTAGAAGTTTATTCTTATAATAAAACAAAAAAACCTATACATGTATTTAACTCTTTGTTATTTAGAAAAGTATATATTCGGAGATTGACGGAAAAATACTGGCTATCTTCACATATTTCCATGCAAATGTGGTACACTATTAAGTGCCAATGGGGGTTATCAGTATTAAACACTCGTTCAGACATTGGCCATTTCCAGGAAAATTTAGTTTTGCAAAGTTTTCATTAAAGGGAGGGGGAAAGGACCGGGATAGACTTTTAGCAGCATCTCTTCGGTAACATGATGCAGACTTCTAAACCTCCAATTAACACTGAGTTAATTGGATATGCAAGAAGTCTAGACCAGAACAATAATTCATGGATAATCAAAATGCTGAATTTATTAATTTCTCCTTGGCCCATACATATCTTACTGGCAGAATTGCTTTATTTGACATTGAAAGGCTATCCTTTAGAGCCCAGGCATGGCCAAACTTGTCCCTCCAGCTGTTTTGGGACTACAACTCCCATCATGCCTAGCTAGCAGGACCAGTGGTCATGGATGGTGGGAATTGTAGTCTCAAAACAGCTGGAGGGCCAAGTTTGGCATGCCTGCTTTAGACTGTTCTAAACCTGTGGAGGGCAAACATGGACACATACCATATTTACTTGAATCTAATGCTCAGCATTTTTGCAAAAATCAAGGTGCACATTGGATTCAATGACACATTTGCCAGCAAATACTTGTTTGGGTTTCAAGGTTCTGAAAATTGAGGTGCACGTTATAGATTCAGTGGTGCATTAGACTCAGAGTAAATACGGTACATTGTCCCTGACCGGCATGTGTTGGAGCAACCCCAAAGTTCCATGTACTGCAGAAAAGGGTTTCTAAGCCCAACACCGTGGAACGTTCTCAAGTGTCTTCCCATGACAGGCAACTTGTTCCCCTGAAATCCCATTCCCATGGGTCTTGCTGTTCTGAACTATTCTAATAGCCTTAGATTGCGTGACCCTTGAGGATAGAACCTTTGGAAAATAGGATAAAAGCTCTTCCGAGCCCATGGGATAAAGCAGGACAGAGCATGCTGCTGAAAACCATTCGTTAAGGAACAACTATTGCCTTCATGCTCTGATTGTGGACTTCCTATAGGCATCATCTCTTGCTCCTGGGCAAGGCCTTCAGTTTCCTGTAACTCTATAGTCCAAAGGTGGAATCCAGCTAATATGTTCCATAAATGCAAAGATGGCACATTAGAACTTCCCTCTCTTGGGTTTGTGCTCCACCTCCTCCCCAAAATCTTCTCTAGAGGGGTGAGGGAACACCTAGGGATGTGTGTGTTGAGGGTGGGTGTGCCCATTGTTCAAGTGGAAATATTTCGTGCTGACCATCTGTTTTGGGCTTTAAACACCCTCCAACATATTTATGGCACAAATGCAGGATCCCCACTCAGTGTGTACTCACTCCTGCTTTCTCCCTGCACCTATTTAGGCACGCAGCAGTTCTGCACAGAGATCTAGCCACTCTTGGCTGCCAAATGTATGATGTCTGTTTCTTGCATTCACATCTTTTAAGTATTTTTGTTTTTTAAAAAACAACACAGCCACCTTACGCTCTTAAAGAAAATGTATGAAAGAGCTGCTGGCATGTTTTAGCCATTCGAGCAACTGAAAGCACCTCAAACCAACACTTGAGAAGCAATTTTGCAATGGAGTCTCCTTTGGGTACTGTGGAGTCTGTGTTTGTTGTCTGTTTTTTTCAGGAACAACCAGTTGTTTGAAACTCCCATTGTTCTGGGCGCATTTTGCGGCAGGGAATTTCGTTAGCGCGAGCCGTTTCTGAGCTCTGGGCCTAAGATTTCTGATTAAAACTGCAGAGTAGAAGGAAAGGAGGACCTTTTTCTGCCTCCTCACTTCCAGCCCCTCTCTGAAGACTGGAGAAGAGACCCTCTTAAGAATATTAGGGGGGTGGGCAGGGGAAGGACTAAACTATGTGAAAAATGAACATAATATTTTAGCCACTGTTCATTCATTTTCAGCCTTGTATTTTTGTTATTAAAAAGGCACGCCTGGATATTCTGTTGTTGTGCCCACAACCTTGGTTTAAGGTGCCATTTAGCTCCTCACTTTCATATTTCCATTTCTACACTGGGTTCAATATTTAAGAGTAGAACTTAAAACACTTGCAGCCCAGCAACCTGGACAGCACGGTGCCATCATCAGGGCAAGATGTTGAATCTGTACAATCACCGGCTAAAAACTGATTCTATTCTTAAGCTATCATTCCATTTTGACAGATATCCCAGTCCTGCAAGATAAAAATTATTGGATAAACTGGCCTATAGCAAAACAGTTACCTTTAAGTGCATTCGGGCAAAATGTTTTGAAGAATGAGACATTCGATACAGATTTTGTGATACAGATTTTATTGCCCTCTCCAACTTTTTCCCCTCCAGGGAACTCATGTCTGTTGAATGGTTAAACTGTGCTAAGAAAGTGCACCTGACCTCAGACCTACACATGCCTTTTGTTAGAGGTTTTAGATGTAGTCATCATTAAAGTGCATTCCCCTAGCATTCTACAGTCACTGCAGATCACGAGTTCCACCGTCAGAACAAGACTACAAATGATTTTTTTCTTCTTCTTCCAGAGCAGGCATTCATTATGAGTATTGCAAATAACGGTTCTATAAAAAGGACAGCTGGGAAATACAAAATGCAAAAATGCTAACCGATGTCTCTTTGGGAGGCAGAGAACATATTATTTGGCTCCAACTTCCCATGGCTGTACAAAGAGTGGCAGTGTATTAAAAAAATAAAAAAGCAGAGTAATCATCTCAATTATTGGGAGCTGACAAATAAGGCTTTGCCAGTAAAAATAAATGGCCCAATTATTACAAATTTCAGTATTTGCATTACATTTGTCTCAAAGCATTTCATTAATGATATCCATCCACTAAGATGAGCTGAAATGTACCAGGACAGGCCATTTGTTCAGCCTGCCAATTTGTCAAATGTGCTGTGCTTGAAGCTTTCAGCTCCTAATTAAAAGATGTTGAGCACCACACAGTATGGGATGGCTCTGAAATTAATGCAGAAGCTGGAATGATTTCCGGGGTTTATCACACTTTGTCTGAGAAGATTACCATGATGAAAAATGATGTGAGAAATAAAATCTTTTAAAAAACCCAAAACATAATAATCAAGATTTTTTTGTTTTGTTTTAGAGGCGCTCTAGCTTTTCATTTAAGAATTCTTCTACGCTGTCTGTATTCCATTTGAGAATACTCAGTTCTTCGGCAATGTTCCCACCGTCATCCAAGAGCTTCAGTACGGGGTCAGAACCACGTACGTACTGCAGAGGAAAGAAATCCAAAGTTACTGTCTGCCTGGATTCAACACATCTGGCAAGCTCAACCTTCACTTTCTTGCTTCCAAAAGTACATACATTCTGAATGTATAGCTATGTAGGGTGATTTTCTGAAACAATGACTACTATATGCAAGACTTTGATTCCAGACAGAATGAACTGCCACCAGCATAGCTATTATTTTCAAAGACAAAATGCACTCAGGACTGATGTACAAACTCAGTATTGCTGTGCTCCCCATACTAAGCTTAATCAGTTATTTACAGATCACAGAATTGTAGCGTTGGAAGGGACCGCAAGGGTCATTCTAGTCCAACCCCCTGCAATGCAGGAATCTTTTCGCCCAATGTGGGACTTGAACCCACAACCCTGAGATTAAGCGTCTCTTGCTCTGCCAACTGAGCTGTCCCCTTCCACTGAAAATTTCCACCCATCAGATGCACAATTCACATCTTCATTCAATACTAAGGTAACATTTGACAGGTTTAAATTAATATTCAAAAAAACAGAAACTAGTACAAACCTTGATCTGCAGTCCCCTGAACAGTTTGGGCTTGTCGCTCCTGACGAAAGCTAGAATGTGGAGGCAAAGAGAAAGAATTATTCTAAACAGAATGAGCATTTCTTCTTGTGCCTTATGAACAAGATTCAAAGTCGAGATGAAACACAGAAATATGTATAATTGTAGTCTAAAATTCACCATATTGCAGAAGGGAATTGTAGTGTCTGTTATGCCCTCTGCTCTTGCCTGACAGGAACAAGTCATGGCAATACAGAGGGCTGGCTCAAGACATTTTGCTGCTTGAGGCAAAGGACACAATGACACAATTCTGGCACAACTCCCAGCCCCTTTGCAGCCGCTGCCCAAGGCAGCAGCCTTCTTGTATCCTATGGTAGGGCCAGACTTGCAATACCCACTTGTGTCACATATAGACAGCATCTGCAGGAACAAGAACCAGACACTTATTGAACAACCCTTTTCCTGGGTTTATTTTGTGGCACCCCAGATGTGCTGGTAGACTTTTAATATACACAGATACTTGTTCTACCAGGAAGCAAATGTTGTTAAATGTGCACATGACATTTTGCTTCCCATTCCATGTCCCCTTGCCTTCACCAGTTATTTCACTCACCTGAAGAAGGCACATGTCAGATGCAACTAGGCAGAAACAACCAGCATTTCAAATAAATAATAACTGTTTTTAATGTTGTGCTTTGAACTGTTGTGACCCACCCCAGGGAGAAAGATTGGAAACAGTCGTACTACACTCTGGACTAATCGTTAGGCTTTCTTTTTCTTTTTTCTTTTTAAAAAAGGGTGCGATGGAAAAACAGGGTCCCACATTCCTGTTTAATTTGCCCTTCCCTATCTCCTGTCCCTGCATATGTGCAGTGTTAGAAATGGAGATATATAAGCTAGGAGCTAAAGGGCACCTTAAGCTCAGGTTATGGGTGCAACAATGGAATGTCTGGGCGCACTTTTTTTATAGCGAGAATGCAAAGCTGAAAATGAATGAGCTGCAGCTAAAATCTTATGTTCATTTTTCACAGGGTCTAGTCCTTCCCCTGCCCACCCCCTTAGTATTCTTAAGAGGGTCTCTTCTCCAGTCTTCAGAAAGTAGCTGGAAGTGGGGAGGCAGAAAAAGGTCCTCCTTTCCTTCCACTCTGCAGTTTTAATCAGAAATCTTAGGCGCAGTACTGCACCCAGCGCTCAGAAACGGCTCGTGCTAATGAAATTCCCTGCTGCAAAATGCGCCCAGAACAATGGGAGTTTTGAACACTGCATGTTTGCTCTTTCTCCCTATATGTCTCTTGTATGACAATAGATCATAGCGGGCAACTTTTCCCTTTTTTTAAAAGGGAAATTCCCTTATTCCGAATAGTACTCCTCGCAAGAAAAGGGGAAAGTTGACAGCTTTGCAGTAGCTGCAAAGCTCTGCACTATGGCAGCTGCCGGATGAACATGTCCCTCAGCTGCTCGCCTGAGGCCCACTGTTAAGTTGTCCAGGTGAGCTGCAAGTTGCTTGGTCAAATGATGGCCTAAAAGCATCTAGTGTTTCTAGCAGTTGTGCACACCTCTTTGTTGACACATTTCTGTTTCAGTGGTGCAATGATGTTAGACAGAACAGATCACACTATGCGGAGAACAAAATGAAGCAGGAGGGTAGCGGGGGGAAATCTAACACCAGCTTTGCTATGTTTGATGTCAACTTAAACTATCAGACATATTGTAGCACTGGCAGCTTTCTAAATCTAGTGAAAAATGAATTGAGACATCTTCTGGTTAAAAAAAAACACCCTGCAGACAACCTGCTACAGTTTCGTTTTCTGATGAGATATTCTCAACATGGGAAGCTTTCCGAGGATGAGTGAGCTTCAAAAGCTCAGAGAAAAAACTGATGCAAGATGAAAACCTATCTGCTAAAGTTCTATTTGTTAGCCCCGAGAGTGTGTGCATATGAAAGAAGAGCAAGGAAACCACCCCAGAAAAGAATCAGCATTAAAATAAGAAATTCCATAAATAACAACATAATTATTATCCATCTTTCACCATCAGTTAAAACCACTGCATTTATCTGGGGGTACACATACCCCTAAACACTCTGTGAATCTGAATTTGGCTTCATTGAGGGGCAGTATTTCAATATGAGTAGGGAAATGAGAGTACCCCTAAACATTTTTTAAAGAAGAAAAGAACTGGTTAAAACCAACTGCAATGTGCAAAGAGGTGCAGCTACAGCTTGACAAGCAGCACTTCCACTGTGTAATCTCAAATTGCTGGCAACCTGGCTATGAAAGGATAGGGCAAACTTGGTCCCCCTACAAGCTACAAATGTGGCTTAAATTATACAAACAGGAAGAGCTGAGATGCAAGAAGATTTTTGTACAGGTGTGCAGAATGCAGGAATGGTCTGCATCCCCATAGAAAGAAAAGCGGGGGGGTTAACTCCACAAAAAAAAATGCCAAAGAACCCATCAGGGTGAAGACAGGTCTTACGAGCCACTTCATACAAAGAAAGGGCTGAATGAGGCTTAGTTTAAGGAGCTACTAGAGCCATCTGGGAAAGGGCCATAGGTCAGCAGAACATGTTCTTTGCACACAAAAGGTCCCAGGTTCAGTCCATGGCCTTTTGGGTTCAAAGGATGAGGCATGCCCAAGACTGTATAGTGGGGTGGGGAAGCACCAACAGGGTGGCCCCAGGGCTCGCCCCAGACATTCTGGCACCTTAGGTGAGCCACAAACCGGTACCCACCAGGAAAGGTCTACATCAGGAACAAGGGTGGGAGGAGATACCAGCACCTCCTCTTCACCAAGAGGCTGCTTTTAGAGGGGGCATTTTTTTTTGGGGGGGGAGAGGCAAAGCCAGCTGCAATTAGGCTCTTTTCAAGCCTAGCAAGGCTGACCTTCCAGGAGGGTGCAACCTCCAGGAGCATCACCTTGGCTTCGATAATAAAGCTGTGGGGGACGAGAGGAAGTGCAGTTATAACTGTAACTTTAAGAAGTTGCACAAAGGATTGCCCCCCCCCCCATTTCTCCTTGTGCATTATGCCTTTTAGAGTGTGAGCTTCGTCACGATCTTACTACTGATTTTTTTAAGCAGCAAAGAGCAGAATAAAAATGCTTTACATCAGTGTTTCCCAAAACTTTTGGACTACAACTCCCATCATCTCTAGCCAGCAGGACCAGTGGTCAGGGGTGATGGGAGCTGTACTCCAAAAAACCCCATGGAAACCCAAGTTTGGGAAACACTGCTTTAAATAAATGCTTGATAAATAAAAAAAGGAAAGCCACTACCTATCAATCACAGATGATGGGTTAGTTGGCAGAATAGAACTTAAAGCTGCTCCAATTAAGACTCTCTTCTCAAGCATTGCTATGCACATGTGGGTATTTTAAAGCATTGTGAATAATGCACACACAGAAAAACCTGTGACAAAAGGGGGAAATCCGGTGGCCTTGGACTGCCACCCTCACTCCTTCCTCTGCTTCTGTTTCTATCCTCCACGTATGATGAGCAAGATCTCACCCACTTCTTCCATCAGGGAAAAAAGATGTCTGCCAGGCAGAAGAGTCATAAAATGACTGGCTTTATTCAGTTCAAAAAGGTTAATGAAGTCCCAAATGTAGGAAGTGAATGTGACATTTTGCATTCACATGACTTGTCTGTTAAAAATGTACTTGCTCAAAAACAAGGCTAATGAAAACGATAGAGAAAAGTACCTCCAGACAACTACTTTTAAAAAATTAGCAGCTCAATTTTTACTTCACCTAGGGAAAAAATAATCTGACATGTGTTTTCCATTGCCCTTTCCTATTACTTGGAGTTCATATGTTTCACACAAAAGTAAGTTGCCATATCTATGTATATTCACAATAGGACAGGGTTTTGCTTTAGGATCCATGCAAAAAATTCAGGTGCAATGAGGTCTTCCTTTAGGTGATCATTCTTAAATGACAAATGACAAATTCACTTACCCTGAACTTGAGGGAACCTCCCCAATTTTCATCCACACACTTCAAGAATTGCCCCTGCATAGAGCTGCAAAAGAACAGAAAAAATATATTTAGGGAAGAAAATACTAAATCAATTAAACAAATGACACAACTAATGTATATATAAGAAGGTTGTAATGTGTCCCTTGAGAAACCCCTTTATTCCTATTGGGTTGCAAAATTATCGCTCTGCTATTCAAAACTCAAAGTCTAATGAAAGAATGATGACCTGCCTAATCTATTCTGAATACAGCATCTATTGGCTTCAGTGAAATTAGGAAGGGAAGTAAGTAAATTTAGAAGAATTGCCAATTTTCCAACATGAGAAGGTGGCTTCCGTGGCATCACTGTTCAGAATAATAATTCACTAAAAATGAATTCATCTAGGACTCAGCGTTGATAGCCTAAATGCTCCTAGAGCAAATGCTTGAAGTTATTGTTTGAAGGGCAGGACCACAATACCACCAGAATACCACCTATGTGTTAACTTTCCATTTCACAGACCACAAATACATTCTGTAGGCCAAGCAAAGTCACCTATAAGATTGGATGAACCAGAAGATGTACAACTTCATGCAGCAAGGTGAGTTACATCTTCATAAATGTGATGGTGCGCATCCAGTGAAAGTCAGTTGCACTGACATTCTGTTGAAACCAATATCCCCCCCCCCCCAACTGACAGAGCAATCCAAACCTGTGACAGGTAGGGTGGCGTTGCTCACAGCAGAAGGTGTGGGCGGGTAAAGGTCTGCTGTGAGCTATGCCAGCCTGGAGCAGGCTTAGCAATAAGGCCTGCTGTAATCCAGTGAATCCCAGTGTGGCTCAGCCCCTCACCACAACAGGGCTTCCCCGTGTTGTGATTCCTGCATTGTAAGGGGTTGGAATAGAGGACCCTTGGGATCCCTGTCTCTTCCAATTCTCTACAACTCTACAATTCCACAAAGCGCAGCAATTCTTTCGCTCATCCACACTTTTGAGAGGTGGAATGGGGACCTCCGGGCCAGCAGAGCATCTTAAGTTATTCTCGATTGGGGTTGATAATAACAATAATTTATTATTTATACCCCACCCATTTGGCTGGGCTTCCCCAGCCACTCTGAGCAGCTTCCAACAAAATATTAAAATACAGTAATCCATCAAACATTAAAAGCTTCCCTAATCAGGGCTGCCTTCAGATGTCTTCTAAAACTCTGGTAGTTGTTGTTCTCTTTGACATCTGGTGGAAGGGTGTTCCACAAGGCGGGTGCCACTACCGAGAAGGCCCTCTGCCTAGTTCCCTGTAACTTCGCTTCTCGCAATGAGGGAACCGCCAGAAGGCCCTCGGCGCTGGACCTCAGTGTCCAGGTAGAACGATGGGGATGGAGATGCTCCTTCAGGTATACTGGGCCAAGGCCGTTTAGGGCTTTAAAGGTCAGCACCAACACTGTGAATTGTGCTTGGAAACGTACTGGGAGCCAATGTAGGTCTTTCAAGACCGGTGTTATGTGGTCTCGGCGGCTGCTCCCAGTCACCAGTCTAGCTGCCGCATTCTGGATTAGTTGTAGTTTCCTGGTGACCTTCAAAGGTAGCCCCACAAAGAGCGCATTGCAGTAGTCCAAGAACAAGATAACCAGAGCATGCACCATTCTGGCGAGACAGTCCGCAGGCAGATAGGGTCTCAACCTGCGTACCAGATGGAGCTGGTAGACAGCCGCCCTGGACACAGAATTAACCTGCGCGTCCATGGACAGCTGTGAGTCCAAAATGACTCCCAGGCTGTGCACCTGGTCCTTCAGGGGCACAGTTACCCCATTCAGGACCAGAGAGTCCTCCACACCTGCCCACCTCATGTCCCCCCAAAACAGTACTTCTGTCTTGTCAGGATTCAACCTCAATCTGTTAGCCACCATCCATCCTCCAACCGCCTCCAGACACTCACACAGGACCTTCACTGCTTCCACTGGTTCTTATTTGAAAGAGAGGTAGAGCTGGGTATCATCCACATATTGATGAACACCCAGCCCAAACTCCCTGATGATCTCTCCCAGTGGCTGCATATAGGGGAGAGGACAGAACCCTGAGGCACCCCACAAGTGAGAGCCTAGGGGTCTGAACACTCACCCCCCCTTTCTGAACACAGCCCAGGAGGAAGGAACGGAACCACTGTATAACAGTGCCCCCAGCTCCTAGTGATCCGACCATGGCACTTCTTTAGTTTCGCTTTTACTTAGTGTCAGATCACCAACATCCATAGAGGTGACCACCAGTTCTAAGGCATGTTCACGGCTATGAGTTGGGCCAGACTTATTCAGGGACAGCCCCATGGAGGCCATGCTTTCCACGAAGTCCCGAGCGGCCCCTTGTAAGGTCGTGTTGGCGTGCATGTTAAAATCCCCTAGGACAACCAAACGAGGTGTCTCCAGGAGAACATCCGCCACAACCTGAAGCAGCTCAGGCAGGGAATCCTTGATGCAGTGGGGAAGTCGGTACAGCAAAATGAATCCTGTACTGCCCCTATTGCCCAACTTCCAGAACTGGGTCTTCTCAATAGGATGCCTGGTGCAAACTAATGACTTGAAACTTGGTTTTAACAAAATCACTGCAACCCGCCCCCTTGCCCACAAGGCCTGGGTTGCTGTGCGTAAGAGAAACCTGGTGGACAAACAGCGGCAAGGACAGGCCCATCTGCTTCATCCAACCAAGTCTCTGTTACACATGCCAGGTCCAGTCCTCCATCCATGATCAAGTCATGGATGGCAGTGTTCTTATGAATCATTGGCCTGGCATTGCACAGTAGCACCTTCAATAGCAACAATGGTTATTGCCATTAACCAAAGTTTGCCCCATGCAATACTTTTCATAATTATTAAGACAGAATTCCCATGCCATCGACTCTTTTTGACCATGATCACTGCGTTAGTTAAGAGTTTGTCTGCAAAAGCAAGCAATCTCAGTAAGCCTGTTCATTTATGTATCTGATGCATTGGTATTTACCTAAACTGAAGAACTGCCAACTTTGTTAAAACCAAGTTTCAAGTCAGATCTGAATTTTGTCCTTCATTTTGACATCAAAAATTGTGTGGATTGTGACTAACAACTGGGATGAAGAAGCACTTGTTGTGTGACCGCATTAGTCAATTCTTCTTTCCAGAAGAGGAATGAAAAAGGGTGGAATAAAGAAAAAATACTGAAGTTCACAAGACTGTTAATTGTGAATAAGTAAACTCTGTGAACCATCAGTAAGCATGGACTTCCACTTCAAGAGAAAATAATTATGTTTCTTCAGTTCTACAAATATATTTGAGAAATTTTCATAAAATTATCTCCAGGTTTTATTTGAAGCTGTTTCAGCTGCAAGAGTCTAATTAGAATTAATTTAGTAAGCTGAATTTAATCTTCCTGTACATGTGATTAAGCAATGTCATACTTAAGGTTTCTATGTTTATTTCAGCTTTTCACATACTCTGACATTTCTAAGTACTCCTTAGTGTACAAGCAACAATTAACCTTTCTCTGGGTATATTTCACCATCTGGATTTACAAGCAAACTGTCAAGTTTGACCCAGAGTGAGTCTAAATGCTTTCTATGCCCTTTGTATTTGTATCGTCTACAAATATTAGTGCTGAGAATTTTCTATCTGGCTTTTCTCAGGATGACTGGCAACAATTTTGCTGCTGAAAATTCTTCTCTGCTAATTATCATGTCAAACATTCTCCAAGTAATATCTGTATGCTGGACTATTAACAAAATATTTGACAGCTATTTTATAAAAACCAAGACTTCAACTGCAATGGTATTTCACACTGACAAATGATAGCTTGAGTTTTTACTGATACTTGCAAAGAGTCAAGGCCAACTGATAATTCTAAACCACTTGAATTCATGTAAAGGTAGAGGTAAAGGGACCCCTGACCACTAGGTCCAGTCGCAGACAACTCTGGGGTTGCGGCGCTCATCTCGCTTTACTGGCCAAGGGAGCAGATGTACAGCTTCTGGGTCATGTGGCCAGCATGAATAAGCCGCTTCTGGCGAACCAGAGCAGCACATGGAAACGCTGTTTACCCTCCCACCAGAATGGTACCTATTTATCTACTTGCACTTTGACATGCTTTCAAACTGCTTGGTTGGCAGGAGCAGGGACCGAGCAACGGGAGCTCACCCCAGCGCGGGGATTCGAACTGCCAACCTTCTAATCAGCAAGCCCTAGGCTCTGTGGTTTAACCCACAGCACCACCCACGTCCCTCGTAATTAGCAAAAATTTCAAATTTCTTATTCAAATTCCAAATAGCAAATCAGAAAATACTAGCAGAGGAATAAGTAGCATGTAAACCAAGTAACAGGTAGCACTGGAAAGAAACATTTATCACTTAAAAACTGAAAGTACACACATTTATCTGAATTAATCCACAAAATAAATGTACAAGTAAATATATGCACACATTTGAGAATTTACATATCAATTAAAGAACTTTAGCCTTCCATATGTTGCTGGACTCCAACTTTCATCGGTTTTGGTTAGCATGAAAACCTCCTGACTAAAATTCTGATAAATATATGGCTAGTATGTAAAATAAAAGACAAGCTGTTACCAAAGGAGCTACCATTTTGGTTTCTGGGAAAGAGCAGGCAAACAGAGACAAATGGGAGGAGTTGCATAATTGTTTTTTACTTATTATTTTTCTCTCTGTTTTTAGGTGTTCTTCATTTTATCCATAAGCCAGATAAAATGAAGCTATATGAATACCCAGAATCCATGTTTTACTCTCAGCTGCAATGGTCACGCCAGGCAAATACTGAATAAAATTCCAAAGTTTCATTTGTAATAATGATATGACAACTGGGGAAAACCGGGGGGTGGGGGGGGGGGAGAAGGATCATTATCAATTGATACTGTCATGAGCAAGATGAGAATCTGGCCCAATGAACAATTACCACTACTTTGATAGAGCCTCTGGCAGTAGCCCAGAGACATAAAGGCTGCATAGAACTAAAAATAAAAGTCAAAATCCTTAAAGCTGACAGCTGCATTTTAATTAGTGTAACAGAATGAAACAGACTTTAAAATGAAGTGAAATCAGGTCACTCAAAGTAAAATCAGCCCAAAGCACTAAATGCATTCTATTATCAATTCCTCTGAACTGCATGGCAACCCAGATAAAGTTATTCTCAAAGATCCGCACCGTTCAAATATTTCTACCTCTTTTATCTCTTTGCTACACAAAATAGGTTTTTGAAAGTGAATAGTTACTGGAAAAGTGGATTTATCAAGTTATTGTAAAAAGGATTTTCATATACTGGCATATTAGCCTTGGTAGGATGGGGAGCAATATTTCTGCTTACATGCATTGCTTAAATCCCCCATTTTCCCCACCCCTTCATACCCTTTTCTGGCACTCCGGGGGCTGCTGCCATGCTCCCATTCCACAGTGCCCCCCATCCCAAAGTTGCCAACTTCCCACCATTATGAGAAACACCCACAGATGCTGCCCTGGTGCTCTCAAGAGATATTTGGGTGAGGGAACAGAAGGGTCTTCCTAGCACTGCTTTTGAAAGTAGCGCAAGTGTGTTCTTTTCCTCTGCAGGCTGTTTAACTCCTGTAGCTCTAAGGCCAGACAAAAGGGCAGTTGCCATTAGCACTGCATTATGGAAAAAGCAGAATGCAAATGGCAACCGTCCATTCTGGCTCCCTCTGCCCTTTTCTGAGAAGTGTGTGCATACAGGAGAACGTGAAAGCACTGAATGGGGTTCAAGCAAACGGGCAACACCCCTCCCACTTTTTTTTTTAAAAAGTCGCAAGGATGTGAACATGTCCGACAGGGGAACAAGTCTGACAGCTTAGTTAAGTGCCAGAGACAAGCAGCATTATGTGTAAGGTTTAAAGGAGTGTACATGTGCATATGAGAGAACACACTCAGAGCCAGAACTTTGCTTTCCATTTCTCTGCTGCTCTTTCTGCTACCAAAGAAAGAGGCTGCCATTCAGCTTGAAAAGCCAGCTGTCTTTGGTTGCAGAACTCTTAGAGCAAAAGCTGTAAGAGGAAACTGTGTAGGGAAGAGGAAGAACCATGTCCTCCTTGTCTGCTTGGGATTTGGCCCTGTTATATCTACACTGAGTTGGGTTCCCAGTGTTCAAAAAGTAGAAATCCGGACAAATTTGGCAAAATTTGAGCTATTTTTAAAGGAAACTGCCAACACGGGTTGCCATATGTCCAGATTTTCACAGACACTTAAGCGATTTCCACCCAGACACAGCTGTATACCGGCTATGTCTGGGAAATTCTGGACATATGGCAACCCTAATACTGAACCTTTTACATCTTCATTGCTTGCTATATTTCCAGTGAAATGAAGGGAAGAAACTGAAAGTTGCCTAAAATATATATCTAAGAAAGGATAGAGGGGTTCCTTTTTAGCGGCGTTCTGGTTTCCTTGAGCTCTTCTGCAATTATCTGCAGAGCCTTGGTCCACAGAGCTGAACAACCGACCAAATGTCACAGTTCCAAGCGCAGCAAGCAAGTTAGCTTCAGGCATACCCTGCAGCACAAATCTCCCTGGAAAGCAAGCTCAAGGAAGACATCACACTAATCTGACTGCTGACTAATGCATAAAAGGAAAAATATTTTAAAACCACCACCGTGTTAAAGAATTGTTACATCAACATCAGAACCATCTTCCTAATTCGAGAATGATTAAGACTGGGGAGGGAGGGAAAATACAGTGGTACCTTGGGTTACAGATGCTTCAGTTTACAGACTCCGCTAACCCAGAAATAGTACCTCAGGTTAAGAACTTTGCTTTAGGATGAGAACAGAAATCGGGCGGTGACAGTGTGGTGGCAGCGGGAGGCCCAATTAGCTAAAGCGGTACCTCAGGTTAAGAACAGTTTCAGGTTAAGAACGGACCTCTGGAACGAATTAAGTTCTTAACCAGAGGTACCACTGTATAAGGTAACTTAAAATCCAGATGCTGCAGACACAGGACATAGGCTGTATTCTATATACAGTGGACCCTCCGGATACAAACTTAATTTGTTCCGGGGGTCCGTTCACCCCCCCCGAAAATTACGTAGAGGTGCGCTTCTGCGCACGGTGCGATTGAGCTCTTCTGTGCATGTGTGCGCAGTGAAACCCGGAAGTATACACTTCCGGGTTTGCTGCGGCTGTAACCCGAAGATTACATATCCAGAGGGATATGTATACAAAGGTACGACTTTATATTCTATATATAAAAAAGGTAAAGGACCCCCGACAGTATAGCTGTGATCAAACTGTCCTCCTGACATACCAGCAGTGATTATATTTCATTGTGGCAGCAGGCTGTTGTTCCTCATGGGCTACCACCCAATAATGTTGTTCAATCTTTGGGACGGAAGGATTCTATTGAAGACGTAGCTGAAAGCTCCATGTGCCAGATCAGATCACAACCACTGGGAATCTGACCAATGACTGAAATATTTCTGTTGGCCTAAGAGCCAGTAGTACCTGAAGCCATATGAATAGAAAAATTCCTACCCTGGTCTCCTTTGAAAGGAAGGAAATTCAATAACTATGTTAGCATTGTTTCATATTTTTCTGGCTCTACTGTAGTATAGGCAACCCCCTAAATACACTTATCAAAAGTTAAAACAACAGCAATGAGCATTATCCTCCCAATAAATGTCAATATCTTGCACCTTATAAAATAGTGTTTCCCTCCATAAAAGGTTGCAAAATGGTAATTTCCTAAAAAGAACCCTTGTATTAAGAAACTTCCTCCAACTTAACAAACAGCCATTTAAGTCAGGACTGCTGGTTTTGTAGTCCACCCCCGCCCCAGTGAATTTATGTTCTGTTTTCCAAAATTAGACTTCAAGATTACTTGTTTTGCCATGGGTTATTCAGAGCATTTGCGCCTGCCAAAAAAATCTTATTATTTATTGCTTGGCGTGATGCTACTTAAGAGATAGTTCTTAAGGAGATGAATGCTGTGCCAAAAACGAAAGAGGCACACATATCTTCTATTAGGTTTCTACGGCTTACACAGCCCAGCTTAGGCATGCTACTTATGTGTAAGACCTACACATTTGTGGGGACAAGCTCATGCTAAGTTCTGCCACCACTCCATGAGCACTGCTATCGTCATTACGAGTTTAAGGATCTCCATTCAATTCAGAAACCTGATAAATTACTCTTCATTAGTACACCACCACCTGGATATAAATTTGCAACAGAAAACTGACAGCTACTGTGGACTAGTTCATCAAGGGTTAAGTCATACCCAAGAATGGGCCCTTATGGAAAGCATGTTGGATCACCTAGATTAACTCCAGGTTGCTCCAAGGCTCAGCTCACATATGCATCAACACCCTCTGATTGCTCTCAGTACGTAATTCAGACATCACAATAAACAATGATTTATCATGATGGAAGCAAGACTAGCCTCTCTCTGCTGTTCCATGTTCCTGCCTTGACCACCAGTGCAGCTGTGACCAAGAGTCAATAAGTATTCGCTTCTGATTCCCAATTAGCCAGGGACATAACCATATTTATCTGGTTATCTCCCATTTGGACTACTGCAATGCGCTTCACCTTTGAAGGTGACTCAGAAATGACAATGAATCCAGAATGCAGCAGCTAAACTAGTGACTGGGAATGGCTGCCAAGACCACATAGCACTGGTCTTGAAAGTCCTACATTGGCTCCCAGTCTGTTTCCGAGCACAATTCAAAGTGTTGGTGCTGACCTTTAAAGTCCTAAATGGCCTCAGCCCAGTATATCTGAAGGAGTATCTCCACCCCCATTGTTCAACTTGGATACACCGAGGGCCTTTTGGCAGTTCCACATTGCAAGAAGTAAAGCTACAGGGAACCAGGAAGAGGGCCTTCTCGGTAGTGGTGCCCACTCTGTGGAATGTCCTCCCTTCAGGTGTCAAGGAGATGAGTAATTATATAACATTTAGGAGACATCTGAAGGCAGCCCTGTATAGGGAAGCTTTTTAAGGTTTTATTGTATTTTATATATGCTGGAAGCCACCCGGAGTGGCTGGGGCAACTCAGTCAGGTTGGCGGGGTACAAATAATGATAATAATGATGATAATACCCTATACTGTAGTGTACCATAACTATGGTTTGTTGAAATGAGTCTGCTTCATAAACCATATCCCAACAGAACTAGGCATATTTCAACCAAAGCAGCTGTGCTGGGGGAAAAGGAGGAGGAAAGCATGGGAGCCAGAATGGGAACAATGCACCACAAAAGTGATTTGTTGTGATGTCCAAATGCAGCCAATGACCATTAGCTCAGCTAAAACCCTTTCTCATATAGCTCTGCTAGGGCTGTCATTCCCAAAAACTCAAGAAAGGCCCTTAAGTTATTGTTTGCCATCCATGAAAGTGGAGATAACAGCAGCCACCTGCACAAAGACATCACTCGGTTTTAAGAAAAACCGCTATTTGTAAAAGTTGACTTGGAATATCTTTAGATTGCTGCTCTTTTGATGGAAATCTTCCCGTTTTTACAAAAACGCAAAGTGATAATTTAGTAAATAAGAGATGTTACTGACAATGTTATGTAATAGCTTTGCTAAAATTGCTTCAGTGGGTTCTACAGATTTAGGAGCACTATGCATTTTTATATGCAACTTTAGTACAATTCATAACCAAAACATAAGAGCGCCCGGCTTCTCCTAACAATCATATTTACCTGCAATTAAGGACACAAGCTTCTTTGATTCAATCAGATGATATAGGGTAACAGACACTCCTAAGTGCAGCTATTTTCAGCAACTGCAAAATGTTGGCAATTTCTTCTACTACTACAATTTCATGCACAGTTACCTTCGCCTCCATTTCATCTTTCCGTGTTTCAGAAACCAGCATCATTCTGCACTGGTGAGAGCGAGGCTTACAACGTGCAGCTGTCTAAAGTAATGCTGCTAAAGAAACTTTCTGAATTAGTCTGAAATTGGATACAGGATTTCCGGACGCTGAAAGTCGTCAGTGCATTGTTTGGAGCAAATTTGCCAGTGTTAGGACAATACTTTGTAACTGTTTATTACTACTGCAATATTTCCTTCTTTGCAAGGAGCAAAGGGCATTTCAGTATAAGAGGATAAAGCCTTGCCTTCACTAACATCGATGGAAAATTGCTAGTACTTACAGGGTCAACACCTCAATCCAGCTGCAGTCCTATGTGGCATTAAGTGCAATTAGTTATACAAGAATATGGAGACACTCAAGTATGTATGTGATTTATGCCCACAGTTCTTCACAAAGCACATGTGAGGAAGCCTGTTCATATGCACAGATCACTGGAATGGGGCATATTTGGTACAAATACAAAAACAGAGTGGAAATGAAGTACAGGGCAGATAGGCCCTGAACCTGCAGTGATCCAAATAATTCATAGTAGCAAGTATGGATTTAACTGCACCTTGCTTTTTGTTTGGAAGGCTTATATTTTCTTGATAGCCTTACAAATGTAATCAAATACAGTCTTAGAGAAATTGTAGTTTTAAACTACAGTGGTGCCCCGCAAGACGAACGCCTCGCAAGACGAAAAACCCGCTAGACGAAAGGGTTTTCCGTTTTGGAGGCGCTTCGCAAAACGAATTTCCCTATGGGGTTGCTTCGCAAGACGAAAAAAATCTTGCATCCCCCCGCGGGTTTTTCCCACTTTTTTTGCCCTTTTCTTAAGCCGCTAAGCCGCTTATCAGCTGTTCCGCTGATAAGCCGCTTAACAGCTGATCGCTGGAAGCCGCTTGACAGCTGTAGCGCTAATCCGCTAAGCTGTCAATGGGCTTGCTTCGCAAGACGAAAAAACCGCTAGACGAAGAGAATTGCGGAACGGATTATTTTCGTCTTGCGAGGCACCGCTGTACTAATTTATTTACAGAATATACAGACAAGCAATCATGGTGCTCTCTCTCAGCTGGGAGAGCAAAAGAACCCACAGCGTAAAACTGAGAGTACAGTTTTACAGTCTCATACCGGTAGAGAGATAAACCTGTCTTCCCTTCTCATGCTCCTCACAGACAGGTGTGTGAAACACACAAATCATACAATGCAGCTTCAGAGGCCTGGTTTGCTAACAAGCAGATCAGCAGCCTCAACTGGCAGCCAGCAGCCTCTGCTGCTGCTCTCACTGTCGTTCCTGAAGAACTCGTCTTCTGTGTCCCTAAAAAGCACTTCCTGGTTCTCTGAGAGTGATCATAAATGATCAGAACAGCTCGGCTCCCTTTGCCATCTTTTGCTTCTGTAGCCTGAACTCATCCTTCTTTTGGCGATGACTAGAGCTGCAGTTAATCTTCAGGCAGCAGAAGTGGGAGAAGAGTGATATTCTCATGATGAGAACAAAGCATTTTTCTTCTCCAATTCCTTCTTCTCTCCCCCCCGCCCCCGTATCATAGAATCACAGAACTGGAAGGGACCACAAGGGTCCAGTCGGGCACATTAGGGTGCTCTGCTTGAGTATTTGATAAATTACAGCAAGCCCATGTAAGAAGCCACTTCAGCAACCCTAGCTGTCATGAAACAATGGACTCTTGTAAGAAATATCCCCTCTTACTCAGTTTGTAAGAGTGTTAATTATGCTTGTTACTCTCTTGATGCTTGCTCTGACCAGCCTGACCTCATATCATCAACTTTATTGAATTAGCACTTAGCAAGGCCTCTTTCAAGTCAAACGTGATTTGTTTTAAATTCTTAAAACAATACAGTTCACAGAGCGGAATGGAGGACCAACCCTGAAAGGCATGGGAGTCAGGGAGTGTGAAAGGTCAGCAGAAATGCACTTGCATGCTCTCAGTCATCCGTTTTGATTAACCTTAAAGTCCTGACTGTTCACCATTTGTAAAGCATGCTGTTCTCTGGAACAAAGTCTCACTGTTGTCCTTACTACAACCACGGCATGTTTGTTCTTTCAAAATTTCCTAAAGCGCTCCTGGAAATAGTCAGAGCCAAAATATCTGGTGGCAATTTCCAGTCCCCAAATTGCCCCCAATGTACAACGTAGGAGAACTTATGCAGAGATTTGGTTGTTCAGAGGGGTGTGTGCATGCATAGCAATCTCTGTATCCATTGATTTTGTTCTAGAATAAAGATGAGAAATGCAGGTGGGAGCAGCCAGCGGGGAGAAAAACATCCCTCTGTAAGCCATCAGTTCAGACCTTTGGCATGAAAAACTGGTGGCCCTCAGGGATTGATATGTAGGAAGCGGGTGGGGAGAGAGAAAAAAGAAAATGACCAAAAGAAACAGAAGTAATCCACAAGAGGAACAGGAAGCAAGGAAGCTCTGTACACTGGATTCCGCAGAGTCCTCAACAGAGGAGAGAGGGATGCTTGCCATGCCACATATGCCAGATGAATTGGTATGCCCGTGGTAAAAAGGGATGAATAAGTATGGATAACTGTTTGCTCAAACTTAATTCTTCTTTCTAATCAAAACAACTCATTCTGAAGCTGAACGAGTTGAAGTTGCACCCAACAATGCAGTGATTCTAGCTAAGATCCCCACATCTGTATTAAGTGAAGGCACTTGGATATAAAGCAACAATAGATTATCTGCAAAGGCCAATGTTTCCTTCTGTTGCTCACAGGACATTTGTTTGATAAAAACTGTCAGGATTCAGTTCTTGAAAATAATGAAGATGGCAGATAGTCTAGTCTCATGCCTCTTTTCAAGATAAAATATTCAGAGAAGCTTCCATTTGTAAGTAATGCAGCTCTGAAGTCTCTATAAATAAGTTCTTCATGACAAATGCTGCTCCCTGGAGCAGAGGATTTCTGAAACACTGAGCATACAATTGAAGGGCACTTGATTGAAGACCTTCCCTGAATCAACAGGAATACCCAAAGGGCACCCTCAGTATAATGAATATGGAGAACTCATCTACTAAAATTAGCAGGTTAGTCTTGTACAAAGCGATGTTGTTGATTCTCAGTGGGAACAAATTGGGATATACACACACCCTAGCTAAATGACTGCTGCTTAAATGACGATGTATACAAGTAGAAGAGGAGAAAAATCCACAGTGAAAATCCACAGGAAATGCAATTATTGCAGCAATTTAAAACGGAAAAATTCTTCAGATTAGCTCATTCCCCCCTCAACTTGCATACTGTCATTTTTTCTATGTTAGCAGAAGAGCAGCTGTACTTTGTCGTCACTGATAGCAGGGTGGAGAATTGGAGTCAGAGGGAATGCATCTTCCAAGTCCAATTCACATGCCACTTCTGGTTTGTGAAGGGGCAGCCCCAGTTTGCTGTTGAAGTGATCCTGGGGTTGGTGACAGAAGTTGGCATCAGAGGACATGTGTTTTCTGGGCCAAACCCTCCTTTGCCGCTCCCCATTTGCTTCCTGTTCACTTTCTGCAAAATGAATTCTAGCCTATGGATATTTTAGTTTAATAGTATTGGGGTTTAACACCAAGGATTTAAAAGGGTTTTTTAAAACATACCCAATGAGCATCTCTAGTATTTGATTCAATTACTTTTCTGAACAGCTACTTCCATAGAAGTGTGAATGAATGGAATATACTATATACTTTCTAGCACAGGAAGCTATTTTGGATTCCATATTTGAAATAATTATTTACAATTACCTATAGCTTCCCAAATCCTTTTGGGGAAAACATCTCCACAGATTGTTTGAGCTGCAAGATTAGAATCCTCTTCCCTTTTTTAATGTGCAGGTCTTTCTTCTTAGATTATATGCTGTGTGCAATTTTAATATTTGTGCAGTACCAATTTTAGCCAAATAATACAAATATATTCCCAAGATTTCTGTAATTCCATGATACCATCCTGTAGAGTCTGCAAGCAGTAGAATTTTCATAAGACATGTAGATTTCCCAAAATTCCTTCAAAAGCACAAAATACCATGTACTGTAACAAAAAAAATCCAGTCAGTTGGTGTTCTAGAACCAGTGGCTTCATTAAATCTTAACAGCCTGATGGTTTCAACCTCTATTCCTTGCTCATATAACAGCAAGACTTTTAAAAAATGCTTATCCAAGGTATTTCTGATGCTCTCAAAGTTGATTACTTTTTGTAAAACTGTTCAACAAACATTTGGAAATTTCAAAATAAGAATAGATTTCCCAAAGTATAAATCAGACCCATTGGACTCATTAACTTTGTGGAAGTTTTATTTTGCAGATATTAACCTGAGCAACACAATCCTTTCAGACACTACATCTATTGCAAATATTGCTTGGTCAATCGAGCACAGGATGTACAGGAAGGTCACTTCTGTGCAAAGACTCCATTACTCAATTTGGAACCCCATGTGCAGATCGATGTGGACAGACATCTGCACACTTGTATGGCAATGCATATTTGGATGCAGGGCTTCTGATGGAGCCTTCTTTAACTATATCATGATGTCTGTGTATTGCTGAATGCTATTATGTATTTACATTGGAACCAATAAGTATAGGTACTCAAAGTACAGCATTAGGAATTGAAAATGGAACCTCACTTGGCCCCACACAGAGTTTTGGGTGGTTGTTGTTATCAACAAAGCAGTACAAACAGAACAAGAACTCTTCACATTTTGTGCAAGGCATAAAACTGCCGGTATCCCAATGCCTTTATATAAATTTATGGTGTGAGCAGATTTGGATTTACTGCGTCCAGTTCTGATCACGACAGCTCAGAAAGAATATTGTAGAGACAACAAACTACACACATACACACCACACAAGGGGTGGGAAGGAAAATGATCACGGAGCTGGAACTTTTCCAAATTCCCCCATCCATCTTGGCAGTAAACCAGTATATAAATTGACAAATACATAGTTATAATACTAAAGCAAGCCCTTTTACCAAACCCCTTAACCAAAGTCAGTGATATAAAATTAACATTTCTGCAATTGTGAAACTGCCCACCCTTTCCCTCACTAATTGTGCATTTCCCTTCTGTTCAAGCCTGCAATATACATCAATTTTTCAAGATGCAGAAAGCAGACAGAAGATAGAGAGGGTTGTGACATTCATGAATTAAGGGACTCAATCACAGATAAAATTAACAATAGAACCATGTCAACAACCGGTATTAAAATGGCTGCTAAAAAAATACAATAAAACAATTAGCTTTAGGTCTGGAATTCATTCATGTTAACACACTTTAAATAATAGTCCAGGTCTTCAAATCTAATTATTCAACCTACCTTTCTGGTTTCAGACTGGGCTTCTTCTTGGCAGCACTTTCTGCAGAATGGCTCTAGCTCATTTAAGCCAAACTGGCCAAGAAGGTCACAAGAACTGCACAGCAAGTTACTGGAGAAGCCCAGCTCTCTGCAGGCCTCTGATGATAATTCTGCTCCATATACTGATGCCTAAAAGCAATTAAGATTTGCACAATTCACTTAAAAATCTGAATGAACAACCATACCATTCTAAAGTGTAACAAACCATCACTTCATAACACAGCTTTTTCTTTAAGGAGTTGAGCTCACTTCATCACTGAAAAATCTATGCAATGGCACTTAGCTGAAGATATGTACAAAGTAAGATCACAAACTGTACAACAAAACAGCACAAAGTGCATACCTAAATGCTAGCCATAAACACAAGTAGGAATATAATGTATTACAGTGACAATGCTAAATACAAGTTTGATTTAGCACCACTGGACACAATGTGAATTAGTTCCCAGAAAAAGTGCATTTAAAGTGCTGTAAATTATTAAAATAGGGGAATGGGTGCACGGTGTTACAAGTTGAAGACTGCAAAGAAAACAGGCTTTTGACAACCCCCGTATTATGGATTAACATAATTTAAACTGTTCAGTTAACACATATTACAAATTTGTGGTAACTCTTCAGAGCTAGAGGAGAGCAGAAGAAAGACAGGTAATGTTGGCATTTTGGTTTAACAGCTACTCCAAGTTGCTAAACTAAATTGATACTTTGTTCTTATTTTTTTCTCATTTCAAAAACAGGCACTAATGCCTTACAATCTTCACAAGTTTCATTGATGTCTATAGTATCATGACAGCTGATGATGAGGGTGGAGCGGGGAGAGAGTGAGGTCTATTTTAAAAACACAAAATGTCCAAAGATTTCAACTTTGCTCAATGTTCAGAATTGGCATCCATTCATTTTTTAACCAATGAACTTACGATAAAAAACAACAACCCCACACTGCAAAGCAGGCTATGCTGAGTGAGCTTTATAGCTAAGAAGGGCTTCGAACCTGGGTCTCTTACAACGTAACACGCAGTGTTCGAAACTCCCATTGTTCTAGGTGCATTTTGTAACTGGAAATTTCATTAGCACAATCTGTTTCTGAGCTCCAGGAGCAGTACTGCATCTATGATTTCAGATTAAAACTGCAGTGGAAGAAAAGGAGGATTTTTTTCTGCTTCCTGGCTTCCAGCTTCTCTCTGAAGACTGGAGAACAGACCCCTTAAGAATATTAGGGGGGTGGACAGGGAAAGGATTAGAGCACATGAAAAATGAACATAGTATTTTAGTTGCAGTTCATTCATTTCCAGCTTTGTATTCTAGTTATAAAAAAGCGCGCCCAGACATTCTGTTGTTGCGTCCACAACCTCGGTTTAAGTTGCCATTAAGCTCCTCGCTTTCATATCCTGTTTGTAACACGTAGACTTGAATCTCAGCCATTACGGGTTACATTGGTAACTCCTACTGGCTTGAGCAGTTTCCTTCCATGGGGCGTGTTTCTAGGTTATTGCACACACTCGCATATCAACCACGGAATAAGTTTTCTAATATACGATCTGCAGCGAGGCTAACATTTCAAGGGGGAGAGAAAAGGGCGGCCAGTTAAACCAGGGAGATATCTATATATACATGGGCGTAGGTTTTTTGGGGAAGGATGAAAAAATTGTTGCGTTCGCCCAAATCGCCTGTTGCTTCTGCCTTTTTTGGGGGGGGGGGGCAGAACCACAGTTTGTTCAATAATTTTTGAGGGTCTGCCCCCCCCCCGCTGCACCCATGTCTATATGCACACACACAATTGTTTTCTTTAAGCTAGCGCTCCTGCACGGTGGAAGGTGAGAAAACCAAGGGGAACAAATCCGCAGTTTGAACCTGCGGCTGTTTATTCAGAAACAGATGTCTCACGCTTGGGCGTAGCCAAGGGGTTGGGTGGGGGCAAGGAGGGGCAGCTGTCCCCCTACAAATCAATAAAAATACATAGCTAATTGAGGTTCTCCTCCCCCCTAACAAAAGGCCTGCCCGCCCCCAACAAAAATCCCGGCTACGGCCATGGTCCCAGGTGCCACGACAAGCAAGCAGACAGGCCTGGTCTGGTTTTGGGTCCAAGTGACTCCGTGTCTCCTCACGGTTCCGTCCACTCCCTCACGCGGAGCCCCGTCGCTCCCGACCCCCGGTTTTAAGACTCCCCTTACCGCCTGCCACGCCGCCAGCAGCCACACCCAGCAGCGCCCGAACCCCATTGCTCCTTTCCCCACCGCCATGTTGGCGCCCCAACCGACGACGGCACCAACGGAAATGCCTTGATAGCCCCCCCTCCAACCGGCAAGGCGTCAAAACCCCGCCTGATCAGAAGGAAACAGTAAAGTGCCACTCAGGCGCTCCCATAACCATCAAGATGACTTCTATGAAGAGTAAGAAGGGGAAGAGTTGGGGTGTTTTTGTGGTGCTGCTGAGCCGCTTCAAAACCTTTGAAAATCTGGGGCGCTTCTTCTCAGGCAGTTCCGCAAACACCCGAGCGGGGGCCTCTTGCGCTACGAAACACGGGAAACGGAGCAAAGGACCTCGCCCAATGAGACCGCGACGAACGGCCTTTTCGCACCATCCAATCCCTTCGGGGCGGGGGCGGGGGGGTGGGGTGGAAGCGGCCGGGCTTTCGGGACTGAAGGCCGCCCAATCGGAGCTCCAAACGTCCCTGGGCGGGGCTTGGCTTCGTAGCGGCGAAAGGCGGGCCCGGCGGCGCGCTCGACCAATAGGCGGGGGGAAGGCGGCGAACGGCGGCCAATGAGAAGCGAGCGCCGGGGCGGAACCCGCGTCCTGGCTGGTTCGACGTCGGTGGGCGTGAGGACGCCCGGGCGTTCGGTTGCTGAGCAGCGCGCGCAGGCTGAGCTCGTGCCTGCGAGCGGGAGTCGCCGACGGAGCCGCTGAGGTGTTTTCTTCGGACGTGTCGGTGGCCGAAGGGACCGTTGTTGAGGCGCCGCCGCGACGTCTCCTGAGGGATGTGAGCCGCCGCCGCCGCCGCCTCCTCCCTCGCCCGCGGTGTGTGTGTGGTGTCCGCCCCCCCTCACAACCGAGCCGAAGCTCCCTCCGGCCTCCCTGCCCGGGCCTCGCGTGATGTCGTGATCCCTCGGCGGACGTGCGACCAGGCGGGCGGCGGCGGCGGCGGCTGCTGCCGCTGGGCGGCTGCTGCGGCTGCTGCTGCCGATGGGGCTGCTCCGGATTATGCTGCCGCCCAAGTTGCAGCTGCTGGCCGTGCTGGCGTTCGGCGTCTCCGTCCTTTTCCTGGAGAACCAGATCCAGAAGCTGGAGGAATCCCGAGGGAAGCTTGGTGAGCGAGGGGCGGCCTTGGAGAAGGTGGCTGGCCGGGTTGGGGGGGGGGTGGCGGCGACCAGGTCTGGATGAATCGGTGGCGTGGAAATTAGGTTACCTTTCTACTGAGGGCGACGGCGGCGCCCCCTCGTTGTACTGCAGAACTAGAAGGAGAGGGGTTAACCACATCGAGGGTGGTTTTTTTGGGGGGGGGCGGGCGGGGAGAATGTCAGAAATGGCTTTGGGAGAGCAGAGATCGCCGTCGGTTCCCGCGCGTGTCTGTAAACGACGGGAATCGGTTTGGGAGGAGAACTCCGCAAGAAGGAGGGCTGCCGACGTGTTCAGAGGAGAGCGATCGTGATGATCGAGGGTCTGGAAACTTCAGCCGTATGACAAGCTGTGGAAGGAGCTGGGTATGTTTAGCTGAGACTGTGAGGAGATAGGATAGCCGCCTTCAAATATCTGAAGGGCTGTCACATGGAGGAGGGAGCATGCTTGTTTTCTCCTGCTCCAGAGGGTAGGACTCGAACCAGTGGCTTCAAGTTGCAAGACAGGAGATTCTGACTAAATATTGGAGGGGAAAATCTTTCTGGCAGTAAGAGCTGTTTGGCAGTGGAACAGACTCCCACTAGAGGTGGTGGGCTCTCCTTCCTTAGAGGGTTTTAAGCAGAGCTTGGATGGCCACCTGTCATGGATGCTTTAGCTGAGGTTCATGCATTGCAGGGGGTTGGACTAGATGACCCTGGGGTCCCTTCCAACTCTACAATTCTATGATGATAACTGGACTAGTGGCGACATGCATTGGGTTTGGAGCTGATCTGTATGTGCGCCTCTCCCCACCAAAATTGCTGAAACCCCCTGAAGGACCTACCTTCTGGGGTTTTTGTGGGGAATGCTGCTCTGGAAGAAGACGAATTCAAGGAAACCAGTGTGGCCCACAGTTAGTTTCCACTGGTGCTGAAAAATAGCGGTGATGTTTAGAGGCAGTCTATAGATTTCATTGTTTTATCATGGAAGTGGGTTGACTCGTTAGATAGGCAAGTTAGCAATTGTAGAGAGAGGGTGTGCCAGAACAAGTCCCACTCCCTTCCTGAAATAGTTGTACAATTAACAAAGCTTGGATATGTGTAATTTGTGTATGTGCGCATGTGTGTGTAAATAACTATATATGTAGGCCCATGTGTTTCCGTAAACATAGTCTTTTCCCACTGTTAAGTGTGTTATGATATATGATGTTAGGTCCCGAAGATTTTTCTATAGTGCTGTTCATTTAGTTTTTTATGATGTACAAGTTCTTGGGCCATGCTCATGAAAAGTTACTTGTTTAACAAAATTACTTATTTCTCAACTCTTGCAGACTCTCACTGTGTCAGGAGTAAAACAAAAAGAAACGAGGATGTAAACTCATATTTAAAGTGACTGTTATTGGCTCCTTTCTATGAATGTGTTCAGTTGGAACCTGCTTTTTTACCCAGGTTGTGTCCATCTGCCTGTATCCACACAAAGCGAGGAAAAATAAGGTCATTTCTACAGGCTCTCTTCCAGGGAGAGCCAACGTGGTGTAGTGGTTAAGAGCGGTGGACTCATAATCTGGTGAACTGGGTTCGTGTCTCCGCTCCTCCACATGCAGCTGCTGGGTGACCTTGGGCTAGTCATACTTCTCTGTAGTCTCTCAGCCCCACTCACCTCACAGAGTGTTTGTTGTGGGGGAGGACGGGAAAGGAGAATGTTAGCCGCTTTGAGACTCCTTAGGGTAGTGATAAAGCGGGATATCAAATCCAAACTCTTCTTCTTGTTGTTCTTCTTCTTTTGCTTCTTCTTCATTATTCCCTTACTAACAAAAAGCAGGCAAAATAACTTATATCTGATATGTGAGGACATGTTGAATACCTTATCCTGAGTTACCCCTACAGAAATAACTGACATTGAACTTGATCTGTTGGATTGAAAGGGAGGAGCAATTCTTTGTAGTGCTCTGGCACTCATTCCATCAGTGCAAGCATTTCAGTCTGCCAGAGGGAAGGATTTTCCTCTCCTCCCCCTGTGCACTGTTCTGTGGGTTATCCTGACTCCCCTATAGGCAATGGGGGCATAGGAGAGGTGGGGGAAACCCCATTGCACTAATGGAACTCCTTAGGTGAATCTAGCCCTTAAGTGTGTGGTATGTCATATGCGTGTGACGAAGGTCTTGTTCTGTGAGGTATTTGTTAAAAGTGGTAACAAGGAAAAAAGTTTTTCAATTTTTCCATTGAGAAGTTGACACCAACAGTTTTAGACTGTCTTTATTAGGAGAGTGTAAATCCCAAGTATAAGGGAGTTAGCACAGTGCAGTTTTTTCAGTAAAAGTTGATTTTCTCTTTTTATTGTTGTCTATATTCAAAACAGGGACGCAGGTGGCGCTGTGGGTAAAACCTCAGTGCCTAGGACTTGCTGATCGCATGGTCGGCGGTTCGAATCCCCGCGGTGGGGTGAGCTCCCATCGTTCGGTCCCAGCTCCTGCCCACCTAGCAGTTCGAAAGCACCCTTAAGTGCAAGTAGATAAATAGGAACCGCTTTATAGTGGGAAGGTAAACGGTGTTTCCGTGTGCTGCGCGGGTGCTGGCTCGCCAGAGCAGCTTCATCACACTGGCCACGTGACCCGGAAGTGTCTCCGGATAACGCTGGCCCCCGGCCTCTTAAGTGAGATGGGCACACAACCCTAGAGTCGGACACGACTGGCCCGTATGGGCAGGGGTACCTTTACCTTTATATTCAAAACAGCTATCCTGACTATTTAAAGCAGTCCATCCTAAGTTGTTAGACTATGAGACTCTTAGGTTCGAGCCTCATGTTGGTTGAAAGAGTTCTGCATTGCAAGGAGTTGCACTAGATGACTATCCTGGTCCCTTCCAAATCTACAGCTCTGTCATTCTATGAAATCATTATTTAAATCACAATTAAAAGGAAATAATTTGACATGTAATTTGCATTTTGTGGAAAAACATGCTATTAAGCATATTGGTATGCAAAAAATTGTAGTTTTTAGACCATGCAACCTGCAAATATGTTGTGGTTCAGAATTATTTTTGGGGATAGGGTAGGACTGAGGAATTAATAAGTTTTTATTTGGTGGCCTCTATACACGCAGGGACTCTAAGGAAGATAATTTACTTAAAGACTTGAGCCTTCAAAATGTTCCAAAAAAGGACTGGAATGAAATGGACCCTGAGCAATGGTGACTCTTCATGGTGTTTGGTAGAGTAATAACTATGTGTAGTTCATAGAGTTTGAATAATTAGAAGGGTCGTGTACACCCAGGTGGGTACAATGGATGATCCTGCTAAGATAGAAGATAGCATCTCCTAGATTCTAGCATGAGGTGACTGCCACTCTCAACCTATAGGAGGTAAGCCTTAAAAATTAATACATGAAGATACAATAAATATTATGGGTTGTATGCAACTCATTACTCAAGTAGACCCATTTAAGTTAGTCATGCTCATTAATTTCAATGGGTATACTCTGAGTAGAACATAGCTGAAGACAATCCAATACAATGCATGAGATAAAAATGTTAAGTATGTTTCCGCATGATTTTTTATACAAAAAACATGTTTAAGTGAATATGTGTGGCTGAGAGCCATGGGTTAAGTTTAAGAGAGCTATAGCTTCAAGCATAATGTATTTAGGTACAGTCATCATAGTTAAATTCTAAAATGTCAAATTCTAAATAACTTTTTTAAATTAGCAGTAAAAGCACTATTAATTTTGTCCACCCTCCTTTGGGCTGCTGCCTTTAGCCTGTTAAAAGAAATGCTAATTTGTTACATAATAAACAAAAATAAAATGAAAAATGTTGAGTAAATTATATTACTTTTAACATCTGTACAGAAGCAGCTCCGGAAAGTTAACAATAAAAGTTATCTGGTGCTGTGTGTGTATCTGTTAATAGGAAGAAATTATCCACAATAACATCAGTTGTGAACTGGCAGCCAATAAAAGTTAAATTCTGTTGTGTTCATGCTGTTATATTCCTTTCAGCAATTGAATCATTCTAGTTCTATAAAGAGCTTTTGTTCTTTGAAAGTTGTCTCCATAGGCTAATATGAACAAGTCTGTAGTTTGACTACAATAACTGCTGTTTCATTAAAAGAACTAAGAACAAATCCATGGTATTATATGTAAAATTTAGCATGATAAATCAGACTGCTATTTTTGCCTCTTCAATTGAAATTTGAATGTCTGCTTCATTTCTGCTGTGACAAACAAAGCTGTATGACTTCAACGATGACAGCAGAAAATATATCTTGGAGGCTTGAAAAAAAACTGCTTGTAGAACAATTTTTCTAGATACTTTCTGATGAAACAGCATTCTCTTACTCTGACAAGTGTGGTTTATACTTAAAATGGGCTTCTCATTCTGACATGAATAACACAAAATAACTGGCTATATGATGAGATGTTGTATTCCTCCTCGGAGACGACATTCTGTTTCACACATCTATAATGCAGTTCATCTTAAATCCACAATTCATCTGTTGGTATAAATGGAAATCGCTTTCACAAGGTACCTTCCTCCACATTCCCAAATTAGTATGTGTTAGAATTTAGTTCGTATTCTGCTGCGAGCAATCTTATGCTAAAAAGCACAACAATGCAAAGATATGTGCTGTGTGCATATTTTGATAATGGAGGTGTTTGAAAATTCAGTTAAATGACTAGAGCCTGCACGCCTTGTTTGTTCAATATGAAAGAGTGGTCAAGATTCTTGGCATACTGTGAATAAGCAGTGTGCTGGTTCATACAGCCTGTTCACCCCTTCATGTGAGCAGGTAAAGGAAATCAGGAAAGCACAATTAAACCAGACTTCCTATGATGTGCAAATCAAGCATCCTGGTTTGTTGCTCTGAAATAAGGTTTGTAAGCAAGTTTCAGCCCCTGCTTGTTCTGGAAGCAACAAATTAGGTTGCCAGATTTGCACATCATAAGAAGCCAAGCTTAGTTTTGACTTCCTGGTTTGATTTACCTACTGTCTAATAGGAGAAGCAAATTCAGGCTGTGTGCACTAGCATCCTGCGTGTTCATCGTAAGCTGGAAATCCTGTCTTAATGTGATACATGAATGTAGTTGCTATGTGTATTTAACTGTGTACATTCTGTTTTTTGTGCACTTGGACAAAATCTACACTTTATCTGCACCTACACAGTTGCTCACAACATGAGGATGTCTTGTAGTTTCTCTCAGTTGTATCTTCCCTGGTATCTTCACTTTATGGTATTTCCTCTGTTGTTATTTAGTATGTGTTGCATGTACTTTCAGGTGCCTTGTATTTCTGCTGAATACAGTGGTAGCTCGGGCTACATACGCTTCAGGTTACAGACTCCGCTAACCCAGAAATAGTGCTTTAGGTTAAGAACTTTGCTTCAGGATGAGAACAGAAATTGTGCTCCGGTGGCGCAGCAGCAGCGGGAGGCCCCATTGGCTAAAGTGGTGCTTCAGGTTAAGAACAGTTTCAGGTTAAGAGCGGACCTCCAAAATGAATTTAAGTATTTATCCCGAGGTACCACTGTATTAGGGACGCAGGTGGCGTTGTGGGTTAAAGCCTCAGCGCCTAGGACTTGCCGATCGAAAGGTCGGCAGTTCGAATCCCTGCGGCGGGGTGCGCTCCCGCTGCTCGGTCCCAGCGCCTGCCAACCTAGCAGTTCGAAAGCACCTCCGGGTGCAAGTAGATAAATAGGGACCGCTTACCAGCGGGAAGGTAAACGGCGTTTCCGTGTGCGGCTCTGGCTCGCCAGAGCAGCGATGTCACGCTGGCCACGTGACCCGGAAGTGTCTCCGGACAGCGCTGGCCCCTGGCCTCTTAAGTGAGATGGGCGCACAACCTCAGAGTCTGTCAAGACTGGCCCGTACGGGCAGGGGTACCTTTACCTTTACCTTTTTTTTACCACTGTATTAGGACGCGGGTGGCGCTGTGGGTAAAACCTCAGTGCCTAGGACATGCCGATCGTATGGTCGGCGGTTCGAATCCCTGTGGCGGGGTGAGCTCCCGTCGTTCGGTCCCAGCTCCTGCCCACCTAGCAGTTCGAAAGCACTCCTAAGGGCAAGTGGATAAACAGGTACCGCTTTATAGTGGGAAGGTAAACGGCGTTTCCATGTGCTGCGCTGGTGCAGGCTCACCAGAGCAGCTTCGTCACGCTGGCCACGTGACCCGGAAGTGTCTCCAGACAGCGTTGGCCCCCGGCCTCTTAAGCGAGATGGGCGCGCAACCCCAGAGTCGGTCACGACTGGCCCGTACCTTTACCACTGTATTAGTACAAGTTGGGCTTCCAATAAAACGTTAGTGTGAGGTGTCTCTTTTTTGTAATTTCAACCACAGCTTTCCCCTGACCTACTGGGTTTTCATTCCTTCTACCCCAGTCAGTCAGCATTCTATACCCACTGAACATGCTCAGTCTTCATTCCGATTTTTGGGGTTTCCTCCAGGGTTTAGTATTAGCAGGGTGCCAGGTGCATTTTGCACCTAAGATTCTCCATTTGTGAGCACCTCCAAAAGTTTGGGTGTCATTTCTTGCACCTGGCTGACAAGGATTACTGAAATGTATATGCTTTGAAGACTTGAAGTATATGTTAAGGATAAACAATAAGTTAAAGTGTTTAACAATAAGAGAATAATGTTTTGAAAACTGAAGCACGGTACCGATATTTTTCTTGTAAACACCAAATTAAAGATGTATTAACAATTTCTGCTAAAAATGTGACATTAACAATGTGTCACTTATGTGGATTGCATATTAGTTCATGCTTATCAAAATAATGAATTAAAAAGTGTTGCTGACCCCCCCCCCCACCGCCTGGTGGTGACTAGGCATTCTGTTTTGGTCCCACAATCCAGGTCCCAGGAGCCATTGGTTCTTAGCTTTTCTATACCAGCTTCTAACACTGCTTTCCTCCTTGTTTATGCAACCCTTGGGATTTCTCTGGGTCTGCCGATTTCCCCCCTCTTGGACATGACTAGTGCTGGTACATAAATGTTGGCACTCAGAGAACAGAGATCAGTGTTAGTGTATATTATGTATATCTGAATAGAGACATTGAATTCTTATCTCATTATACACGATAAAGCTATTTTTAGCCATCTCATCCCTTGCTTTTTCCTTTAAGACCAATTGCAGTCCTTAACAGTTGTCAACAGGTTTACCACATCTATCAGCCAATCACTGATTCCTACCACCCTTCTAAGTAATACCCCTCCCCACCCTCTCACTGTATATTAGGGTCTGGTGACTTCTGTTTCAGTGTATCTGAAGAAGTGTGCATGCACACGAAATCTCATGCCAATAACAAACTTAGTTGGTCTCTAAGGTGCTATTGGAAGGATTTTTAAAAAAATTTTATTTCGACTACGGCAGACCAACACGGCTACCTACCTGTAACTAGTGTATATTATGAAGATGATAGTTATAGTGGGTGCTAATATGTAGCAGGTCACATGCTTTTTGAAGATGAAGATGAACTGCACCATAGTTTTGCATCGGTTTCTATGCAATACGGGTGATTGTGTCAGAGTTGTGAAATAGGAATGAATAGGAACCTAAAATTAGCCTAGTAATTAACTGATCTTGAACTACTGAGTTGCAGTTCTTCTACCCAACATATATGATCACATCATTAATACTTAGAAGCAACATGTTGGTCTCTTCCTAGAGCAATAGTACACCGGGTAAACACTTTTTTGATTGTACCAATGTGTTTTGTCCCCATTCTTAAAAGCAATAATTCCACTATGAGCCACATCAGTGGCTTAAGCAGTGCAGAATTTTTCAAGTATGCATCCTCAGGATTTGCAGAACTTAGTTTTACTAATGAACCAACCTCACCTTGATGTAGTATGAGCAGCAGCAGCAGCAGCAAAGATGTTCCTGCTATCCAATAGCAGCTCCCTTTGCTGGTGAACATTGAGCTGCCACCACTTCCACTTCTTACTAGTCACATGTCAGTTACAGGGTTTTTTTTGGATGTTCTCATAGAGTGTTTCATATGTACATCTTAAAAATATAGGCAACAGCCCATATCAATTCTGGTGATTTGGGTAAGTGAGCAAGTCCAAAGTTAAAGACTAATGATTTCTCTGAAGAAATGAATCCACTGAAACTCTCCATAAATGTTCATCTTCCTTCAGAACTTTTCCATCTCCATTTGACACTTACCCCAGCGCACATTCAGCTATTTTTGTTTGCTTAAAGTGATTGCTTTGCAGTGCAATCCTCTGCATGTCTACTCAGAAGTAAGCTGCCTTGAACTGAGTGGGAGATTATTTAGGAGTTAAATGTGCATAGGGCTGCAGCCTTAATTTGTGCGTAAATTAGAGAAAGGATTAGATTATTTAAATTCATGATAAAAGCTTCATGGTATTTTCAGAATAGGTTCCAAGAGATGCAACAACATATTTTGTAATTGCTGATTCAAATACATCAAGAAGCTGTACTGTTGACAGCCATTGGTTAAATATGAAGATCAGTTGAAAAAGGTGACTGGGAAAAAATAAAATGGAATCTGGTATGGTTGTTTCCTTAATAGGAAACGGAGGGGAAAGGTTATAATGTTTCACAGTGAATTTGCAATGAAATTACATTGTTTTTCATTTTTGGGATATGCAAATGCTAATGCAGTTTTAAGAACTTGAATGGTTATGAGGCATAATAGAACTTGACAGTATTTGTTAGCTGCTGAACAATGACTTGACTTCATAGCTAGAAAATATTTGGCAAATAGATGAAATACAATGGTGAAATTGATTTGAGTCTTTTAGTGTTCTGCAAGATACATAGATGACAGAATTATGTACGTATATCATACAAATACAACTTAGCTATTAAAGTAGATAAATATATCTTATATCTTGAATGAAATAATGATGTTATAATTGCAAAATTATTGCTTTGTAAAAGATGCCCATTGATTGTAGAGTTCAACATACGGTTTTATTTGCTTGCTGAACCCTTTCCTTTAATAATTTAGGATATACAAGCATTCAAGAAAATTGATCTGGGCTTCTCCTATCTTGCATTTGCCTCGTAGGTACTCTATCTTTCAACTTCTTTGGCAGTATAAGCAGATGTTTGCATAATATTCTGGAACTTGATTTCCTAACTAGGGCTAATGGAAGTTTTTGTCAGAAACATATGGAGGGCACCAGGCTGGGAAAGGCTGTCCTAAATCATACCTTGCAAGCTACTCTTAATAACTTAATTACATTTTATAGATGATGTTTTTATTTGGGACAATGGAGCCCACAAAGCTCCTACAAATGTGGAAAATTTCTCATTGTAATTTTCATTGTAAGAGTAAAGGGAAAATCCATGGATGTGGTATTTATGCACCGAGAACTTGTGGCTTTCCAGGGTGTGAATACGTATGCAAACCTCAAAGTTGAGAACAAGGTGAGAATTCTCAAAGGTATGGTAGGTTGTTTCTTTTCTTTTCCTTTTTCATTCTGAGAGGATATTTCAGCTTTTATATTAACATTCTGAACTAGAAATAACAGGACACATTTCCCCCAGATGTATTGAAGAAGCTTGTTACCACTATTGAAATCTAGCCAGAGAGAATGTTAATACATTTATATTTAATTCAGCTACATTAATGCACTACTTTTGTTAGCTTCCACCCGGTCCCACTGAAGAATTACCTCCTCTCAAATGAGTTTATGGAAAGTTTCTAAATGTGTAGCCAATATATAAATACATGTCTCTTAGAAACTTAGTTGTGTGAGGTGCTCCACATATATCATTGCTTTTAAGCAAAGTGCAGTAAGGCTCCTCTAAGTTAAGTGTCTTGCTTTAAAATATCTATTTTAAGCTGTAGATAAAACCTGTAATATGCTATTTTTTGGTTGCTGTAAATCTCCCCTTACATTTCTGTAATAAAATGATTTAAGCATTTTCCATTTAAAGAAATGCACATGTTTGAAGTTGGGTGGTATTTATTTACCACAAATTCTTGATGTCTCTGATTATTGAAAAAGGCAGTACAACTGGGTTTCGGAGCAATTGTGGCATGGTTTGTTCTGCCTGCGTTGAACATCTTGTGTGACAGGTCCTTAGAAAATTATCCATGCTTCTGATTCTCAGTCTCATCTTCCATATATTCCTGCTTAATTAGTTCAAAACCAATCTGTTCCATATTCTTAATTCATGTTTGTTTCCTGCTTTCTTGTGAATAAATACCTTGACACAAATTACATTTGAAATGTCATGTTGGATCTTAATTGTGCGCAGCCCAGCAAAACAAACTTGATCAGCGGTATTTATAGCTCTCTGATGCATCATGAGAGAATAGAAAGTTAGTCCCTGGTTTTTCTTTCTTGAATAGTTTACTATTTTGATGCCAGTAAGTCTACTCAGGGTCATATCCAAGGCTGCAGAAGCAGAATGCCACTTATGCAATGGGACATGCTCTTCCTTTGTGCCCCAGAATCTACTCCAAAATCTGCTCAACTCCCTGGAGTAGATTTTGAGGTGTCTGAGGGGCTTCAGAAGACAGGAGGGATACGAATGTCAGCATTTTGTTAAAAATGAAAATATAAAAATTGTGAAGTTTGATGCAGGCTCCTAAATTCTGATGCTGATTTGTACAGGGATTTGAAATATTTGGCATGTGCTACAATGACAATTTAACAGTACAAAGAAGATTGTTTCAGTTGCCAACACCAATTACTGAAAGGGCACTGTTTAAGTTCCTGAATGTGCTGTCATATTCTTACATTCTTGGTGTTGAAAATCTAATTACAGCATTGTTTTGTATTTTTTTATTCATTTCCACAGCATATATAATATACATAATCCCGTCTTTATAATTTTGAGGATTTGCTTAGGTTTTTTTTTTAAAAAAAAATCAATAAAAGCATCTTCTGACTTCAGATGAAGCAATTTTTTTAAAACTTTTTTTTTTTACTGACAAACGTAGAGGGGTAAACTTACAGGACTTTCACTCTCCTTGAAATACCAAATTGGGTTCTGAAATTAAATCTATCAAACATTGGCTCAGGTCTGATTACAGTACAAGAGTTAATCTTCTAGAATAAATTTGGACTATATACTCAGCTGCTGCTTGGCAGAGAGATGGTGTAAATCATAGGCTGTACTTTTTCTGCTGATAGAGTAAGAAGAAAGTACTACTCTCGGTAATCTTATTTAGCTGGTTTAATCCACTACCATGCCAAGTTCACATATAAATTAGTTTTGTATTTAAGCACTGGCCTGTTTAGTCATAGGTAACCAGGAATTACATGTAGGCAAGTGAGCAGGCTGATGAAGCAAGTGGATGGATTGCTCTCAGCAGTGTTAGAAACTGAGATATGAAAGCAAGGAGCTAAATGACACCTTAAACTGAGGTTACGGGAGCAACAACGGAATGTCCAGGCACTTTTTAAAAAAACAAGAATACAAAGCTGGAAATGAATGAACTGCAGCTAAAATATCACGTTCTTTTTCCACATGGTCTAGTCCTTCCCCTGCCTACCCCCCTAATTTTCTTAAGAAGGTCTCTTCTCCAGTCTTCAGAGAATAAACTGGAAGTGGGGATGCAGAACAAGGTCCTCCTTTCCTTCCACTCTGTAGTTTTAATGGGAAATCTTGGCGCACTACTGCACCCAGAGTTCAGAAACGGCTTTCGCTAATAAAATTCCCTGTCACAAAATCCGACTAGTACAATGGGAGTTTCGAACACTGGGTCTCGGTACCTTGCATAGAAAGCAAATAGACGGCTGGAGGGGGGAAGTCACCTTCGCCATGTGTGGGATAAAAGTGCAGCTCTCTATTTTTCTCTGTTAAGTCCTCTGCCAGCTAGCAAGATTTTTTGTTGGTTGTTTTTGTGGGCTTCCTTTCAAGGCTGTATGAAAGGGTAACACAGGCATGCCATTTCTGCCTGATTAAATTTTTAATGAAATTAATATTTGCTGAGGACATAGTTATTGAAGTTAGGGAGTAGTTTCTTTCCAGGAAGAGAAAATGAACAATGAAATAGTGCGGGGGCAGGCAAACTAAGGCCCGGGGGCCAGATGCGGCTCAATCGCCTTCTAAATCCAGCCCGCGGACGGTCTGGGAATCAGCATGTTTTTACAAGAGTAGAATGTGTGCTTTTATTTAAAATCCATCTCTGGGTTATTTGTGGGGCCTGTCTGGTGTTTTTACATGAGTAGAATGCGTGCTTTTATTTAAAATGCATCTCTGGGTTATTTGTGGGGCATAGGAATTCATTCATATTCTCCCCCCCCCAAAAAAATATACTCCGGCCCTCTGAGGGACAGTGGATCGGTCCCCTGCTGAAAAAGTTTGCTGACCCCTGCTTTTACTGGTTGAGAAGCATGACAAGTCATGATTGATCCTCAGGAGTGAGGGTGCCTCAGACTGAGTTGTGTAGGACTACCATACATTCAAATTCTCCTGGACATTACCAGGATTTCAGTGGTGGAAGTGACGTCCAGGGAAAATTTCTAAAAGGTGGCACTTTGTCCTGGATCTTTTGCAAGTCAAATCACATTTTCTGGCATGTTGGGGGAGGGGGAAGCTCAATTTTGAAATATGGCAACCCTAGAGTTGTGTTGCAGCTGTACCTGCTCTTTGTTCCACCCACCGTTCAGTCTGGTTTATAATGTCTTTCCCTTGTTGGTTACTTGTGTTTGTGTTAGCAGATTGGAGTAAACAGTAAGATTGTGTACTATCTTGCACTTTTGGATGTGTATTTTCAAGTAGCCATAATTTATAACAGAATAAGCTAATATTCTCCTCTTGTTTTGAAAACTAGTTTCTAGGTTTTGGCACCAAAGTCATTGGTGTGTTAATTTGCTGAAAACAGAACAAGTTCAGAATAGTAGACAAAGTACAGACAAAGTGGGGAAGTGTTATCCCAGTTGCCTTATGGCATTGACAGTTTGTCGTCAATGCCATCCTCAAGCTTTGTCAGCGAGAGATATAATAGGGCAACATTTGAGAAACTGCTGTGTTTATATAGGTCAAGTCCTATAGGATGTGCTTCTCATTTTCTTCTCTGTTGCGTTTGTATATAGCCATTCTGGATTCCTTGTTTCCCATGCTTCGGGATAGGAATTCAGGATACCCTGTTGAGTAGAAGATGATTTATCTCTTGGGAAATAAGTCTGAGCATATTACTGTGAGGGTTGCAATTTTTATTGTAAAGGCATGGGTGATTTGGCAGCTATGTGCCACAATGGTACCTTCTAGGCCAATACCATTTTATTTACTGTGTGTTTAGAATAGGCTATTTTCACAGTTGTGTTGCAGTGCAAACTCCTTTAGACACCAGGCTTTTCTTTGCAGTCCTCCAATCACTTTACTTTTGAATGGTTCTGTTGAAAATCCCATGGTAGCTCTTGGGTTCCTCCAGCAATCTGCAAACTGGTCACTCTAGCTACTGACATTATGGAAACTACTCCAGAATAAAGGTTGTAATATACAACCTAACTGGGCAATTTTATGGCCCTATACTAAACAATGGGCTTAGAATTGCATTCTTACATTTTAGAAATTGTGTTCTCTATCACTCATGAAGAGTTCTGCAACTACTCAACCTATTCAGAACTAAAGACTAAGTCTAGCTTGTAAATAAAATTGTAGAATATTTTAAGTAATTCATAGATCTGGACCTTTTTAGAACTATAGTTTTTATATTATACATAGAGAAATGTATAATGAACCACATGAGACATTTACATGTTTAGATAAGATATAGCTGTCATATGGTCCTAATATTTTTAATTGCTATTAAATGTTTGGTTTATACTTTTTCATTTTTGCAGTTAAAATGCAGGTCTTCTTGGTTTCAGTTATGTATGTCACAAGAAATCATTGAGAAATGTATTTTGTTGAATTTTATCTGACAGTAATATGAATAAACGTTTGTATTCATGTGGATTGCTGCTATTTAATTCTGTATATAAAATAATCGTTCTAAAGTTTCTCTTTTGCTTTTAACTGTGTGTTCTTGATTAGTGTTGTGCCAGTACATGGTAGGCATATATTATATACTTTAAGGGAGTTTTAAAAACTGAAAACTATTGGCAGAAGTCTTATTTGGTTAGCGTGTGCCTGAAGTACATGTTTCTTAATGGAGCATTCATTTTATGAGTCTCTACACTCATGCCTAGGCAACAAGTAAAAAGAACTTGACCTTTATGCACTGAAAATGTTCTCCTGGTAATCCCTTCCGTTAGGAGAATGTTGGGCCAGAAAAACCCTTTAAACAAAAATAAGGCCACAAATTGGGGATAACCCCACAAATGCACAGTGGATTGAATCTGGACATTCATTTTGCAAGGGATGCACTTGAGGAAATGTTGGAAGCCTGTAGAGCAGTGTAAGATACAATGCAGGAGTTGTAGGGGAAGGAAGAGTTTGCAAAGATTGCCTCCCTATTCCTCCAGTGAGGAGCCCCTTCTGGATTTCTGTCCCTGCTATTAATGGAAAGAACCCTGTAGTTTGTGAAATCCTAAATTAGGTATTTTCATCCAGCAAGGGTAGTTACATCATTTCGGCAGAGTGATCCTGAATGCGTTGGAACTCATAAGATGGAGTTCAACGTCATGCTAAGGTGATTGTCGACACGCATTTCCGTTTGCCAGATGGAACAATTTCCCCTCTTCTCCCTTGTGCCCTGTTCTTGGGACTCTCCCAGTCCTCCAGAGCAGATTGTGGGGTGGATGGGAGGATTCCCTTTGCTTCAGTGAGACCTGTTACGCTGTCTTCTGCTAGCAGAACAACTCATTTGACCATTTTAAGGTACAATAGATTTCACATTTAATATAAGAAAATGTACTTGGCTTGAAAATGACATTTTCTTTGGTTGATGCTTCTTTAAATGTGTATTGCACTGTCTTGCCCAAGCAACACTACGCTTAGAATTGGCTGATAAAATGTAATACAGCTTTATGAATAAGAAATAAGATTTGTATTAGTATAGCCCATGCCTTATTACTGTGCCAGCTTTAGATAGCCCCATTTCAAAATGCAGTTTCCACCTGTTGCACAAAATGGATGAAGCAAGATTTTCTTGTTTGTGGAAGCTGGGTCTTTGGCAAACAGAATTGTTAAGCTTGTGACTCTCACAGGCCAACTCTTTCATCAGTAGTTAATACTCTGACAAATATAAAATCAATGCTTTCTACGTTCTAAGTGATGAATAGGATTCATTTGGCCTTTAATTCTCAAAACACATTGGAATGACTTGCCATTGATTGTCTTACCTTGGTTTTTTGTTATTGATTAGGATGTGCCATGGCAGGTGAAGAGGGCTTTAAGTGATTCCACCAACAAAGAATTTTCAAAATGAAAAGTGAATTAGAATGACAATTTAAATAAACTCAACCCTTAGGACTCCCCATAGATGGACGGCCTAAATGGCTCAATTTTGAGTTTTAATTTGGAGCTTATGGCCCCCACACAATGAAAATTGTGTATGTTTCAAAGTCTTCATTAGATTTTCTATCTTATAAGAGGAAAGGTTGACGTGTGGACTAATTGTGCAAGTTTTATTTCATATTCAAATATTTTCCAGGCCTCCAAATTGCCTAACACCAAGAATGTAGGATATAAGTTCCATGAGGAACAAAAAAATAAGTCCTCCATGGAGACTTTGATTTTTAGCATTTTTACCATCCTCACATACAGTAAGCCTGCAACTTGCACACATTTAACTTTGTGTGTGCGCGCATTCATCTTTTTGTGTATGGCAAAAATTAAAAATGGAAAAGGGGTGGGGTTCCAGGAAAAAGTGACTTTGGCAATCCCACCTGCCACTGAACTCAGTGGGTTTTCACTATGCACAATTTTGGCTTTAGACGCAATCTCCAGAATGTAACTCCTACATACATTGTGGGCCTACTGTATTGTCAAACTAGTGGTTTTGTAACATGTATTCCATGTGTGAACATGGTGTCCATACAATGTGTGGAAATGTGTGTTTGGCCCTGTTTGATGATTGCACAGTGTTAATCAGTTCTCCACGTCATGTACACACTTGATATTTGCTTAAAAAATGGATGTTTCTCCATGACACATGGAGTGTTATGATAGTGGAAAGTCACTGGATAAAATGCTTGAAATACATAATGAATGTTGCTTCCTGCTTTATGAGATGATTTTGGTGCATTCTTATAATTGCTGCTAAGTGATGTGTTTTATATTTTTGATCAGTTTTTTAACTTGCAAAACATTAAAAGGCAAATAAAATAGCTTGTAAGTGACCAGGTATTAAAACACATCCTCTGTCTCTGTCTCTTCTCCCTCTCCCCCCAAGTCTGTCTGTCTGTCTGTCTGTCTGTCTGTCTGTGTCTCTCTCTCTCTCTCTCTCTCTCTCTCTCTCTCTCACACACACACACACACAAACATTCCCAACAACACAGTTTTTAAAAAACAAAACAGTGGCAGATAGACTTGCTACCAAAGTGAGTGGAGGTGATTAATGTGATGCAAACTTGGTACATCATTGTTGGGCCCATGCTATTGATATAGCTTATAACTCGGGCTTCCCCCTCCCCCAGCCCCGCAAGCTCCCAGAGCGATGCCAAAGCTGCACACAGCTTCAGCATCGCTCAGGGTCCGTTCTGGGGGCTGGGGGAGGGGGAAGCTCGACTTCGCGCTGGGCTCCCACGGCTTGCGGAGAGCTTCCTGTTCTGGGGGCTGGGGTCGGGGGAAGCTTGGGCTTCCCCCGCCCCAGCCCCGCGCCTGGGGGAAAAAATATTTTTTTCCCCTTTATTCCCCCCCCCCCCCAAATCTAGGTGCGTCCTATAGGGCGAAAAATACGGTAAATCTTACCTAGTTGAAGGAGATGGTCCATCAGCACAAGCATTCTGCTTGCCTGGTGAAATGGTCTCCCCTTGTGTGATTCTGGAGGTTCTTCTGGCCCCTCCAGCCAATTTCAGGAATGGGGTGGAGAGGGGGGAAAGCCTATTGGGCTAGGGAAGTCCTTGCTGGGGCTTCTGCTAGCAAGACTAGTTAGTTGAATCAGATCGATGGGGTATATAAATGGTTTGAGATGGGTATTATGTACTCAGAGCTTCAGAGACATAAAAATAGAAAACATTACTTATACTGCTCCTGTTTTGAGATCTCTGCAAATGTACATGTTTCTGCTTTAGCCAAACCTCAAATAATATGTCAATAGTACTGAATACTATTATGGAACGATAGAATATAAATATTTAAAATGAATAAATGATACTGGCAAATGTTTCAGGTACTAAATGTAACATTTGATTTGGGATGTCAGACATGCCAGTCAACAAACTTCTGTCTCGCATTTAAACTTGGCTTGAACTCTTCTATGGATTTTAAAGGAAGAAAGACCAGTCTAATAATAAAACACACCTTACTCTCTTTTACGTTCAAGGACAATGACTTCCTTGTGAATGTGCTTCATTTTGCAGCCAGCATGATACTCTCAGAGTTCTCTCCATTTAGTCAGAGTTCTATTTTAACCTAAACCTTGTGCCATTTCCATATTAATCACAGCAAGCTATAGAAATAAGAAAACTTATTATTAGTTACTAGTTAATCAGCTTAACACACTGCTTCTCTCCTTCCAGTTTGAAATTGAAATATATAGGTATTTTCTGGACTTCGGGGGAAGGGGGTAGGACAGACTTTTCCCATTAAAGTAGACATAAACATATTTATATAAAAGGGACGTGGGGGGTGCTGTGGTCTAAACCACAGAGCTTAGGGCTTGCTGATCAGAAGGTTGGCAGTTCGAATCCCCGCGACGGGATGAGCTCCCGTTGCTCGGTCCCAGTTCCTGCCAATCTAGCAGTTCTCGAAAGCACATCAAAGTGCAAGTAGATAAATAGGTACCACTCCGGCAGGAAGGTAAACGGCGTTTCCATGCGCTGTTCTGGTTCACCAGAAGCAGCTTTGTCATGCTGGCCACATGACCCGAAATCTGTATGCCAGCTCCCTCAGCCAGTAGAGTGAGATGAGCGCCGCAACCCCAGAGTCGTCCACGACTGGACCTAATGGTCAGGGGTCCCTTTACCTTTAAACATATTTATGACAGATGTTGGAACTATTAGATAATCTTTAAAATTGCATGACTTGCGTAGAGAGATGCACATTGGCCCTTTCACTATGATTCATTCTTAAATGTGGCTACATTGGAACAATCTTGTTTCTGTGCTTCATTCCTGGGTGGACTAAATAAAAAAAATCCCTGTTTAAGACATAACAAATTCTGGTTTACTGCAAAGTAGAATAAAGCTCCGAGGCTGCCATGTGAGTGGAAGGGGTCAAAAGAAGAGTTTGCAAGCCTGACACGTGAAGCCAGGAAAGAGCGCAGCCAGTATGTGTTGTTTGCACCAGTTTTTTTCAACCTTGGGTCCTAAATTGTTGGATTACAACTGCCATCATCCCTGTCCGCTGACTGGGGCTGATGTAACCCAGTGATATTAGGGGACCCAAGTTTTGGAAAGGTTGGCTTCAGTTTTTGTGTGCCCATAGTTACATTTGGAAACCTGAGCAATGGTTATGGGCACATGCACACACTCAGGCTTGTCCCACCCCCCAGCTATTTGTATTGGGAAAAGGTGTGATTGCCTTTTTTCAAGCTTAAAGGAGGTTGAACTTCCTGGAGACAGCAGCTACAGAGGGAATGGTTGGCCCCTACAATGTCTGTTAATTTTCCAACATTGATTTGTACCGCTCCGGCAGGAACGTAAACGGCACTTTCGGGCGCTGCTCTGATTCACCAGAAGTGGCTTAGTCATGCTATCCACATGATGCGGAAGCTGTCTGCGGACAAGTGCCGGCTCCCTCGGCCAGTAAAGCGAGATGAGCGCAATGTTCAGGACTGGACTTAACTGTCAGGGGTCCCTTACCTTTACTTTACACATACTTAACAGGCGATATCCAAAAAAACATAACTCTTTAGCAAGTCTAGAGTGAAAGACTAGGGTGATTTCCATTGTTTCCTAGGACTCTTATTGTTGTGAGACTTTTTTTGGGGTGAGCTGAGAGTTTGTTTGGACCCTGGGTGAGAACCCAGAGGTCTAGAGGGCAGGATGTGTCAGAAGCAGAAGGAAAATGAATGGATAATGATTTTTATATATTAGTAACTTGGCATTAATGTAACATTTTTATCTGTAACTGTTTATTTTTGTAACATTTTGTTTAAGTTTTTTGTTGTTGCTTCAGTTTTTCATGCAACACTTACAGATATTTTAAATATATTAAGCTGTAAGAAATTAAATAATCAATTTCTATGAAAAGTTCCTGGAAAGTGGGATGAATATGGGAATGGATAATGGGTATGGGAATGTCCTGATCTTCTAGTGGACCTTTCTGACTTGTACATATTTAAGAGATAGTAGAACAATTACAAATATACAGTCTTTATTTTTCTTCGTTGCCAAAAGACTGCTTTGTCTCTGCTTCTTACTTGAATATTTATTTTAAACAGTCACCCCCCTTTTTTTGCTTCTACTTGTCTGAGCAAGGGATTTTTTGTAGCAAGCCTGAAGTGTCCAGTATTGCTAGATGAGGAATGTGTCTAGCTGTCTAGAGGGAGAAATCTGAGCCAACTTCGTAAGATTAACATGGTGAAGTGCGAAGTGGATTTTAAGTTATTGGGTTACTGGAATATTTGTTTGATGGTATTTCTGAAGGTTATGGTCTGTGCATTTAACAATTAATAAATTAACCATTATTTCCTATGATGAATTTAAAATTGATTATGGGTCCTCCGGACAACTTTTAGGTTTTTGTTTTGTAGTATTATCCTGTATATGTTTTCATCTGTCCACCCCCCCCCCATAGTTTCACCCCAGAACCTTGCTTGATCTGTGAATTCTTTACACAGAGCAGTATTGAAAACAGCCTTTGCTTTCAATACATGTTTCTCCCAGCTTGCAGAATGTTTGTACATAGGCATATATTAACTTGCATAAACATAAAATCCATTGGGAAGAAGTAGTTGTTCAGATCCAGGTAATAGAAGGTAACACTGGGTTTCACGATTTGCTGGACCTTAATTATAGTATGTGTAGTATTAAACCTTAGGGAGTGGCAGTGTTAGAATCCGATGTAGGATTTGAACTTTTTTGAAGGATTTCATGTGATTCCAGACCTCACACTTTGCAAATCAAACCCTATATTGACTCTAGAATCTAGATCTATGTTTTTATTTGTACGGTGTGCCGCACTGATAACTAAGCAAGGAGGACTTTATAAGATAGTGTCTAAAATGTCTCATTCTTGGAAATAATTAAGGACAGTTGCCCATTTCCTGATCAGCTAGTTTGTGCACCATTACATTGCTTTCTCTCTTTTTCCCTGAAGGACTTCTAGCCTGTTGAAGACTGGTAAGAACTAAATGTAGAACTGCTAATTTGACTTATGGGGGTGGGGAAGAGAATGCATATTGGGGAATGGTAAATTACAGGGTTGAGTTAATTCTGTGGCACGTAGTTACACAGGAGAAAACATGCTTATAAACCTTCAAATTATCTAACTTCCTTGTATGTGTGAGTGATGGTGATAACATATATAAATATAATTTCTGCCATTTAATATTGCCACATATTTTTTAAGGTTCATATCTGTTGGTGGTATATTTTATCCAGAACTGTTTTTTCCAGAAGCAGCTTAAATTAACTTTTCTGGAAAGATACCACTGACTGTCTCAAGAGGTCAGCCTGCAGTGACACTGCCTGACTGCTTCATTTTAAGCAGTCTGAACACAAATTAATTCATTTTGGCAAATGCTGCACAGGTCCTGAGTGACAGAATTTTACACCACCAGCTGCTGGTGAAAGGAAAGGCATGTAGAATCCCTTGTAAAATATTAAGATTACAAAACATTCTAGAAAAAGCAGCCTCCATTATTGATTCAGTTTTTCCTGTCTACAGAGTTGACGCAATGGCTTTCAAATAGTCACATTCCTTCCTCGAAGACACGTTATTGATCTGAAACCACAGAGCTGAAAATGGTCACATTTCAGAATCTTTCCTCTTGTAATGATGACTGCCTATAACCCCTCTTAACAGGAAAAGTGCTTTATAGCGTGTTCTCTCCCATTTGGAAAATCTGGTCAATACCATGGGCTTTTTCCTGATGTGGTTGTAAATGAGCTACTCCATGTTTACATGCCGAATGAATAAGCAGTTTCTCCAATTTTGTTATAGTTGAGGTTGCCAGAATAATGGAGTCAATTGGAGTTCTGCAAGAATCTGACCCTTCACCAGAGAGATAACATCCCTTTTCCTTCTGTGCTGCTTTCTAGAATCACTGCTTTGCAGCACCCTGCCTCACCCTATCAGCTATGTGACACTTCAACCCCAACAATCTTCTGTCAAAACACATTCCAAATAAATAAATAAATCAAGGCAGGACAACATGCATGTAAACTTCTGGTCTGATTGTAATTATTACTGGCATTATAGTAATTTTAACAGCTACCACTGGTGTGCTTACTTTACTTTAATATACCAGTGATGGACCAGTTAGAACAATGGTATATGTTATGCAATATGAGACCTTAGAGGGCAATTCAGTGATGTACTTGAATCAATCTAACAATAATTTTGCATCAGTGGAAGCAGTTAAAAATTGCTTCTAATGTGTTAAGTGCATATATAATGAGGTCTATGCTAGGTTCTGTTCAGGCATTTCTTATTAGATGCAGACTTGGAGCTATGATGGAATTTGAATAGGTGGTGAATATACAAGCATGTAATTTTCAGTGTAAATTGCAACTGCATTCAAGGATTGAACTCCAATTTGCTATGCAAATACACTTAGCATGCCAAATGCCTTCTCTCTCTCCAGCTGGCATTTCGAAGTATATACACTAATTAGGGATGACGGAACATAAAGGGAAAGAGATGAATTCGCTACTGTCTGAAAATTATTTGTATTTACTAGGTTTGTAAAGAGAATGGCTGGGACCAGCTTGAATCTTGTGGGCATATTTCTACATAGGCTGGTAATTTGAAGCACCATCAAATCATAGGTTACTCTAGGTTGTGATGCAGCATGCTGCTGCATTTGCCTCTCGGTGTCTCGTGTGGCTCATTACTTCATATTGATAGAAATTTACTTTATGGCAAGAAAATCACTTTCCTGCCTAGCAAGAAATGATAGCAGACATGAAATGGCTCCTATAAGTTTCTTGAGAAATATCATTTCAAAAATCTGTATACCTGACGTGGAACACCATCCTGATATGTTGAAGTAGCAGACAGTTTAGCAAAATCAAAGCATTACTATCTCAGTGATGAGTTGTATTTTCGTGATTAGCACTGCATATAGGACAGGAAGAGGGAGAGATGGACAACATCTGTATAATGCTATGCATGGTGAGAATGAACTCACAGAAAGCTTTCAACTTTGAAGATGGTGAAAGCTTGGCCAGAGTGCATCTTTGATTTTGTCTTGCTGATATATATCCTTTTAAAATGCAAAGCAAAATTATTTCAATCCTTATCTAGTAGCAAGAGCAATGGAGATTCAAATTCTTGCTCAGTGAAGCTTGCTGCTGGAATGCTTCAGACCACACTGCCTTTCTGCCCAAGTTTCATTAACAGAGTGATTATGCAGATCAAAGTAGCAGGCATGACTGCTCATTTTAACTCCTTTATAGGGGCAGGATATAAGTGTGTTAATTGGAAAATAAGATGTTGATGTTAGTTCCTCTTTTGCAAATGCATTTTTCCTACTGGCTTTGTGGAGGATTCTTAAATGGCCTCTGTGGTTCTTTGGTTATTTTTAATGCTGCTTTGTGTGTGTTAGGAGTCCTCAGCTCAGGGTAGTGTAGTGGTTAAGAGTGCTGGACTAGGACCTGAGAGAGCAGGGTTCAAATCCCCACTCAACTAGGAAGCTAGTGACCTTGGACCAGTCTTTCTCAATCTTAGTTTAACCTACATTACAGGATTGTTCTAGGAAGAAAATGGGGAGGAGGAGATACTACTATGAGATACAAATGGGGAGTGGGAATTACCAGGATTTTAAGCAGGATACTGTTTTAGGATGAATGCGAATGTTACACTGTCTTATAAGTTGGTCCAAGATAGCCCTGGTTCACACTTGTGTCTTTTGAGTGAGAGCTGACTGGATAAACTGTTTTCCTTGATTGATATAGAGGTTTGAAATAGCAGTCAGAATTATTTGAAATAACAGTCAGAATTAGACAGCACTTTACCTTGTAAGGCAGGGGTCAGCAGACTTTTTCAGCAGGGGGCCAGTCCACTGTCCCTCAGACCTTGTGGGGGGGGCGGACTATATTTTTTTTTTGGGGGGGGAATTGTATGAATTCCCATGCCCCACAAATAACCCAGAGATGCATTTTAAATAAAAGGACACATTCTACTCATGCTGATTCCCAGACCGTCTGTGGGCTGGATTTAGAAGGCGATTGGGCCGGATTCGGGTCCTGGGCCTTAGTTTGCCTACCCATGTTGTAAGGAGTGGTATGTGTGTTGTGAATTACATTAACTAACTGGGTTATAGATCATCGCCTGGTTATTTGTGTAATGAATTGTGTGAATACATATTGGTGTGATTGGTCAGAGAGTGAGGAAGAGTAGGATAGGTACAGGGAACTGAATGAACTGTATCCTGCAGAGGGGCCCAGTAGTTTGCTGCACTGGACCCTGGGGAGGGGCTGAGTGAACTGAGTAAAGAGAAACCTGTATCAGTTCCGCTGAACACACCAAGCAACAGCTCACAGCAGATTGATGTGACTGTTGGTTCCGCATTCATTGTAAGGAATGTGGTCATGACAGTCCTAGTGCAAGTAGACTTGGATAACTCCATCTACTTGGAGGAGTGTTTGTTTGTTTGCTTGCTTGCCCAGTCCTGTGGCTCAGGTTGTCAGTTGCATGAATGACTGTGCCTTCTGCACTCTTCAAAAGGGGAACTTCAGGGATGTGTCAAGTGTTGGGCAGACTAGACATTCTGTTTTGGCATCCACCAGCCAGGTTCCAGATGCCATTTGGCTCCTTGCTTTTTTATCCCAGTTTCTAACACTGGTGTTGGGACAATGTCTTAGCTTATGCCTAGTTGTGAACTTAGACCACTGAGACACTTGTAAACTCAATGTTTTGTGGGCTGACTTATGTATCCTACTGACATTAAAGCCTTTTGCAAAAACTGTTCGGAGTCTGAGTACTACATCCATCAGTGAGGGTCAGGACAATTTAGTTCTTGACACTCTTAGGAAACTTAATTTTCTACGCAAGAATTTTGACTTGATCATTTCTAAGCAAAACACATCTTTAGTAATGCTTCTGAAGTTGATTTCTCTGTCGTAAGTGACTGAGTCACATTCTAAGTTGCAAATCCTTGTGGTAATAGTTTCAGATTGGGTGTGTGTCAATCACTGAAGCAGCTGCTTTGCTCTGCATTTATATTTAAATAGGAAAAAGTGATCTGTGTTGAATTTTAAATGTTGTTACTAGGGTAAAAGAGCTCACTGTCTTTGTCACTTTATCATCTCCCAGTGAGGCAGTCTACTGGACATCTATTCTCAGTCATGAGCAGCATGAACATTTGAATTTGGGAAGCTTTCACTCAGGAGAATACTTAATGTCATCTAAGTTCAAACACTTCCCATCCCTACTTCTCTGAACTTCCTGTAGATTTAATTAAGAGTGCTTAAAAAGGGGGGGGGGCTGAACATGACTACTCTGAGTAGAAGAAGGGAGGGAGTAGGAGAGCTAAACATAGTCTATTCTTAACATATACTTTGAGGCTTCAAAGCCCACAGACTTTTGGAGGTGCTTGCAAATGGAGAATCTTTAGGTGCAAAATGTGCCTGGCACTCTGCTATTTTCCAACCCTGATCAGACTCTATATTCAATACTGTTCTTCACTTCTCTTATTCTGCGGCAGTCTTCCCCAACCTGGTTCCCTCCAGACACTCTGGACTAGAATTCCCATCAATTCCATTTAGCATGGGCAATGGTCGGTAATGATGAGAATTACAGTTCTAAACATCCGGAAGGCAACAGGTTGGTTAAGACTGTACATTTTGTTTTGTCACTTCGTACAGTCCCAGTGGGGACAATTATAATTGATGATTATTCAATGGACAACTGATTAATTTCCATGGCCTTGAAAACAGTTCTGAAGTAAAATAAAAAGTAATATCCATTAATCTAGATGAGTGAGGCAGAAAAAATGAAGTAGTTTGTAACAACTACAATATGTAACCCTTCTACAGAACCAGATGGCTGTCTCTCTAGGCATCAGATTAATCTCTTGCCAAGACTGGTTCTGCAGATAAGTAAGCAAGTGTAATTTTTCAACAGGAATGGATTCTGTAGTTAAAGAAGAAAATGCATGGCTTTTAAGACATTAACTTCATGGGTGACAGTCCAGTAATGACTTCCCCATGTAACATAACGGGAAAATTAGGAGTTGAAATGAAGTGAGTGTTTTCATGCTGTCGCATAGCAAGCAAGTGTTCTCCTTATTGACTAACCAGATTAATGGTTTGTCTCTGTCATCTGCCAGTCATGCAAACAAGAATCAATGGCCACACTTGCCAGTCTAGTTGCCTGATAGCAGTTTGCTTCCTGAGGCTTGGCTTGAGCAGGTACCTTCTCAAATGGATTCCTTGCCACTGCTCAGGTCTTTTGAAGAAAAGAAAGGATTGCCAGTTGTCCTTTGGGGCTGGAGATGAGGACTTTATCATAGAATCATAGAGTTGGAAAGGGTCCCTGAGGATCATCTAGTCCAACCTCCTGCATTGCAGGACTATGCAGCTGTCCCATATGGGGATCGAACTTGCAACCTTGGAGTTACCAGCACCACGCTCTAACCAACTGAGCTATCCAGGCTGACAACTGAAAGAACACATTTTACAGTCAGGTAAGACCTTTGCTGGAGACTAATTTAATAGTGGACAGTGTTGGAAATGTGCAAGGGCTTGAAGACCTGCGGACAGTGTTCACCATTCAGCAGTGTTAGAAACAGAGATACGAAATCTAGGAGTTAAATGGCACCTTAAACTGAGGTTATGGACGCAAGAACAGATGTCTAGGCACACTTTTTAATAGCAAGAATATAGTGCTGAAAATGAATAAACTGTGGCTAAAATACTATGTTCATTTTTCACATGGTCTAGTCTTTCCCACCCACCGTAATATTCTCAACAGGGTCTCCTTTACAATCTTCAGAGAGCGGTTGGAAGTGGGGAGGCAGAAAAAGGTCCCCCTTTCCTTCCACGCTGCAGTTTTAAGCAGAAATCTAAATCTTAGGCGCAGTTTTGCACCCAGAGCTCAGAAACTGCTCGCGCTGATGAAATTCCCTGTCGCAAAATGAGCCTAGAACAGTGGGAGTTTCGGACACCACTGTGCAGTAGCACAAGCTGTATGAAAACCAGGCTTCTCACAATTGGGACTTTCAAGAACATTTGATTTGTCTCCTTGTCATAGAGAGCAGACTGTAGTAATACAGTACAAGGGAGTAGTTATGACTCAGATATGGAAACAATCCACATTGAAAGTTAGTAGTTTCTCAGATAGCTATCACATATTAAAGATCAACTGTGGGTGTTTAGTTATGCAGAATTTGTAACACTGTTTTGGGAATTCACAGTATGTTAGAAATAAGTCTCTGCATAAAGCCTGTCATATTCTATTTCTCAGCAGAAGTACATGGTGAAGTGGATAGTATCTTGCATGCTGGTAGTGGTTGGGAGATGAAAGGGAGAATAGTACTAGCTGTGCATGCAGTTGAGAAGAAATAAATATGCTGTGGTTGGATAGGGAACAGTGTGATGTTGCATCTTTTGTATTAAAATTAACTTCTGATAGCATCCATGTCTCTCTTGTGAAATTTTAGTGCTTGCACCATGTATAGAACCACTAGTTGGGTATTGCGATCAGGGACAAATCCAGGTATGGTAACATACTATATAACCTGTATGTAAGCAATTGTCACCATGAAAAGTGGTAGTTTTGGGGTGGTGTGTGAAAACCTTATTATACTCATTGCTGGGGGAATCAGCAGCAACTGCTGAGTCCCAGTTCAAGTTTTTTTTAAAAAATGTTTATTGCAAGTTCCAGCATGGCATCAGAGAATAAAATAGGTGTGCAGTTTGAATTGCAAAATGAGAATTATACAGAGGAACTTGGTTGCTCCAAGTGAAGATTGCACAAAGGCTTAAGAAATCTCAGAAAAAAATACATACTTTCATGTGTTTCTATGAAAGAGCAAAGAGATGGCAAATAGATTAGGTGCATTGTCCAACATCTTGAGCTCTTGCTGCTCTCAATCCATGAGGGCAGCTTTATCTCTTTTTATTTAATAAGCGTAGATTTGCTTTCCCTGTTGTGCTTGCAAACACTGTGCACTTTGCACAGTCACTGGTTAAACTTAGCTGAAAGACTGGTGCTGAAAAACCCCAGAGTTTAACAATATCAGATATAGTTATCTGAAGCTAGAATGAATTACAGGTCTTTTACTGAGGGTAGAAGCTTGCAACACTGATGGTAAGGATATTGTCTTCTGTTTGACTTTTGTAATCTGTCTGAGGAAAGTTGTTCAGTATTTGGAAGCAGAGTAGATGCAATTAAACTTCTAATCTGGACAGAGATAATCTATTTCCATAGGCTAATTTAGCTGAGTAGTAAGCAGCAATGCATTTGATGGCACTAATGTCTATAGTGTGCATGTTGTTAGCCTTACCCTACTAACTAGGTCTGCTTAGCCAACCATTTGATGTCTCATTCCAGAATAAAGACAGCTAATTTTTGTTGATAAATTAATTGGATATTGGTATCCAGTGTATTGAACAGGATTTGACATCGTATCTGCAGAAAAAGAAAGGGCAAAGAAATCCACACAAACCAAGTAGAGGTGTTAGGATAACTCAGTGCTAGTTACAAAGTTGAAACAAAGTCCAAGTCATTAGATTTCTATATAATCCTGAAACTCTTACAACAGAGGAAAATATTTAAATCCTACTAGGCAAACTTTTCACCAGTTTCCCTCGCTCGTAGGAAAGTAGAAATTAAACAAATTGACAAATTTAGCCTTTAAAACATGTAGTCTAGTAGTCAACATATAGCCTAGCAACATCTAGGAGGCACCAACTTCCACCATTCCTAACTATCAGAGCTTGAAATTTGCCAGATGCCCGGCACATTTTGCACCTGGCTATTGGCCATTTGTGACCAAGTGAAGATGCCCAGGAGCCAGGAGGTGCATTCCTGGGGATCCCTGGATCTTGACTGTTTTCACACACTAGCAACACATCTCCATTATATTTTATCTGCACAATCAGAATGTATTTCAGGAACCAAAAAGTCATATTGAAAAATATGACTTTTGAGCCGCCTGGCTCAAAAATGGCAACCAGGCATTCTGTTTTGCCGTCTGTAACCCTAGTTTAAGGAGCTATTTGGTGCCTAGCATATATATCCAAATTTCTAGCACTACTAACTATTGACTTTGCTGACTTTTGCTAATCAGAGTTGCCTAGAAACAAATGTGTTGGCTACCTTGTTTTAAAGTATTTTAGAATCTAACACTAAAGAATGCTGGCCAGCTGCATTGTGTTGAAGGTGGTTCATGAATCTTGATACTGATCACTATAGATTAGATATTTCCATATTAAACGTAAATGTTATTTACTCTACAGAATATGAAGGTATCTTGAAGAACTTTGGGACAGTGAATATGTTACTTTTGCTTCCAACGACTAATGTGCAATCAGATTGTGAGGAGGCCAGTATGCTTCATTAATATATGGATAGATGGCCACATTTCCCTATGACAAATTGATGTAGATTTGTCATGTAAAATATGCTGCTTTATCATATGATTAATTACTGTGGATCTTCTACCTCTGGCAATTGTGCTGTGGTTCTAAGTGATTCGTCTCCCTGCTTGGGATTTTTATTTTTTTTTAAATCTTGTTATTGAGCTTATTTACTCAGATTCTCTCCACCCTCGTATTCCCATCTCAGTCTTCATAGAATTATAGAATTGTAGTGTTGGAAGGGACCCCAAGGATCATCTAGTCCAACTCCCCACAATGGAATCTCAACATGTGCCACCTCCCCAACCAATTGGAAACAGGATCCTGCTTAACTTTGCAAAGGAAGCAAGTGTTTCATCCTCCCACAGTTCTGCTAAAAAACAATTGTATGTATCCCATGCTGATACACTCCCGGTTTCCTAGAGTAACCGTCATTTATATACCGTATTTTTCGCCCTATAGGACACACTTTTTCGCGCTATGGGGTGAAAAATACGGTATGTATTTTAAAATTATACTGCAGAAATATGCTACTGTAAGGGGTATGATTCTTCTATACATACTTTCTGATTATAGACATGCATACTTAACTCTATAATGCATGGGTGTCTCTGACATAAGTGGGTGCTGAACACAAAAGGCAGTCTGTGTGAGCAAAACTTGACAGAGTTGAAAACTCCAAATTCCTTGTATAAATTTGTTTTAAAACAGATTCCTCTTCCATCCCTACTTTTATGATTGGCAAGCATTGCTAAGGATGAGACTGAATGCTGCCAGGTGAACATTTAAAAAACCTCAGCTTTTTCTTCAAGAGGGTTAGCAAGGCACAATGTCTGAGGCACAACCTCAGACTCTATGTAATGTGTGTTGTACTGCTTTCAGTGTGTAGCATTGTCCGTCTTTCATTTTCGTGTAGCCATATTTCAAAAAGCGAAAATCCGGACAGAAAAGTTGTTGAGCTGTTTTTGCAAAATCGCAAAAAAGAAGGGACTTTTTTGAGCTATTTCTGAGGAAAATCGACACTGCCAACAGGGGCTGCCATATGTCCAGATTTTCCCAAACATTCTGCCGATTTCTGTCCAGACACCGCTTGCAGCTGCAGTATATGTCCAGGAAATTTCAGGTGTATGGCAAGCCTATTTTAGCACACTGTTTTAGCAATAGTCTGAAACTTCCATGTTTCACTTCAGAGCAGTCAGTTAATTTCAAGGTGGGAACATCAGTTTTGAAGAACTTTGCGTTTGACGATGTTTTAAAACTTATAAATTATATGCGTTTTGAATTACAACATTAAAGGCGTACTGTTTCTTTGTGTGCTTTCTTCTAAAGGCAGGGAAAATTAAGTGTAAATTACATTACCTGTGGAACATTGCTTTATATTTACATAAAGTTACATTTACAAAATTATACTGAGGCAAAATGCAACATAATCATTTCATAATTTATAATCAATTCAGTGTGATTATATTTTCTCTCGATGTAATTTAGTAAATGGAGTATGTGTAAATGTTTTTCACTTAATGTATGCAGTTTTCGGAGATTTTTGAAGAATGAGAATTAAGTGTGTGCCTCGTACATTTTGGCTTAATAGCTATTTTATTGAGAAGAAGTCTCCATTTGTCATAGCTTAAAAGTGGGACAACCGGAAAACACTTTGAAACTGGAAATAACGTAGGATTGATTTTCTTTACATAAAGCATCTCCACTACTGCAATTCCATTATTCAGCATTTTCAATGTAAATTTACTGGAATAGTTGGCTTTGTTGCAGGTCTGTTGTGGTAAGAACAAAAGCATATATTTTAAAAATTCTTGTGTAATAGTCAGTATATCAGAATGATTGGAAAGAACATGAGAGTTTTTGGAAGTTAACACCTGTTTTTGCTCTACTAATGTAAAACAAGAAGATAAATGCAGTTGTTATGCTACAAATGTTATAAATTAAGCTGATAAATTTAAATTTGCTTACAACCCAAGATTGCAAATAGTTGATCTTTTCCTGAATACTCTCACCGACACTCCCCCCCCCCCCCACCGTGTTCCATTATTACTCTGGTGCCACTTAGTAAGTGAAAGTTTCTGCAGCTACTTTCTGTAATTTAACAATTCCTAAATATCAAAGAGTGTTTATTCCAACACAATTAAATATGTTTTCAAAATCTATTTTGGATGCATGTGTTGTGAGAAAGTCAGTGTTTGATAGACTCTGCCAGCATGGCAAGTGATGATTGAAAAGTATGATTAGACATGTATTATGCAAGGATTTAAAATGGCTATTTATATTGTCTCCTTACAACTCTTTACAGGCGTTGCTCCTCAGCTTTATTGTATGTAACACAGTTATTGGCCATTAGAGGTGATCTTTAACTAGTGCCTGCCAGCGCAAAATGTTTATATGGAAGTATGCCCTATTGAATTCAATGGGGCTTACACCCTCTTAAGTGAGGTTAGGATTGTAAACTAGTTTACTTTTTCTTTCTTCCAACTGCTTTTCCTTTTGTTTCCTATCTTTGTATATTGTACTCTCAAGAGCAAGGACTGTCAGTTCTTATTGATCTTTAGTAAACCATTCTGGGAGGGACGCGGGTGGTGCTGTGGTCTAAACTGTTGAGCCTAGGGCTTGCCGATCGGAAGGTCGGTGAGCTCCCATTGTTTAGTCCCAGCTTCTGCCAACCTAGCAGCTTGAAAGAAGAAGAGTTTGGATTTCATATCCCGCTTTCTCACTAACATTCTCCTTTCCCTTCGTCCCCCACAACAAACACTCTGTGAGGTGAGTGGGGCTGAGAGACTTCAAAGAAGCGTGACTAGCCCAAGGTCACCCAGCAGCTGCATGTGGAGGAGCGGGGACGCAAACCCGGTTCACCAGATTACGAGTCCACCATTCTTAACCACTACACCACACTGACTGATGTCAAAGTGCAAGTAGATAAATAGGTGCCGCTCCAGCGGGAATGTAAATGGCGTTTCTGTGCACTGCTCTGGTTTCACCAGAAGCAGCTTAGTCATGCTGGCCACATGGCCTGGAAAAACTGTCTGTGGACAAACATCGGCTCCCTCGGCCAGTAAAGCGAGATGAGCGCCGCGACCCCAGAGTCATTCGCGACTGGACTTAACTGTCAGGGGTCCTTAACCTTTACCTTTTAAACCATTCTGGGAGCATTGGTTTCTTCTTCTGAGGAGGAGTGGGGTAAAATTCCTTCAAATAAATAACTGGGTGACAGAAAATTTAGCTTATACTTCTATATCACAGTGTCTTAATGGTTTTCCTGGTTGTGTGGAATGTTAGTAAAATGCAACAAGGTTTTCTGAGTAGAAGTAGAGCCTGGTTGTGTCTGGATTGTGGGTGGTAGCCACAAAACTTTGTAGCTGGCATCCAATTGACTACACAATAATAAAATATCAACCCTTTAAATGTCTTGCATGTTTTGATCATGACAGTGCATGCATTTTCTGAAATTGTTCTCAATTAACAATAACCTCAGATTTGTTTGTCATGCTAAGATGTTTAGCGAGACATGCATGAGCAGGAAGGAGATGTTTGGGGCTTCTACTCCCTCTCTCCTCCTCCTGGAAGGATGACTCTGGCAGATTCCCCACACTGCACTTTATTTGAATGAATAAGCTTCAAACCATGGTTTCTGAAGCTGACTTGTTAAACTAAACAGAATTTGTTATGAACCTCAACCACTGCAACAAGCTGGCTTTTAACGGAAAGCAAAAACGGAATGCTGCTTGAAGTTGTCCTCCTTGGCTGTGTGAGGGAAGGGAGGGCGACTGCCCAAGGTTTGTGCCCATGCACAAAGCCATGTTTTACCAAGCTGTTCTAACTAGTTCAAATTGAACGATAGTCATGAACATTTGCATGGATCTACAAATTTGGTGGCTAGTAACCAGAACTTAGTTTGTGAGTGGGAGGGTGCTTTCTACTCATGTCCTGCTTGTTTTGTTTCCCATAGACTTCAAGATTTCAATTGTGGAATCAGAATGATGGACTAGATGGACCTTTGGTCAGATCCAGCAAGGCTCTTATGTTAATATGCCCCGCCTGATTGGGAGATTGGCCAGGACCCCATTGGACTATTACCAGGGGGGTGGAACCATTGTATTATTGGTGGATGTGGGGAGGAGACTGGGTGGATACCCGACTTCTTTCTCTGTCTGGTATTCAAGGCCCATGGACAGTTTGGTACTGGGTCACAACCTTATTCCTACAGTGAGGGGATACAACAAAAGGCAGAAAACACATTGCAGTTGTGCACTTTATTACAGCTTCCATGTAAAACCTTAGGAAGCTGTAATTTTGTTTGGCAGAGGTTTATTATTATTATTATTATTAGGCAGCATTTGCCCTGACAAATACTGTGATGCCATTTAGACAAAGTTCATTTGTGCAGGGGGGGAAATGCATGGTTGGTGTGTTTCATTACTTAACTTTAACCGAAATGACCTTAGCTATAGTGTTTTCTTCATTTTGAAATTGCACGAAAGGAACTAAACTATGTACGATGCCTGGGAAAATAAATAGCCTGCCTAATAGTCTGCTTTATTTTAATGCCCAGCAGCATATTTTTACAATGAACATATTGACTTAGACAGGCGTACTTGAGAAGGTACTTTCAGTGTAGTTCTCGGCAATCGCTCTATACAAAACCCATTGACCTGTAAAAGTGTGTTGCTGAGTGCTGCATGTTCTTGGATAGCTAATATATTGGGTCATTTCTTAATCGTAGTAGTGATCCTGAGGATGTTCTAATGCACATACTGCTTTGAAAGAACTCTGGTTTTCTTCAGCACTTAGAATTCTTATATTATTCCAAATGCAAACAAATTGAACAACTATCAAAGAACTGAACCTCAAGGTCTAGCTTAAAGGCAACGAAGAATGTTTTAAAAAACCAGCTGCAAATGGTATTGGCACTTTTGTTGAGACTCTTGCTTTGCTTATTGTTAGACTTGGCTCTGACCTCAGAATACTTTGCTTTTGGATGGGCAAACAGAATAAGAACAGGCAAAGGTTATATTATTTCTTTACCTTACGAATTCTGTTGGTTTCAGTAACAGTTGTTTCTGGCTATATTTAAAATATTATCATGCCTTAGAACTAGTCAGTCCAGAGGGGTAGCTGTATTTAAAAGTGTAGTTTATCCATTTAAGACATAATGCTGCCATACTAGCTTCCCCCTAATTTGATCAGGAGAGCTGTTGTATCGAGGAACTGCCGCAAGATACACAATTAACTGGGCACCTTGAGAAGGATGTGGGTCGTAAGGACTGTGTTGTTTGCCCTTCACTACAGCTTTATTTTATTTGTGATGCTTATAGGCTGTCTTTCAATGAAGATTTTCAAGGTGGTTTCCAGTATAAAATATAAAACAAATAAAATCTTAAAAGCCAGTTAAAATGTGATTCAAATAAAACCTAATAACACAGAAGCGGTAGAATACATTTTGATGCCCAAGTTCGCAAATGTTTTCAGAACAAAAATGTGGCCAGTGTCAGGGAGGAAAGCAAAGAGACCAGAGTTATTACAGAAAAGGTAGATATAGGTAGCATTAGTCTTTGATGGAAAGGAAGAGTATGGAGCTGTCTGTCTCAGAGGCTTGTCATGACCCAATCTGAGTCCTTTGTTAGTTCTTTCAGACTCTTTCCCTGTTGAAAATCGAGTATGTAAGGCAAGGAGAAAGAAATGCAGTATGAGGGCCATGGTGAACTAAGCACCTGAAGTTTATTACACCAGTGCTATGAGTTTGGATAGGTATCCCTGATGTATACGTGGAATGAATGAATAGATCACATTTTGACGGTTTTGTCTTTCAAAATAACACCAGTGCCAAGACTCCTGATAGAGTAATAAGCCTAGAAATTTAGATTGGCTAGAACTTCCCCCTTGAACATGTGCGAGAACTTTGCCCCAAAAAAGTTATTGTCCCAGCCCTCTTCCACTTCTTTCCTTCAGCCTTTTAAAAACTTGGATTTGTAAAAAGTGCCTGTTTCAAAAAACAAACAACTGCGATGGCTTTCATTTCTCCTACTATTGATAGAAGACCACTTCTTGGAGCAACTCTTATTTTAAAGATTGTATTCTGCAGGGTTTTTTTTAATTTGTAGGAGTTAGTGCATATGTGGATTCTGTGCTCATACAATCATGCCTTGGTTTACTGTGACCTCATTTGTACTGTGATATGCATGTACCAGGATTGTGGCCTTAAAGCCCAGTGCTGCTGCCTTTGTAGATAGGCGTAAGTATCAGTCGATGCTGAGGGACTCTGAGCACTTCAAAAGTAATTGTAAACCGTAGTTAAAGGGTTTACCAGGAATGTGAAGCTCTTTTCCACTTCATTCCTATCCACTAATGCTGGGGAGAAACATACCAGTTTCTTCAGTGTCTAAATTTCTTATAGAATGAAATATACCATGGGACCTGCCGTATAAATGGTAATACATTTCATTTTAAAGATTTATGTACTTCCTTACTCTTTGTACTGCAGTATAAAACTAGTTGAAACAAACAGAAGTGTGGTAAATTCACTAGGAGGCTGACTTCATAGGGAGGCAGTTGCTCTGAATTACTAATACATGGACTCCTGTATGGCATGGGTAGAATATGTCACCTGCAGACTTGGTTCCAGTCTCCAGACCGTGGAGTCAATCTTGGGCTATGCATGTAAGCCAGAACAAGCAAAATGTTGCAGTCTTGTGCTCCCCCTTTTATCTACCTCATGCATAGCTGGGAGAGAAACGTTAGCAGTATTTATTTCACTTTTTAAAAAACAAAAACAAAACAAAAAACCTAATTGTGGTTTAAACAGGGATTCTGGTTCAAAACAAATTCTGGTAAGCTTCACAACAAGCCAACTTCAAACAATGGGCTTGAAGTTGGCTTGTTATAAAACTTACCAGAACTTGTTTTGAACCAGAATCCCTGTTTTGAATGTAAGGGTAAGCCAGGATTATGAAAATTGAACATTCAACTCAATGCATTCATTGATCTTGTCAGAATAAAGCTTGCACAGAAAAATTGGATAGAAAAATATTGAAACTCTTTAATAGATAGGAAAACAGGATGACAGCTAGATAGGGGTTTTTTCCCCCTTGGATCCTTGGTCTCTAGAGAAATTTAGCTAGAGGAGAATGATTTTTCATTCCTTAGAATGGGGTGAGGAACCCGTTGCCCTCCAAATGTTGCTGGACTGCAACTCTCATAATCTCTGGCCAACGGCTGATGGAAATTATAGTCTACAGCCTCTGGGGAGCCACAAGTTCCTTATCCTTGCTTTAAAAGCTTCTAATGTTACTTACCTTGTGAAGTTAGATTTTTAATAACAGAGAACCTACAATGTTCAGTAATTACACTTAGTGTTTATTGTACAGTTGTACAACTTAAGTCCCAGTTCTGAAAGGCTAGCGATTCCTTTCTAAGAGAATTGGAAACAGTTTGAAAGAGAAATCCTTCAGGAGTTACAATGTGGTGGGTTTTTTTTGTATGGCTTTTTCAGATTCCTTATAGTATTAACTGGAGGCCGTTTCTAAGCCCAGATAATAACATATTTCATTTTGGTTACTACATAATAGCTGGCTTTAGTGTTAGAGCAGTTCTGCACTCACTTATCTGGGAGAAAGTCCCTTTGAACTCAGGGAGGTTTATTTCTGAGTAAACATAGGATTGCAACCAAAAGCTTGATCAATCAATCAAAATTTATTTACGGCCGTAGGCCCATACAATTAAAACAACACATAAATAACAACTTGTGCACGTGGGAAAAACAGCCGCTAAAACACCACTATAACAATAAAATACAATACGATAGAATGGCATACTACGCCTTAGTTAGCTTGTAGTGCTCCTTGGCGTCTCTTTTGGGTAAGGACAGCGACCAGGAACCTTGCCACTTTCAGGGTCGTATGAGTATCCTTATCCTGCAAGATTTGGGCAAGGTGGAATTTTGGTGGGGTACCCTCTAGTTTCTGTATGATTGGTCCCAACAAATTTGCCCGTGGCACATTGAACAGGGGGCAAGTGAACATAATGTGCTGGAGCGACTCCAGTGTCTCCTTATCACATTCGCACGTGGCGGGGGCTTGGCCCTTTGAGAATCTATGTCTCAGGACGTTGGAGGGAAAAACGTTGAACCTCGCTTTGGTGAAGGCCAGTCTATGGGCAACAGACGAAAGGGAGGAGAGGTATGATGGAACGCAGTAAGTTAAAGTGATCCCGATGTTCTGGGGCGAACAAAAAAAGCTTGATCTTTTGCGCCAACCCAGGGACAGTTGTGGGCCAGAGTCCTGCATGGCAGAGAGTTGGACAAGATGAGCCTCATGGTCCCCTCCAATTCTACAGTGCTATAATTCTATGCACTGTTAAATATCTCCCCTTGCCCATTTTACCAATTGGCAAAAAAAAAAAAAAAAAGAAGTTTATTTTTAATACTTTAAAATATAGGCTTTTGCTGCTTCGTTTCTAACACTGGGTAAAATTGGAAATTATTGTTTGAATTAAAGGAAGGTGTTAATAAAGTTACTAAATCTATCAAACAGTACAGATCTTCTGCAGAGGGAGTGAACATGTTGGAGTAGACCACATGGGAAACAAGAACTTTATGTATTAAGTTATACATTTCATGTTCTTAAAGTTAAGTTTAGAACGGTAAATAAAATAAATAATGCAGCTATTTCAGTTTTATTTAGTTTCCATTTATTTCTTTAAAAATGGGAGAAATGTATCTTTTCCTCATCAATTAAAAACATTTTTTATATTTTGAAGTGTAATTCTAATGTTCAAAAGGTTTTGGATCAAGTTAAAGGTGCAACAGAATTTATTAGCTTTCCTTTTCTTTGCCAGGAAAAAAAAACCTATTTTCCTTACAACACTGACTGCATACATTTCCAGGTAGTAATCAATAGTCTTAAAGTGGACTGATCAATGAGATCAAGAACTAAAATTCACCCCATTGAGAATTTCCATCTATACCTAACTCTTCAAACCAATGAAAACCTATTAATCATTTGACTATGCACGTAATTACTGATTTGTTGTCTTCAAAACTACAACCTTGGGTAATGGATATCATCAATCAGGTGACAGCCCATCTAAGTCTATGAAAATCAGCCCCTGCTGACTATTAAATGCTTTGCCTGCATTATTTACTATAATGCCTTTTACTAAGGATTCCCTGCATGTCTGTGTTTGCAATGTAGAATAGCAAGCTAGCAAGCAACTGATAATGCCTCTAAACATTGCTGCAACTCTTACTTGAATATTTTGGCAGCAGAATTCAGCTGAGCTGGTAACATCAATGCTAAAACACAGCCTTTAATTCGCTGTGGCTCCCAGGGGAGAAAGTTATTGTGACTAGTTCACAGTATGCTTTAAGGTAATGGAATCTCTTCCAAGGAAAATAGCAAGCATTGCAGCAGCTCTATTGATACACTAAAAAGCCTGTCATAATATTTCTAGTATTGCATTAAGATTTATGGTAAAAGAGGCCTCCTTGCTATCTTGGGAAGGTAAATTCTTGTATCACTTCTATATTGATTAAACAATCCCCCCCCAAAAAAAACCTATTTAGATTGCATAATGGGGATATCATATTTCTACATGATTTCATAAGGAATAAATGTGGTGCTTAGCGTGAATAAGAGAAGGAAGCAGCCAAGACTCTTTAAGAGAAGATGAGCATAATGATTGATCAGCAAGATATGTGGTAGCTGCATAGGACATACTGAAGTAGTGTCCACCAACACAACTAATCTTTATGCTGTTTGCAGTCCTATTGAAGACCAGGGTCTAGTGGAGGGCATTACCTTATCCACTTGCTCTGTTATTGTGGCTTGACTAGATCCAACTTGCAGATAATTTCTCTGGGTGCTTGCTGTGCAAGAGCAATTGCTAATTTGCATTTATAAGCAATTCTATTCACCTCTGCGCTGCCATGGAGCCATGTAGCTTTTGTTCAAGACTGAGGATCTGCTGAAAATTTAAACTGGACAAGCAGGGTGATTGAGGGAGCAAGGACAAACTGGCATTGGGAGGAGGAGAAAAGGAAAGGTGTCTGAGAGAGATCTCCATGGGGTGTGTGTTCCTGAAAGTTGGTTAATTTTTCTGTGTTTTGTTTTGCAGGAAAGGTGCATGGGCATAGCCAGGATTTATGTTGGGGAAGCAGGCTTTGTGTTGGGGGGTGCAGAACCTCAGTTAATTAAATATTTTTATTGATTTGCTTGATCTGGGGGGGGGGGCAGCTGCCTCCCTTGGCTACACCCATTGGGGAATCAACATCATTTCAACATTCCTACTGAGATCACTGGGTTCCCAAAAGGCTGGGGACATCAGATTAGTGCAACCACTTCTCCACCAGAAGAGACATGAATAATGGGTTCAACTGTTGCTGTTTACCAGTGCCTTGGGATACTTGTAAAACATTTTGCAAAAAGGAATTAGTGATTTGAGGAGTAGGAAGCTTGGAAAATTCTGGCTAGTTCATTCACAGTTACAACATTCTGGGATCCTCATGTCACCTGGAAAGGCCTTGGCTTCTGAACTTCGTTTCTGTTGTTGCTTTAATTTGTCTGTCACAAAAGACAACTGCTCACAATTGTTCACAATATGACTCGCTGTTGCCATTTCAGGCAGTCACACCAATTCTCTGATAACTAGAAAATCTCATGAACTTGCTGTGAGTGAGTACATGTATTCTGCTATTTTAACAAAGCTGTCTTCATATTTTGATGCAGACATCGGCTAATTATTTGAATCCATCTAAAATAAACCCTGAACACTTTAAATATAATCACAACTATCTATTTCGATATTAGTTGCAATATTTTCAGTAAATGAGCTCCCTATTTGTATCATTGAGTGAACATTTTTGTGCAACTTTGGAAAGTCCTTTCTGAGAGACCTTTCCTTGGATTTTTGTCACTAAGATGTAGAATTCCACCTTGGCCATGTTGTGAAATTGAACAGGTGTTGGTGTGGCCTAGGGGTTAGCAAGGGTGGCCTACAGAGAGTGTCTGCAATAAAGTTAAGAGGTGAGTTGGCTGGAAATTTCCTTTATCTTCTGTGTAAAATATACACAATATAAAGGTAAAGGTAAAGGGATCCCTGACCATTAGGTCCAGTCGTGGCTGACTCTGGGGTTGCGGCGCTCATCTCACTTTATTCGCCGAGGGAGCCAGCATGACTAAGCCGCTTCTGGCGAACCAGAGCAGCGCACGGAAACGCCGTTTACCTTCCCGTCGGAGCGGTACCTATTTATCTACTGGCACATTGACATGCTTTCGAACTGCTAGGTTGGCAGGAACAGGGACCGAGCAACGGGAGCTCACCCCATCGCGGGGATTCGAACTGCCTACCTTCTGATCGATAGGAGGGAGAGAAGCAGAGCCTGCTTGTTTTAAAGGAGCAAAGTAGGAGAGGAGAGGAGCCTTCTCCCCTTATACCCCTCTTCTGCATTATTAGCAGCATCCTTCTCCACACACCCCACACATGCTCCTTGTCCCTTGAGTGCTTTTCCTTCCCTCCCCACTTAAAACGTGGTTACAAAGCACGGATCCACATGGATCCTCAGGATTTTTGCATTGGGCTACCCCAAACTCACCGTCAGATCACATGTCTGTGGCCACAGCATGAACCACAAAAATCATACATCCACTGTTTTGTTTAGAATATTTTTTTCCTTGTTTTCCTCCTCTAAAAACTACGTGCGTGTTATGGTCAGGTGCGTGTTATAGAGCGAAAAATACGGTAATTCTCCAAATGTCAATCATTATGTAGCTAAAACAACACCATCTACAACAAGAGGGGAGGTTTTAGGCTTAGAGGAAGGCCTAGGGAGGATACACCCCAAACTAGTACAATGAGAACTGAGCATTTTTTATGTCCAGGGAATGCTGAGTATTAGACAGCATGGTGCATTGCTGGGGGTTGGACTAGATGACACTTGTGCTTCCTCGAGGTCTACAGCTCTATGATGTCCAGAATATTATGAAAAAGGGCATGGCAGACTGGAGCCCTGAGCTGGACTATTCTGTACTCAACTATTTCATTGCAGTAGCCACTTGATAACAGTTTCGTAACACTTCCTTCTTAGCCTCATGTTTCTTGTAACCTAGAAAAAGTCTGGAGTATTAGCCTGTTTAAGAAAACTTTGTAGCATGCCAGTGCTAGCTAGCAACCTTTTACGTTGCAGTGTGTTTAGAGGTCACTTTAAAACTTTGGTACTTCTTACTACTGCCATAGTCATGTTATATTCAAGTCCTAATAAATAACTTGCAGAGAAGTTGGAATGCTTCGCTTGCATCTTAATTAACGTTTTCTGCTTGGTCATGATCAAAATGGGAATGTATTTACATAAAGTTAATCAAGCTCTTGTTCCTAGCAATTGGGAAAGGGTATAGAGAATTCTTTTCTAACTTGTAAGATGTAGTTCATCACTATTGCTTAAATAAAATAAAATGAATATGTGTAATAGCAGGTAAAGTTGAGGAAGCCTTCTTAAAAGGGGATAGGCAATTGTGATGCTGAAGACCAGAACATCATGGTCAGGATTCAGTGAGTGAGTCCCATCCACAGAAGCCTGTGCAAGGACTTTGGCTTGTGCAGTGGAACTTACCGTACTCTTCCCTCCCATGCCCCTGCCCTGAATCTTCCAACATTTACCAATATTCCTTTTTCAACATTTTCTTAAGAAGGTAGACTATATATCCTATTTTTATTCAGATTTATAAAAAAAGGAATTCACTTTTAATCAATGCTGTCTTTAAAAATACAAGCCGACTTTGCTGGGAACAAACATTTTAAACCAAAGTAATTTGTCTACTTGGTATCCTTTAGAAGGTCATGGTTCAGTTTTTAATACTAGGAGTCGCCGCCATGAGTGCTCCATGTGGTGTCCACAAAAGGCCTCGGAAAATAACTCCTCAAAAATTCACAATACAAGACTATTTGTCCTTTCTGCTTGGTTCTATTATTATTATTATTATTATTATTATTATTATTATTATTATTATTAAAGATTTGACAATAACAATAAATGAACAATAACTAACACATCAATTCGCTTTTTGCTACAGTTGACCATCTTTAGCAATAATTAACAAACTACAAAACATCGCTTCAAATTAGTCAACTTTTCATATTTAACTTTGTCTTTTTCTTAGCTGATAAGAACTTGCTCGGTTCTTCAGGTAGCCACTTCGTTACGCTTCACAGTGATTTTGTGATTGACACTTCCTCAAAATTCCCAATGTTCTCACTGGCTCAGAAATGCTTTTCAGCACCTGTTCTAGCAAATAAAGTGAGCTGAAACCAGCTATATAAAAGAAACACGAGACCACCCTGACTTCTGAGTTCAAGCAACATGACACAATTGGTCATTACGAATATGGCAGTTGGCCAGAAAGGGTAGGTACTTCATGACAACAAACAAAGCATTTTAAGTCTCATATATTTCAAAGGCAGAGTGTTAGGCCTCCATGTCCATATAATCAATGGGAGTTGAGATGGGTTGTGCCCTTTCCCTTCCATGGAGTCCTGCCTATTAATTACAAGCAACTGTTTCTGGAACGTTATCGGTGTTTAGTCCTTGGGTGATGTTACTTGGTGACGTGTACAGTGAACCAAGCAGGGTTTTCAATCTCACCTCGTCTATAGATTTATTATTTGTTGAATATAGTGATATACCACCTTTCTGTCAAACAGTTTTCGAAACTCCCATTGTTCTAGGCGCATTTCATGACAAGGAATTTCATTCGCGAGAGCCGTTTCTGAGCTCTGGGTACAGTACCGTGCCCAAGGTTTCCCATTAAAACTGCATCATGGAAGAAAAGGAGGACCTTTTTTTGCCTCCCCACGTCCAGCCACTCTCTGAAGACTGGAGAAGAGACCCTCTTAAGAATATTAGGGGGTGGGCAGGGGAAGGACTAGATCATGTGGAAAATGAACATAATATTTTAGCTGCAGTTCATTCATTTTCAGCTCTGTATTCTTCTTATAAAAAAGAGGTTATGTTGTTGCACCCGTAACCTTGGTTTAAGGTGCCATTTAGCTCCTAGCTTCCATATCTCAGTTTCTAACACTGCTGTAAAAGCACCTAGGATGGTTTACAATTCAAAATATTAACACGAGCTAATAGTGCCATTGGATAATGCAAAAGCTTTGTGGACCACTGCATGGGTTCAAAGTGATGGGTAGTTCCACTGTCTGCAAGAGAGGTGTATAAGCACTACAGCTGCAATCTCCCATCTACATACGGTACCGCTTTTCTAGAAGCTCCCTTGACCTTCAGAAGCAGCCTAGGGGACACAAGTGGCTACAGCAGGAAAGGGCAGACAGGGAAACATATGGCTTCAAGCATATGTGGTGTGTAAAGGTTTGAATTATGCTTTTATGTTATATATAGACTATTAGTTTAAAACGTTTATGTTACAGCAACAAGAGCAATTGTTATAGCAACCAATTAGTACATAAGCTTGTGCAGGAAATGTAGCAATTAAACAAATTCATTTAGATATTTTTTTAAAAATTTAAGACATGCTTTAGGTACTTGCATTTAGATCAGGCCACTAAACTATTTATATTGACAGACCTTGAAGGAGCCCTGTGCTCTTCACTTATAGGCCAGCGACATTAGGATCTTCAAGATTGATTCCAAGAGTGTTTTTCTGGATTAAAAATCAACAACACTTGATCTGTGTTCTGAACATTTCACCTTTGGTGCAACACAATCTGCACTGTAGAAGTCAAGAACTATAATATTTCTGGGTTTTGTAAGTTTCCTGTATTCCTGAGGAACACACAAGAAGATTTTGTCTACAGAGTGTAGCTTGTCCTCTGAAGAAACAAGCAAACTAGTCATGCTATATTTAAACTATGTGAAATTAATGACCGTGATCTTAACCAGAAGAATGCTCTATTACAGATCAGTTCTATGGAGCAGGACTGAGGAGCTGTTAACATCCTAATGATTCATCCTCGTAAATTAATGTGTGGTAGGCTGACATAGCCCTGCTATTCTACCCTGACCCTTTCCTCCTCTTTTCTTATCTATGACTTCATCCATAACTTGCCAACTCCTCAGACGCATCATGTCCAGAATGGAACTTCTAGTTTTTTTTATAGTTTTTATGTAGTCTTGCTTACTGGCTTTCACTTTCAGAGCAAATAGATAATTTAATTTGAAGGTTGGCTTCTGTTAACAATACCTTTTAAAACAATTTTCTTCAGCTAACTGTACTCCTGTTCATGTTTTTTCGTCTCAGTTCTGCCTTCTTTGCTTGCCTCAAGCTCTCCTGCTGACTAAGGGCAGTCCCCTAATGTGCTACTGAAGGTAGTTAATGCAGTCTAAAATGCAAATACTGTATACGCACACAAACCTGGAGCTTACTAGATTGATGCAAATATTTTATGTTGTTTGTTCAAAGAGTGGGACTCTTAAAATGCAACATTAATGGTATGGGCTGCACCCACAGAGCAGTGGCACTAATGTTTAAATATCACACATCACATTGTTTCACATTCCATTGGCTGTCCTGCCCTCTTTTTTCCAGTATTGGAACCTTTTTCCAAAGTAGATGTATCTATTAACTTTTGACACTAATCCAGCTTGGACACCAGGACAAACCATGTTCTTTTGACATGCAAATGAACCTCAGCAAGTCTTGAGCCCATGCACTCCTTCCTTCTGACAAGGCCAAGAGGAGCTGGAGAGCTGTCACATCCATTTGTGATTAACTACAGGTTAGAATCATAGAGTCATTGAGTTGCAGAGTGGGAAGGGACCCCAAGGATCATCTAGTCCAACCCCCTGCAATGCAGGAATAGACAGCTGTCCCACATGGAGATCAAACCTGCAACCTTGGCATCATCAGCACCACTAACCAAATGAGCTAGGTTGCAATGTTAGAAGCCAACAAGCTGGTTAAAGGTGTGTTTGAAACCAGTAGGCTTCAAATCGAGAACGTGGCCAGCTTGTGTCAACCAATCTTAGTTAATGTGAACCAAAAATTGTGTGAAAGACAGTTGTTCCTCCCTTTTTAGCAGTGTGTTGACATCTGTGGGGTGCTTAGGAGCCATTTCCCCTTCCTTAAACAAGGTGCATTCCTACTGCCACCAGCTGATAGATGTGTGGGACTGCAGCTTACTCCTGTGAAAGGACAACCAGGAGTGCACTTGAAGTGCCTACTTGTTCCTTTGAACCCGCATCCCTGACCACCCCACACCTGACATCAGGTATAGGGTGGATTTGCGTGGCTCCCCCAAAACGGCTTGGCAGGACAAAGGTTGCCTGCCTTACTTGATGGGTTGAATATTTTTTGTGATGCATCTTGTGCGAGATGATGTTAATTTGGCAGCACCCCCTCTCATATAGTTTGTTGCAACTTTGTGGGCTTTGGGTTGTGCCAGATACTCCTAACTTGAAACTTCTCATTTACTAGCTCTTATGACTGGCTGCCCAAGGAAGATCAGTGAAAATTCCTACATTCTTCTGCTGCCTTTTGCAGCATCTTTAAACGCCCACAGTGAGCATCACCTCCCCAAAATCTGGAGGTTAGGATTTGGAGCAGTACTTAGTGCTGAAATGCTGCCTTATTACTTCCAGGCTTTCAGATTGCATGCCGTTTCTCTGGATGCACGGATTGGTAATGATTAAAATACAATCCATTAAGGAAACACTAATGTCGTTACCCTGAAGTACCCCAGACTGAAAGATTTTTCTAGTCTAATTCGTTGTACATGTAAAGCCTGGCCATTCCTCCAAAATTCCCTAGGCTTCTCAGTGAAAGCATTTGTGCTTGTTCTGTGACAATAGCTACAGGAAAAAGGCGGAGACAAGTGATTGCATAACGCCGATGGGCAAGAGATGGCATTTTCAGGTCTCTGCCGTCTTACTGAGCTTATTCAACTCTAAAAACCTTTCCCTGGCTCTCTGTTTTTACATAGAGCTATAAGTGTTCCATTTTCTCCATCCTTTCCAAGAGAATTCAGCTGTATTGAACAACAGCTTCCTTTCTTTTTGGTGCAAGCTATTGAGTCACAAAAGTATTGTAATCATCATGTCAGATGGCTCTCTGCTTTTGACGATCATATGTCATAATGGGCTAAAACTCCTGCATCTGCCAGTGCCACCCCACACCCTCAGCTTGAATCCTGTCACTGATAGTGCAGATATCTGGAAATTATTGTGTCGGTTCAGATTCAGTCATGGGATATTGAAATCTGCACAGTGTGCGTTAATATCTGATGCTGGGAAAGCGGTGTAGCTGCTGACAGGGAAGGTGATAGTCAGTTTGAAGGGTGAGGAAATCTCTCGAGAACAGGAGAGGTTGTGGTTTTCAGAGCCAAGGGTGGCGGGAAGAATAGAAAAGGGGAGCAACCTCATAGTTATCCAGGAGGGTGGAGCAATTCACTGGGTGTGGAAGAAGGGCAGTTTTGGGCCATGTCAATCTCTAGACAGTTACTTGTTTTCTTCCAACATGAGCTACTACAAAACAGTACTTGCCCACAGCTCCTGTAAGTTGTCCTTTGCTCTGTTGGGCTCATTCTACCATGTTTCCTCAGCAAAGCTCCCACTTTTCCATATCTTACTCCGCAGTGTTCTACTATGGCATTACCAAAGAGTGCATCCAAGCCAAGACAGACGTCCACTAAGACTTCCATTTCTCAAGTCTTGCCATCTGTTCCAATCAACTTTCATTAAGATTGTGGCACTGCTACCTTCCAGCTCGTCCCACCTCTTAGCCTCTTTAAGAGGCATAGGTCAGCCACACAGAATATGGAGCCGATTTTTTCATTTTGCACAGAGTTTTCACTTTCCAGGAACTACAGCTAGTTTTAGACTGCAATTATAGAACTGTAGAGTTGGAAGGGACCCTGAGGATCATCTGGTCTCACCCACAGCAGTGCAGGAATATGCAGCTGTCCCATACGGGCATTGAACCTTTTCTTTTGCTGCCATGCTACTCTTCAGACCCCTGATTCGCCCAGCACCCATCCACCAAAAAATATTCTTTTTTGCTGCCATGTTGCCAGGTCAACCAGGTGTTTTGTAGGGTATTGTCTTTTGCTGCCAGGCTACCCTGCAGACCCCCTTATTCTCCTGACAGCAAAAAAAACAAAAAACAAAAAAACCCTCTTAATTTGTCTTGTAGAAAGGGTTACTCTGTACCGAAGTTAACATTGATGCCTTTTTTTGAGGTGGAAAATATTTTGAAAATGATGTTCTGAAGTATCAGTCCATAGAGCAATTCTGTTCAACAGTGATTAAAAACTACAACTATTTTTGCCTGGTTGGACCTCAAAAGTATCACAGGGAAGCATGATCTTAGACTCCCTCTAGTGGTGATCTGGTTACAATAATCTATATGCAAATACCTCCCATACGATTTATATCTAATAATCCTTTCTTGTTTCTAGATCTGGTACTTTATTCAAGGGTCAAAGGCTATCAGTTCTGAATTTTTAAAAAAGGCTTAAAAATAGAACTGAGTGCAGATTATCGGCTAGCTTCATACATTTCTACTACAAAGATATCTAACAAATTAGTCTCTAGAATCTAGATGGGAAATAAAGATTGTTAAATGCTTGCCTCTGACAGATTTTGAAAGATGGCTAGTCTGAGATCATGAGCTCTGTTAGGACTAGACAGCACCATTACATTTCTTTTGATTGTGCTCTTCCTTACCATGTATTCCTCACGAACATACTTTGTGTTTTTATATTGTAAAGCGCCCCATGATCCTCAGATGAAGGGTGGTATCAAAATTTAATACATAACAATGATAATAAAGCACTGACTTGTAGTACATATTTTCTTTTAAGGAAGGAAATGCATTTTTTTCTCTGAAATTGATTCCTAGTTTACTCCACCCTAGCAAATATTGAATAAAATGGCATGAACAATGTTTAAAGCAGGCATAGGCAAACTCAGCCCTCCTGATGTTTTGAGACTACAATTCCCATCATCCCTGACCTGGTCCTGTTAGCTAGGGATGATGGGAGTTGTAGTCTTCAAACAGCTGGAGGGCCGAGTTTGCCTATGCCTGGTTTAAAGCATGCAGTAAAATGGATTTCCCCCTTCCAAACAAAAGCATTACATAATCATAAACAATGGCTTTATTTGAAGTCCCTTGTAAACCAAAATATCAGCTGATGTGGTTGAAAAGCCATTTCAGTTTTTTAAGAGTTCAATATTGATGCAGTTGCAAATATGAACCTCATCTATACTTGATGAAGTGATAACTGTGTTGCTGGGTAGGTTGGGGGGGGGGGCTGTATGAGGATCCAGCCATACTATTTACACACTCGCAATCTTCTGAGAATGTGACAAATGGAATTTCAGTTACCAGCTTTGGAGAATTAACATGATATTGTGAGTGGAAACATTACCAAAGAAATTATGTCTGCAGTCTGAAATGTGTCGGGAACCAGTGAGCAAGGCAGAAGAATAAACCTTGAGGCAAGAGCCAGGAATGAATCAGGATCAGAACTAAAGAGCTGAGGACAGGCCAAAATACAGGAACACACCAGAGCTCTGGACGACCTTATTGCTCATGCGAGTATTAGTGGCTCAGAAAGACGCAGCGGTCAGCCAGATGGTCAAAGTCATTTTGGGAGTTTCTTCCCTAAGAAGCCTGCCACCTGCAGCTTGGCGCTTCATCACATGGGGGAGCGACACAAAGGTTCCAGCAGCCCCTGATATTCCTGCCACCCAATTTACCACATGATCACAAGCAATTTTAAAAACAAACAAACAAACTTATGGTTTTGCGATATCAACCAGTGCTGGGGGACAACACACTAGTGAAGACTACAGGTGGTGCTTCAGAGAAGGAGAGAGAGAATGGAGGGGGCGTATTTTATCTGGAAGAGCTGGATTTGGGATGTTGGTATTTGCATGATGAAAAAGGGGGCCATTTTTGTGGTCCTGTTCGTAGGAGGTCATGTCATGGCAGAATTTAGTGGTCATTTGTGGCACTTTTCCTGAGTGTGTTCTGCAGAGTTCATCCCATCCCTGTGCTTTTCTTTCAATGTTGCTCTGCCTGCAGTTGATATGACAGCATGTCAGCTTGCAGTTGAGGTGTCATCGCAACAAGCATCTGAAATTTTGGTTTTCTCTGTTTGACTGTGATTTGAGATTGTGTATTGATTGAAGTGTAATCACGACCAAATTGTCATAATAATGTTGGTCGGCAAGCCTTTTGCTCAGAGGCAAGCTTCTTCAAAAAAAGTGCCTGTGCTGAAAATATTGCTGTAATTATGAGATGTGAAATAGCTCACCCTAATTTAACCTTCAGAGTATGAACCTTGATGAACCTTGGTTCCGTTCCCATTCTGCCACTTCCATTTCGCCACAGTATATCCATGAAGTGAAATCAAATTATGGACAGTATGACTCAATATTACTGATCTGAACCACTTGTTTATATAAATATCATACATATTATTTCCTTGTAGAAAGCAGGGGATTCTCAACTGTATTAGAAATGGGTTAATGTGAGAGTTCATTGTCTTGCCTGCTGTGGGAAAGCGATTAATTCGGTTGCATAAAATAAAACCTTAAATTTAGGAGCAGATATTTATGCAGTGATGAGGCACCTAGGTTATGCTCCTTTCCCTCTTATTTAAGAAGATCATAGTATGAGAATATCATAGGAATGGCATCTTGACATAGTCTCACTGTTTAAATTTGCATATTTACTGTCACTCTTTCTGCCGTGCATAATCCTTCATTTAGCAGTATGTAAGGCTACCTCTTGATTTGGTTGATTCAGTTGACATTCATTGTGTCTAATCTTAAGTGAACCGAACACTTAGAAGCACATGAAGATTGGCTTGCTTGGTCGTGCCAATGCTCTTAACACAGTCGTTTCCTGACTCTCCACCCCACCCCAAACGACTTGAAAACTGCCGAGTGTTTTGGTGGACCAATTATTGATTTTTCTGCACATTGTAGCAAATTGTAATTGTAATGTAACACAGCAAAGTAAAATATAAGAAAAGAATGAATAAAAAGATAATTAAAATCCATATGACTATTTGATGGGGACATGCTGAGGACCACCTGAATGAAGTTTGGGAACACCTTGTCTATCAGGACTATAACACTCAAACTGGTTGTGGCTGGAGACAGGACACAGAATCTGCATGGTGATTTCAGAGGATAATTGGAAAACTCACTCAGAGCTGCATCAGCCATGGCATCTAGCTCTCACCACAGTGGCAAAAAATTGTCCTCAGATAGAGTCTCCAAGTTGTCCTAGACTCCATCTGCTGATATAGGCATCAGCAGCCGACAGACCATTCTGAAGAACTCCACTGACCCATAGCTTGAGGTTGTGACGGAAGCAGTAAAGTAGGTCCTCACATTCAGACATGAATATGCACTCTAGCATTGTTTGGTTGTCCTTACGGTAGGATTTTTCTTTCTGCTGGTACAGTGGTACCTCGGGTTAAGTACTTAATTCGCTCCGGAGGTCCGTACTTAACCTGAAACTGTTCTTAACCTGAAGCACCAGTTTAGCTAATTGGGCCTGCTGCTGCTGCCGTGCCGCTGGAGCACGATTTCTGTTCTCATCCTGAAGCAAAGTTCTTAACCTGAGGTACTATTTCTGGGTTAGTGGAGTCTGTAACCTGAAGCGTCTGTAACCTGAAGTGTATATAACCCGAGGTACCACTGTATTCAGTCTAATTCTGCATACATGGACATAGAGCATACTGCCAACCCCTGCCAAAATACAGCTTAATGTTGATACTTTGGTTGATCAAGCTGTATTCAAGTGTTTGTGTGTGTGTGTGAGAGAGAGAGAGAGAGAGAGAGAAGGGAACTGCTTTTCAGCCAAAAGTCTTATCTTATGCAGACAGGGAAGACTGTTTTAATTAGAAGCTTAATCTAGCACTGAACTGGATTAACTCCCAGAAGCTCTTATGAGCATCCACTCACTGTTACCAGCTGGAGTACATTCCTTTGCAAATGCATTTCATCTGCATACCTAGAGTATTGCTCTTTAAATCCTTTTCCTCTTTGGGCACTGTCCGTTTGTCAAAAAAACAATCTCTCGTCCTGTGAGACTTTACATCTTGTCAGTGTGAGATACAGTAACGTTTTGGAGAGCTCCTTCCTCACCACTAATTATTCTTTTGATCAAGTTCATCTGAGATTCTGGGTATGATGGCATTTCTGTTAGAAAATATAGTATTGGCTTGATTCTGGCTGAGCTGAGAGAATCCAGCAGCTTTATAGCAAACAGCCATTGCAGTCACTTTGAACAGAAAAAAATAAAGAAGCAGTAATGACAGGAGAAGAAGAAAAGAACAAGAAGTGTATAAATGAGTTTGTGATAGGCTGTTACTATGCTTCTAAAAAGCCACAGGGAAAGAATGGTACAGTTTCATGTCTATAGAATTTTCCAGTATGAAATATGTGCCTAAAAAGAGCTTTCAGATAAACTGCATTTCCTAAGTTGAGCAAAAATGTGTCTTGCAGATCAAAAAGCATCATTTGCTAATAAGGAAACAGTGAATATTTTAGAAATCTTTGTAGCATTTTTTCTTGTGTTTGTGCTTGTTAACATATCAATAAAAATATTTAAAATGAAAAGAAATAAACCTTTATAGCTTGCTTTTTATTTCTGGAACTGGGAAGTAGGATAACCTGTTTGCATATGGTTAACATTAGATAATCATTGCTAAGAACAATTCATACAACACCTCCCTTCCAAATGTAAAATGTTACAAATCCTGGCTTCTGATTTAGCAGCTGGCCTGGTTGCCTGTGGTGAGTAATGCTCTCCCAGCCAAGTTTTCTCTATGCAATGAATCCTCTGCATGCAGCTGGTTGAGCTGCTCTTTGGGTTGAAGAGCTACTAACTCCAAAGCCCCACTTGCAATTTCTAGCATGGCTTCAATGCAAACGTACAGTGTGCTGCTGAGAGGAACATGGCTTTCGCACATTCATTGCACAATTGTCAGGAAAGGTTCACCAGGTAGCTGCTCTTGGTGTAGCATTGCAGTCTTTCATCCAGTGACCAGGCTTAGTGCTTTCAGTTGCCCTTCCCAAGAGTCAACCTTCCTGCTGTGAGACATATACATCAGCAAGAATGGAAAGCAGCTTCCCCCAGTCATTAACATACACACTCCCACATGGCATAAAACCCTCACCACAGACGCTATATGTTGTTAAATGTTAATGTCCTTGTCAGAAGCCCTCAGTAAATAAGTAGTTTGGGAGTTATGTATTAGATTGCATGGCGGTAGGGACTATATAGTGTATGTAAATGAAACTGTCAAATACGGAATTAGTTGCTGTTTCTGTAATATCACAGCGTTGTCTTTCTGATTGCAAAGCAGCAAGGAAAATAACTGAGCAAGAAGACCTGAAGGGGAGGGTGGATATACCTTCCTCTTAGAGTAAGGGTGGAGGATTTGTGGCCTTCTCGATATTGCTGGACTTTACCTGCATCAGCCCAGCTGGCAGGGTCAGCCATAGGGGATGATGGGAGTATAGCAGGCCTATAAAGGGATGTGGGTGGCATTGTGGCCTAAACCCCTGAACCCCTTGGGCTTGCCGATTGGAAGGTTGGCGGTTTGAATCTGCGTGACGGAGTGAGCTCCCCTTGCTCTGCCCAGCTTTTGCCAACCTAGCAGTTCGAAATCACACCAGTGCAAGTAGATAAATAGGTACCACTGTGGCGGGAAGGTGGATGTCGTTTCCGTGCACTCTGGCTTCCATTATGGTGTCCTGTTGCACCAGATGCAGTTTAGTCATGCTGACCACATGACCTGGAAAAGCGGTCTGCAGATAAACGTGGGCTCCTTTGCCCTGAAGCAAGATGAGCGCCGCACCCCATCGTCACCTTTGATTGGACTTAACCGTCCAGGGGTCTTTTACCTTTTTATAGCATACCCTAGTAGGCCTATATTTGGGCTCCCCACCCAAGCCTAGAACCGAAGAAGGTCCCATGCCTCTGCGCATTCACACACATGGGATTGTGTATGTATGGATGACCACTGAATGAACCTTTAAATTTGGTTTTGGATTATAATTCCCATCATCTCTGACCACTGGTCCTGCTAGCTAAGGGTGATGGGAGTTTTGGTCCCAAAACAACTGGAGACCCAAGTTTGGCGAACACTGCTTCACAAGAAACTGCAACCCCCTTCGCTCACCCCCATGTAATCTGGAACTCCATGCGTCTTGCAGGACAGGATGCTAAAATTAAGGTGCCGTACATCACTAAGCGTAGCAGACTTCAGCATTGCATAATGGTCTTATTTTAGTATGGCAAGCTAAACCTTTTGAGGCTTCCAGTGTACAGTGTGTGTATTCCGTAGGGTGCAGTATGCTCATACAATCTTAGAAATTGTAGAATTCCTGAGAAGGATTATGTGATGCTAATGAAACCCTAGCAGGTTTTCAGCATCAGTAGCTCTAATTTTCAGACAGCTGCTGCATTAGATTGTATTTAATGATATCGAGGCCCAGCTGGAGTTGTCTTAGCTGACTTTGCTTACCAGTTGAACAGAGCACCAGGTGTGATTGCTGGAGTGTGGAAATAATTCTGTTGTGCATAGGCTATCATCAGCAATGCTATTTGCTCTCTCGTCTAAAGATGTTTTTACTCGCTGTTGGAGAAAATAAACACTTTGGACATTGTTAGTAAATACTGGTTCATTAGTCTAATGCTATTTATAGCAAAGTGGCTACAATAGTCCTTAATGTCTTCGGTGGAGGGGCATACTAGAATTAAGTGTAGAAGACTAGCTGCTAGTGGGTTTGGCTGTTAATGTGATCCAGGGCAGTTTTGTTTCTTGATAGTGCTTAATTACATGGGGTTGTATCCAACGAATCATGAACAGAAGGGAAATAGCTGCTCACAGACACTTGTACAAGTGGTAGCGTAAAAGTTGGCTCAATGCTAAGAGGCTCCATAGAAGAATCTGCCTGTTCTTTTCTGCAAGTGGACAAACACACTTGGATTTAGCTTCACTTTTCTTGCACGGTACTCCAGTTCACAATATAAAATATTTTTTCCATGAGCAGAGGACACTTTCCAACCAATTATTTATGGCATTCATGCAAATAACTCTTCGGAGAAGTCAGCCTTGCCAACCATTTTCCATCTCATTGTGGCTGTTGCCAGCAGTGGACTTGCAGCAGCTTATATGTCTGCCATGGCATTGTGCTGTTTTGAAAGTGCCAGTATTACTGTTGCATGTGCTTCTCATGCCTCCCCTAGGGTTGCCATATTTCAAACCTGGACATTTTCAAGCTATTTTTAGGGGAAGTTGACATACATCCGGATTTTCCCAGACACTTACACAATTTCTGCTTAGACACTTCTATCGTCTGCGGTATTCCTGGTACAGTGGTACCTTGGGTTACAGACGCTTCAGGTTACAGACTCCGCTAACCCAGAAATAGTACCTCGGGTTAAGAACTTTGTTTCAGGATGAGAACAGAAATCACGCGGTGGCAGCAGGAGGCCCCGTTAGCTAAAGTGGTACCTCAGGTTAAGAACAGTTTCAAGTTAAGAATGGACCTCCGGAACGAATTACATTCTTAACCCGAGGTACCACTGTATGACCTAGCTAGCCTTAAAGAAATAAAGAATACAAAACAATTCAGGTGAGCTAGAGCTAGTTTATGGGGACGCAGGTGGCGCTGTGGGTTAAAGCCTCAGCGCCTAGGACTTGCCGATCGAAAGGTCGGCGGTTCGAATCCCTGCGGCAGGGTGCGCTCCCGCTGCTCGGTCCCAGCGCCTGCCAACCTAGCAGTTCGAAAGCACCTCCGGGTGCAAGTAGATAAATAGGGACCGCTTACCAGCGGGAAGGTAAACGGCGTTTCCGTGTGCGGCTCTGGCTCGCCAGAGCAGCAATGTCATGCTGGCCACGTGACCCGGAAGTGTCTCCGGACAGCGCTGGCCCCTGGTCTCTTGAGTGAGATGGGCGCATAACCCCAGAGTCTGTCAAGACTGGCCCGTACGGGCAGGGGTACCTTTACCTTTACCTTTAGAGCTAGTTTTGCTGATAATCCAGTTATGGCCACTAGGACTTTTAGGAAAGGTCCACATTATAATCTATGTGGTTGTGTGTTCTAATCTTTCTAGTCTATACGTTGCAGCTTTTTTATCCAAGAAATTGAACTCTTAACTGAAATCTCATAGCAGCATCAGAAACAAGCACTTCACATTTCTAGGACATTACTACAAACTACAAAATGGTCCCTTTGTGGACAAAATAGACTCAAAAATACTAAACTACTGCCAAAATGTGCATCTAAGTGCATTTTAGACACACACAGTGCGGAAGAGCAGATATAATTTTAAATGGCATTGCTTCAGTCCTGTCAGGGATGAGCATAGTGTCTGTGTGCAAAGTCAGTCCCATTTATCTTAATACGGTGTTGTTTTATACACTCAACCCTTCCTTCTTCCACCAAGGTAGATGCAACACCCAAGAGGCCATAGTAAAGAATGAGAGAGGTCTGTACATGTCTCTTATGCAATCCACGGTTTTTCAGATTCAAATTAAGCTAGCACAGAGCTGAATGAGGCCAATGAATGGAAATCATGCAGTGAAATAGAAATTAAAAATCAGATCCATTAAAAACCGAATCCTAATGACTGCAAAAAGGGGGGGGGGCGATAACTTGCCACGTAATCATTTTTTGCATTGGAACATCCGAATGGCTTTCTGAGGTGTTTTTGTTCCAATTTCATGTATTTTTTTTTTTAAAAAAATGTTTTATTTTGGGGGTTGTGGTGTAGCAAATGTGATCCTTTAGTCTAAATTGCATCCAGCTCATAGATCTGGAAATAGCTGTAATCTCATCATCTTTATCATAAATCCATCTCTACTCTGAGCTGCAGATTATATCTTTATAAGATTTTTTTTGTAAGTAGGTCTTTGAAAGGAGCAGTCCTTTTTTTAAGTGAAGCAAAATACTGCTTTTATTTGAGTTATGCCACATACTAACACACGCAGATGAAGTATGGAGAATTTGAAACAAGGGCTTTTTTCATCCTACCAAATGTCCGTTGAACTCTGATTAATGCATTGGCTGGATTTTTGGTCCTAACAGAATTGTTTCTAATTCATGTAGAAAGATATAAGCGCTTAAGTTTGTTATGTGCTCTGCAGACAAAACTATACTTTTATAGCACTAGCGTCACAGGCCAGAAGTATCAACAGTGCTGGGTTTTTGCAATCTATTTATTTAATATGGCTCTTCCAACAGTTTTAGGAGTCACTTGGGCTGACTGAAAGCCTAATGATTGATTCCAAGGATTATCGTGTGCCCTTTGAATGTGTGTTTCCTCTCTAGTTGCATCTCACTTTAAAAACATATCCTTGAGCTGAAAATTTTTATCATGACAATTGCAAAAGAACCCTGACCTTCTAAATAACTTTCAATTTGATGGATGTTTCTGAATAATACACGTAAAATATTCCAATGTATTCTGGAATATTTTTAATTCCATTTACCAATTTAACACATCTCATCAGAAGTAGTGAGGAAAATATTAGTCATTTAGTACTCAGCACCTTTAAAATCTGGAAAATTTCACCATCCAACTTCAAAAGGTTATGCTCTCCTTAAATAACTAATAGTTCACATAATGTTAGGCAACCTCTGGCCCCAGGGCTACCTAGGGCAGTGTTTCCCAACCTTGTGCCTCCAGATGTTTTTGGCCTACAACTCCCATCATCCCTGACCACTGGTCTTGCTAGCTAGGGATGATGGGAGTTGTAGGCCAAAAACATCTGGAGGCACAAGGTTGGGAAACACTGACCTAGGGTACTCAACAAATTTTTATCCTCAAATAAAAACATATTGGAGGTCACAGACACAGGGAGGTTAGGCTGGCCTCAATCAGGGCCAGGGCTTTTTCAGCCATGGCCCCGATCTGGTGGAACGCTCTGTCACAAGAGACTAGGGCCCTGCGGGACTTGACATCTTTCCGCAGGGCCTGCAAGACAGAGCTGTTCCACCAGGCCTTTGGCCCAAGGCACAGTCTGATCCCCTCCTTTGGTAATCCTCAGAGAACTAGCCCAATGGTTGCCATTAATTTAATTTGATTTTGAATTGATTTTAAAATGAATTGATTTTAGAATGCTGTGTTACTTTTATTGTTGTTAGCTGCTCTGAGCCCGGGAGGGTGGGATCTACGAAAGCATATATATATATATATATATATATAAAATAATAATAATAATAATAATAATTATTCAGGTGCCAAGAAGGGGAAATGAGGTTAAAGGCGATGCCCAAGAAAGGAAGAGGAAAAATATACCAAAGGGGTGTCCCTTTGGTATTTTGGTCTGACCCCAGTCACAACTGGCTTTGACCCTACCATTATGTGGCCTTCATCATATCACTTCAGTGGGAATGTGGTCTGCAACTGGGATGGGGGTGGGGAGTTAATGGAAGTGCACAATGAAAGCTGATAATATAAATCTGCATTTTTGTACTTGATAATCCAACCCGTTTCCTCTTTGTGGTTCAAAAAGTACTCTGTATCAGTGTTAGAAACGGGGGTAGAAAAGCTAGGAGCCAAATGGCTCCTGGGACCCGGGTTGTGGGCGCCAAAGCAGAATGCCTAATCGCCAGGGTGGGGTGAGTCGCTAACACTTCTTATTTATTATTTTGATAAGCATGAACTAATACACAATTCATGTAAGTGACACATGGTTAATGTCACATTTTTAGCAGAAGTTGTTAATGCATGTTTAATTTGGTGTTTACAATAAAAATATTGGTACCATTCTTCAGTTTTCAAAACACTCTACTCTTTATTGTTAAACTCCTTAACATATTGTTTATCCTTAACATATACTTTGAGGCTTCAAAGCACGTACATTTCAGTAATCCTTGAGTGTCAGCCAGGCACAAAAAATGGCAGACTTTTGGGGGTGCTCGCAAATCGAGAATCTTAGGTGCAAAATGCGCCTGGTAATTTTGAATCCTGCTTCGTCGTCTTGAAGATAGCTTAGTTAGTGGGACATCTCACAGGCTTGCAGAAGAATAGTTTTACATTAGGGAAACTGTGACATAGTTAGAAATGTCTCAAACGCAGGGAGCACCTACACACACTGAACAGATTATTTTCCTACATAGAAAAATCAACACTTGCATCTTGTACACTGTGTACATTGCTCTAGCTGAGAGAAGGAGGTTGCTGAAGCTAAAAGCTGCTGTGTCAGCTGTTCTGTATTGCAAGCTGAGTGGCTTTCCTGAAAGTCTTCTCCTGAGAGGGCTGCCTAGGCTGCCAAGAAGTGTGAAGTCTGGGTAGCTTTCTTCTAACTAGTTACACTATCGGGAATGGGGCATTCAGGAATGTTCATTGTTCTTATACACAAACCTTGACTACTTTGACATAAACTGGACTTTGCTCACCCGTATCACCTATTTCATGGGGATAACGGTCCAAAGTTTTGCTGTCACTTCAAGACATTTGGTACTCAGCTTATTTTCTACTTCTTTGCAGTGTTAGAAACTGATATATGAAAGCTAGGAGCTAAATGGCACCTTAAACAGAGGTTATGGAAGCAACAACGGAATGTCCAGGCACACTTTTTTATATGTGCTGAAAATGAATGTGCTGAAAACTGCATCTAAAATCTTATGTTCATTTTCACAGGGTCTAGTCCTTCCCCTCCCCCCCCCCTAATATTCTTATGATGTCCCTTCTCCAGTCTTTGGAGAATAGCTGGAAGTGGGGAGGCAGAAAAAGGTCCTCCTGAAATCTTAGGCACAGTACTGCGCCCAGAGCTCAGAAATGGCTCGCACTGTTGAAATTCCCTGCCGTGCTGTTGAAATTCCAGGTTGCAAAATGCGCCTCAAACAATGGGAGTTCTTTTGCCAGTGTTATTTTAGAGACTTCTACTGCAGTGTTGATTGTTCCTGTTCACAATCTTTGGCTATGACTTTGAGTTGATCATTTAGTCCTTTTTCTTTAAGAGATTATATGAAGTCCCCCCTCCTTTAAAGTTTACAGCAACATTGAGAACAATTAAACCACTTGTTTCTCACCGCATCTATTTCCCCCTTTTCACTTCCTACAATTAACTTTGTGTATCTGTGTGTGCCTTTTCGCTTATTGTCTCAACTACATTCTTCTTCACTGTTCTGTCCTTTGGTTGTTTAAATTATCTTCTCTCATTCAGCTTGAGCTATTTACATTTCAGTCCCTTCATTTTGAGCTGCTTTGTGCCTCTGTACTCTTAAGTTTTGTTTTGTTGGTGATCTTTGTTTCACACCATCCATTTCACGTTGTTTGAACTACATATTATGTCCTCTAATTTTTCTTAACTTCCTCCTTTTCATGCATTCTCTTCTTGTTCATATTCTGCTGTCTTTTTTCTTTAGAAAACAAATGAATAACCAAATATAGGTGATTTAAATCTACCTTTGGTAGTTCATTCACATATTTTCATATATCATTGCCTAGTGTTTGATGGAATTCTTCTAGGATCTACTGCCCACTTGTATCTGGCACATGGTGTTTTATGATTTAGGAATAAATATCTCCTTCACATACATATTATTTGAAATGCACGGCTCTCAGGATTTTTTTACTATCATCTTTAGATTTAGAACTGTAATCCTGCTCCTCCCTTCTTGTTCTTTGGAGACAATATTTTAAATTGTGATCCTTTGGCAGGGATTGTTTGAAAGTTAACCCAGCTGTGATTGCTGTGTGTAATAATTTGAATCCATAGGCAGAATGAAGTAGAAACCAACATCATCACTAGAGAAGCTGATAATGCCAAGGGTTTCTTCTCATTACCTCTCAGCCAGTCCAGCATTTTTTCATCCAAAACGCAGCATGGTTCTGCAAATTATTTGCCTGTGAATTAAAAGTCATTCCACTTTCTGAAGGAAATATTGTTGTTAGAGAAGCTACAGAACTTTCTTTCTTGACAGAAGTTTTTTTTGTTTGTTTGCTTAAAATATCATAAAAAATGTTTTGTTTCTTTAATCATTAGCTTAGCAAGCCATCCCCTGCCTCACTTGCTTAAGCAATGCCCACCAGAGACAAGGAGAGAGCAGTTGGAGTTAGCCCAAAATCGCTTTGAAATCCACATCGTGATAATGGTTTTATAATATTTAGCATGGTGATATATTGTGAATCACAATGTATGTGTACATGTGCTATGTAAAAAATTGTGATATAGGGAAAACCGCAAAGCAGGTCATCACTTCTTTCATGATTCCTGCTGCCCCTGTTGCTCTGTACTATAAAATAACAACTGTAACAATATGTTAGTAAAAATGTATCAGTTTTAGACCCCTAAGTAGTAGCAGTTGCCAGGACGTTACCCCGTTTGCCTCTGCATAGTTCCATCCTCATTTCAGACATCGTGATATATTGGTATTGTTACGGTAAATTCCGGGTGCGGAGTTGCCCTGCCACCCAGCTCGTCGGACTAAGTCCGCGGGTCCTAGCGGAAGAAATGAGTTCAGGCGGAGACGGAGCAAGATGCGGAGATCCGAGTTTATTGGCCAACAGGTTCAAGGCGAGATTGAACCCCGAGAATGGGGCGACATAAACTTTTAAAAGTTCCCTCCAAGTCCCAGAATACAGTGCAGAAAACGTCATGAATACATTATGGGAAGGTTGGGTTACACGGAAAAACGTCATGAATACATTACAGAAAGGTGGGGTTTCACAGATCAGCACTTCAGGAAGGGAGGGGGGAATATGCAGAGAGGGGAATATACATAGATAAGCATGGATAAATGTTTCCTGAGTACAGGTGATGACGGAACAATGGAACAGATATGCATCATCTGCCACCTGGCATTGCCCGGAGGAAGGGTTTGGCAGAACGATCCGACCGGATTAGGGTCTTCCTGAGTACGTGACCTGTCGCTCAGGGGATTATGGAAGTGGGCAGCAACATGGAGTCCAGAGAGAACGGAGTAGAACGACGTCAAAATGGAGAAAATCGGAGCTTTGGTTGATTTTATATCATTTTCCGAAGCTTTCGGCCCCTTTGCCGGTCAAGTATATTGCATATTGAAAACGGAAACAAATGGATACATTGTAACAAGATTTTGACAGTTTTACGAGGTCGCTGGTTTCGGTTCCATTGTTCTCGCAGGGGGGGGGGGCGTCAGCAACTTGTTAGGAGGTTAAATGAGGCGTGCAAGGGCTCCCTGAGCTAGCTGCTGCAGGGGAATGCATGCTCCTGATTGGCTGAGGCGCGGCCATTATAGTCAATGGAGGACGTAGTTTGATACGGTCAACTCATGTTAAAATAGGGCGAAAGGAAGGCATAAGAAAGAAGGGCTTATTCCGCCCGTATAAAGAGAAAGTGAAGGGGTATAGTGTGGTGCTTGTGCAACGGTGTAGGGGGGTTTCAGGAGCTGGGCGCCGCCGAGGTCATCGCCTCGGGCCCCCTTTGAGGAGGAGGAGGAGGTGGGGAAAGGTGCCCCCCCTCTCCTTCCGTATCAATATATTGTGATGTTTAGCTGGTGATATATCACGATGTTACAAATCGGACCTCGCTCAGCCCTATTAGCTGCTGTTAATGCTATAAAGCTTTGCCCAACACCTCAGGACCTGCTGCAGCTGGATTGTCACCCCACAGCACCTGGGCGGACTGATACCAACAACTCCATGGGATAGTTTTTAAGGACTTGTTACATTTTAATACTGTCTTCTTGTGATTTTATTAATATGTTTTGATTTTATTTGCAATCCACCTTGGAAGGGTTTGCATCCTGATAGGTGGAATACAAATAATGATAACAAATGCAATTTACCTTGCATACTGACTCCCTGGTGAAGCTGTCCCTGAAATAGAGGAGCTTTCTGACAGCTGTAGGATGTCCTTTATTCCTTCCTGCTCTTTGGTCTACAGCTGGAGCGGGTCTCATTAGCAGTTTTTGGAAGGGAGTGCCAAAGCTGTTTCGTCCTCTTTAGAACTTGGAGGGTAGGGAGAGAAGATAGCGTATTTTTCCTTCAACGGTTTTCAGAACACATGGCTGATTTTTAATACACTGTTGTATATAGAGGGTAGTGTGTAAAGCTGTTCTCTCTCTCTCCCCATCCCCATAAAAAGGCGGTAGGAAGGGTTTTACATACTTCCTTCAGAACCTAGCTCCCCTCTTTAAAATGGGAAGCTGTCTTTCCAGGAGACAGGGAAGGGAAGAGTGTGTACCCACCTAAATATTGCAGGTCGTCTTTTGCAACGTGATCTTAAAGAGCATGCAGCTCTGTTGAGCCATGTAAGAGAATTGGACCTCGACTAGTTGCTTGAGGGCAGCTACCACAGGTGTGTGGCTGTTTTTCACCCTGAACCTCAGCCTTCCAACACCAAGTGCCCAGATATACCAGTTTGGTTAAATGTACGACCAGAGCCTCTATAGTCAAACTGAGAAAAAACACCAATAGTTCTAAAAGCAATTTCATGGCCATCTGGCTTGCCATAGGAAAATTTTCAAGCTGTGCCTACTTGCCAGCCATATTCAGTAACACCAGCCTCCTCTTTTCTCCCCCCCCCCTCTCTATTTGCTGTAATCCCATTCAATAGCACAAGATCTATGCATAGTTGTGTGGTTGTCTTCAATAAAATACATTCATACCCAGGAGGGAAGGGGCTTTTTTGTTCAGCATTTTTGAAAACCTGGAATTTCATTGTGAAATGTGACAGCCATAAGCATAGCTGGCTTAAAGAATGGACAGATTTACAAAGACTAAGTCTTTCAGTGGGTATAGAGCCTGTATATTCTGCTCTGGAGTCGAGATGCTGAATATGGGAAATCACCATAATCATATAAGTTAATATCTTGCTTCTGAGTTTCCAGAGGAATATGAATGATGGCTGTTGGAGACCGCATGTTAGACTAGATGGCACTAGACCTGCCTCCCTGATTGATCCAACAAATCCTTGTTTAGGTGAATGGACCAAGTTGTGTGTGATTGTATGGTCTAGTGATTTTTGCATTCTACAAAACAGTGTATGATTTTAAACATTAGATGTTGTGATGTTGGAAAGGGCTGGAATCATGAGGTAAGAAGTTTTGGGACAAGCCAAAGTGGACTTTATTAACACAAATCTAGGAGATGTTGAGGTCCTGACAGCCCTGACTCACCTGTAAAATCTTGGATAAACATACAGGTATGAAACCAAGGAGGGAGATGAACAGTGTGCTTATATGTGTGCACAGGAAGACAAAAGATTAGGCGAAAAAACCCCAAGTACTAGGGTTTCTGACCTATAGAGAGTGTGTTTTACTTCCCCATGCTTGTATCAATTACATCTTTTTAGCTTAGTGAAAAGCTTTTTCTGTTAATCTGAATATCCTAGTTTGAAATGCTGATAAATCCTGTAATGGAGAGAAAAGGCCCACATGTAATTAGACCCTATCATAATTCATATACCCTAAGGGAACAGATATGAAGTTGTACAGGTAACTATTAATTAGGATATCTCAAGTTCTTATTGTCTGGTCTAGCACTTTTCTCCTTAATTTGGGGAAAAGAATATTTTAATCTCATATGCTTAGAGCCTGTAAATGGAATAGAGCCAAGCTGAATATTGAGACAGTGTGGTTGGAATCTGCTCTGGCTCTTCTGAGTGTTTCTTTATAGGCTTTTAGATGCAAGGATTTGAGAGTCTGACATCATTCAGTAGCGCTGAATTAACATCAAGAATGAACCTATGCATATTCTTGACAACTATGCCAGTTAGCTAATTAAATAATTTGCATATAATGCTGCAGGAAGAGTTGAGCAAACCTGGCAGGAAGGGTAGGACAAAGAAAGACAGCTGGTCGTCTGAGCATCTGGTGGTCATAAAAAATGCCCAGAATTCAACCCTTGGAATTTAATTTTATATTGTGGACCCTGCTGGATTATGATGATGTACATTTTTGTGTATTGGTTTACTTTGGGTCTTCCAACATTTTGAATGTTGAACATATCAGGTAATCGAGCACTTAGCTGCATATGTTTAGTTGTGTCTGTTGCACGCCCCCCTCATTTTCAAGAAAGGCCTCTGTTGCCTAGTCCTACCTTTTAGTTTGCAAAACCTATATGCTTTGTTTGTTAGCTCCTCATGTTTTCATTCAGCCCTTCCATAAGAGGCCAGGGTTGTTTGCACATAGTAAAAATACATAATTGAACATGTGACAGGGCACCTAAAGAGGAAATGAATACAGAAAGGCAATGCTTCCTCTTTTTCCTACTTGCAAACTAGCCATGGGCATGCCCCTAATACCTCAATCATTCCATTTCACTGTGATTCTGCTGCTAAGCTTAAAACAAAACACTTGTACATAGAAAAGTAGAGTTGTCGTGTACACCTTGCTTGCAAAATGAATGTGAAATAGTTGGAGGGATTATTATTATAAGCATGGTGGCCGTGAAATGAAGGCAACTGAGAGAGAGAGCATTAATCAGTTTGGCTATGTTGAGTTTGAGTTGCATGGCTGGACAGCAACAAGTACAGTGGTACCTCGGGTTATGAATTTAATTCGTTCTGGAGGTCCGTTCTTAACCTGAAACTGTTCTTAACCTGAAGCACCACTTTAGCTAATGGGGCCTCCCACTGCCGCCGCGCCACCGCTGCGCAATTTCTGTTCTCATCCTGAAGCAAAGTTCTTAACCCGAGGTACTATTTCTGGGTTAGCGGCGTCTGTAACCTGAAGCGTTTGTAACCCAAGTTCCACTGTATTAGTAGTATTAAGGCAAGGCAGTCTGCTTTCAGGCCAGACAGAAGCGACCAACCCAGCATACATTTAAAAAGGGCACTTAATTCAACTACTGGCTATGCTGTGGGGTAAGGTCAGTTAGCAATTACATGGAAAGATGTTGTGGACTTGAGCTGAAGTGTGTGCTGTCTAGGGTTTTATCTGCTGTTCAGTTCAAGGATTGCAGTTGCCTCTCCTGCTTTGTTCGCGTCTGTTTTGCTATGTTTTTGTATTCAAGATTGGCATTCTGCACCTTTTTTAAAAAATAATGATCGTGTCGTAAGCTGCTTCCACTTCTATTCTTATCAGACTTGCAATTAATATATCTAATTGGATTTTGCAAAGCCATTCATTGTTATATCATACACAGGGGAGTGGGCTTAATTAAAATAAGCACAACATCCGTTTTATCTAAATTTCAGTTCCTCTTTGCAATTAATTGACTAAACCCTGAATGGTCAGTAGCTAATGTTCTGTAAAATTCATATTATGTGCAGTATCATTTCATCTATCATTGCAAAATGCTAGATGTTTTGTAGCAATTATTTTTAGATTGGCTGGTGGAGGGGGGAAAATTACTGTGGAAAAAGTCTTCTCGTAGATATTTCTTCCTTTACTCTTGTTAACCCTTAATGGAGGTTTCATTATTAAAGTTCCCAGGCATTGTATCTTAACACCACATTTTAAAAATGTTTAAATTGAAATTTGGTCAAATGAATGAATGAAAATTTGCTCATCAAATGGTTTGTGCACTCTGTTTCTTTTTACAGAGAGGGCTATTGCAAAACACGAAGTCCGAGAAATTGAGCAGCGTCACACAATAGATGGCTTTCGGTCAGATGTTGTTCTGGATGAAGATGATGATGTGGTGATCATTTATAATCGAGTACCTAAAACTGCAAGCACGTCCTTTACAAACATTGCATACGATCTTTGTGCACGGAACAAGTACCATGTTCTGCATATCAACACAACCAAGAACAATCCTGTGATGTCTCTGCAAGATCAAGTAGGTTGCATTGGTTAAGATATAAGCTTTCATTTCCTTAATTGTTTTATTTTTACGTTGGGTATTTTGGTACACCAGAAGTAAAGTATCAAGTATGAAGAAACATTTGACAGTAGCACAACATACAGGTTTTAGTAAAATTGTTACTTTAGAGCAAAAATAAGCAATTCAGATGTTTTGGATTACAGTTCCCATCATCTCTCACCATTGAATGTAATGACTGGGGCCAATGGGAGTCCAACAAATAGTTTTTTCTAATCACTTAGGTGCATGATAAATCAGTTAGAGGTCTTTTGTTGAGTAAACGGTTTTAACATGTTGCTAAATAAAAGGTAAAATACATAAAAACAACATCTGGACGGCACCTTCTTAACTACCCTTGACTTAGAACCTGGCAGAACAGGAGATGCTGATACCATACTTACTATTAAATTTGTATTTTAATTGAACTCAATTAAATAATAATATAATATAGATATTGTCACTTGGTAAACTTGAGTGATTTCTTAACACATTAAGGTAAAATTTCCAGTGTTTTCCTCCAAAGCCCCTCTCTCCTTAGATAATTTTTATATGAATTGATAATGCCTCCCACCCTGCTGTTGATAGGATGCAAAGCGCTGGCTTTCTCTAACCCCTGCCTCTCTTTTGTCCTTTATACTCAGCCTATCACAAAATCATGTTCTTTCCTTCATCAGCATTGTGAAAATATCTTGGCAGTTTCCTCGTTGTCGTTCAAGCCATCTCCCGTCTTGAGAACGGCAACTTTCCACTCTCTGGCCTTCTGTTGCCATCCTTCAGCCCTTCCACTTATTTCCAGCTGTCAAAATTAATCACTTGAAGTTTTCATAAGTTGTGTCTCTGCTTCCCTCCCCCCTTTTTGTTTTGTCAGATTTTATAATGAATTGATTTTAGAATTATTTTACTGTTGTTAGCCACTCTGAGCTTGGCTTCGGCTGGGGAGGGCAGGATATAAATAAACTATTACTATTATTATTAAAATGTGTGTTTCTACAGAGGGCATACTTCGTACAGTGCCTGGCACACTTTAGTAGTAAAGAAGCTTATTTCGCGGTACAGCAGAACCACTGCTGGTCAAGAGGGGACACGACTCTGGCACTGTGTATCTGGACAACATCATTCATTAATTTTATTTAATAAACTAATATCCAGCACCCTTCAACTCCTATGAGTTTCCAGGGCATCCAAGTTAGTGTCCACCAGTTATCCAGAGGATAGTTAGCTGGCAAACCTTTAGTGGTCCAAGGCCTAGAGATTTAACAAAACAAAGCTTTATTAAATACAAACCCTATACTGTGCCCTGTACCATATCTGCAGAGAACTCGCTAATTGATAAGCCATTTTATTCTGTAGCTATAAAGCATGCATTTCTCCCAGGTTTTGCTGATCCCATAGAGGCTTGTCTGGCTTGTTTTCTTTGATCTTTAGAGAATTGTTGACGTTCCCATCTGCCAAGAAAACTGAAATCTTTATACCATTCATTTTCTACTTTTTTCCTTGCAGGATTTCTTGTTCTCCATCAGAGTACATTTGATCTCTCTTTCAATTCCAGGAAGCTCATCTGAGCTTAAAACATAAACAGCTTAAACATACCCAGAAGTTCAAAAATAGCTTTTCAGTTATTTTTCTAAAAGTGCTAGGGGAAAAATACATCTGTAGAAACTTGCTCAGATATTTTGGTCTTTTGTTAGTCAGATTCAAAATATTATCTTGAATTTAAAATATTAAGTAATTGCCCCAATTTTCTATACTATATGTAAAGTGGAATTCTTAAATAATGGCAAAAATATCCATAAGACTATATTTGACCCTGAATAGTTTTAATATATTGGTCACTTGTGGGTGTTCTGTTAGCTTACTGCTGACCTGTTCCATGAAAAGCTTTGGCCACCAAATGCAGCATTATCAACACAAATTAAGTGTTAATTCATAAGTCTGGATGTGAGATGACAGACAAAATATTGGTATCAAAGGGAGCAAGCAGATGGTTCCCACAACTAAAATATTTTGGACCAATCTGCCGTTCTGATGGCTGCAGAAAATGTGAAAACACAGTTTCCCCTAGAATGGATTGTAGGATAGTCAAGAATTTGGCAATGGACAATTATGCCTTCTGCATTCCAGTTCACCTCACTGGGACCCCTTATACAGCATTTATGAATTCTCTGGGAGAGCAGAATTGGGTGGAGATTGGAGATTAAGACAGTAGCCATTCTTACTGCAGTTGGGGATTGGTCGTATGTCAATCCACATAATATCAACACAATTGGCAGGATCTGTGACCTATGGAACCTGGCAGGATCTTGATTTCAGAGGTTTCGTATTTCCTAGGCAACTAGGCTATTATCATAGAGTGCTTCTGGGTTATCCTAATATTTGCTTCATTATACCATGTTTCGGCAGTAGCTAGGACAATTTTTCACCAACTTCTATCCAGTAAGACTGTTTCAGTCCTTTTTATTTCATTCAGAATTAGAGCACCATTTGATTCCTGATAACTCTGCTAAGTATTAAGATCTGCAGATCAATTTGAGAGTCTGTTGGTGTTGAGCGGCTGTTGAGGATGAGCCCCTGGTGCACTGCAGTGACCCTGCTTATGACAGACAAGGGCACTTTTGGGGGAAACTGGTTTTCTAGATCCATTTTGATCAGGGTTTAGGCCCAGTTTAGGCGCAGAAATTGCTTTGCTCACCCTGTATGATGAACTCTGCTGGGAGAAAGAAAGAGGAAATCTGTCCATTTTAATTCTCCTTGATCTTTCAACAGCTTTTGATAACCATCAACCATGGCATCCTTTTAGAGCAGCTGCCTGAGCTTGGGAGTGCATATGGCACTACTTTGCAGTGGTTCCAGTCCTACTTTCACGGTCATTTCTGGAGGGTGCAGTACTCTTTGGCCCTGTGGAGCCTTCAATACATATATTTAGGCACCAAGTGAAATCATTCCTATTCTCCCAGGCCTTTGCTTTGGCTAATTAAATAATCTATTGCCTTTTAAACTGGGTGGGGCAATATTGTTTTTGTTTGTTTCTATGTATATATTTTTGTGTTTGTGTGTTGTAAACTGCCCTGTGGTCCTTGGATGAAGGGCAGTATATAAATTTAATAAACCATAAAATGCTTATTTTATTTTCATCTATCTATTTATCTATCTATCATCTATCTATGAAGTTTATTTGAATTAAAAGGGAACTAAGAGCGGGATTGGGCTCTGTTTTGTTGCAGCTGTCCCTCTGGAGGCTCTTTCTTAGTGTTAGATCATTGTATTTTACAATTAAAGGAAATACATTAGCGGTTTACTATATCCCATGTTCCCATCCCACAACATAGCACAGTGAACTGAACATTATTCTGACAAAAGCCAATATGCTCCTCACTTAAATAACTAGCAAATGTTGGCCTCTTCATTTGAGACATGCTATAAAACTGTTGCAGCATTTAGTCACCTAAATCTCCCCTTCCATCTCCTTCCCATGCCATTTCTCTTCTGATAGTGGTTAGTGAGCCTGCCTACTTCTGCAGGGCTTTTCACTCTCTCTTAGGTTCATGTCTATGCGTGTATTTGGACTTCTGTAAACCTCAAGTTCCACCTTAGTAGACTGATAGCTGCTCCTTGTTTCGACTACGTGGCTGCTGGCTGCCGTCGCTTGCGTTTGCTATTTGAGGGAGAGATATCAGCATCCTGCAGTTGGAAGTACTCTCCATTTTAAACCGTCTTGCTGCCTCAAGTAAACATCAATACAGACAATGCCAGGAAAAGCAAAATTCAGCTTATGTGTACTCAGTCTTTTTATTTATTTCTTTTTGCACAAGTAGCTAAAGCTATCTGGTTGAGTGCTAGAAGAAACAGCAGCACATCAGAGCTTAACTTCAGATTACATTCTGCAGTTAGATAGAAAACATTACAGACATATATTTCTCTGTGTTTGTCATTTATGATCTCTCTATGCATATATTTATGGATCTACACATACCCCATGCATTCATTATAATGTGAAAGCACCATTATATGTTACCATGAATATAGGACTCCTTGATCAGTTATGAGATCAGTACAGTCGGACGTCTCTGCTTTCATTGTTAAGACCATATGCCTTTTATCTGTTATGGTACAGAGATACTTCCTGGTGTGTTCATTTTGTGTGTGCCTTGGTATATCAATTTCTGAAATTGCAGTATTAAGAACTGAACAGATGGTGGTATTCAGATTTATCAACTCTTTTTCTAAAGCCAAACGAACAACCTCTGGCTGCTCCACTTGGTTAAACTACTCAAATCTGGTTTGGACCGTTTGAGTCACTTTGCTGCCTTCTGAATGTCATAATTCCTTCTTTTAACACTAGTTCAAATCTTCCTGTGCTCATGTTTATGTAGCCAAAACCACATCTACCTACACAGAAGAGAGAATTATCAGCAGACATGATTTAACCCCAATGTTAAGTCTGCAGAAAAAAAGGGGAAAAAAACCAAACACCAAAGTGGGCACTCCAAAACAGCCCCATAAAGCTGAGAAACCAAGCGGGGGAAATCCTGGGCAAGGGATATAAAATGGAATGGCTTGATCAGGATGGCAGAGAAATATTATTATTATTAGAATTTGCATATCACCCTCTATCCAAACATCACATGGTAATTTACAACAAGCATTGTAGCAGAGAGCCATCTTATTGTTCCAATAACCATCTCTCCCCCACCCCTCCAACCCCCAAAAGGTATTTGCAAAAAGAGGTCATGTCACTGTGGTGGCAGTTACGTGTGTTCACATTCATGTGTGCATCTGTCTGCCTTCACACAAATTATGGCACTGGCATGAGTGAAAGGGATTGTGGGATATGTTCAAAAGCTGAAAGGAAGGGAAGGTAGTAGACCTACTTGGGAAGCAGGTAACCCATTTGCTGGAAGTACCAGAAATGCATTGCTGAATATCTTTTCCAGTAGCAATCTCAGGGTGCAGAATCAATAGGAGTTCCTATGTGAAATTAGCCGATAGATAACACTCCCTCGGCTCACACCTATTTATATGTTTGCAAATTTCAGACTCAACTTGGCAAGCTGAACCATTTTGGGGTTTGCAGTTAACAGGCCCATAAACTTAGCTCAGGTTATGGTGCAGTTGCCCTGGAATATGGACATTAGGAGAGAAGGATTTCAGCACTCTTATTTTTAAAACGAATCACTCAAGAGAAAGCAAACCGATTTACAGAATTTTATATGTGGGTTGCCTTGATCTGTTGCATTAATTATTGCACTTTAATCTTAATAGTGTGTGCTTTTTGCTAGGAAGCCCCTAGTTCAAAACCCAGGTCACCTATGAGGTTCTTGGTAGCCTAGGACAAGACACTGCTTTCTCAGCCTCTAACCTGTAATAGAAGGAAGGTCATGCTGCCCAGAAAAATGGCAGCTTTTAAGGATTGCTAAGAGGATCTATGAGAGGCACTTTGAGCCCTTTTGGAAAATGCTGTATCAATATGAAGTATCATTATGGCTATGTTAAAAATGCTTTCGGGTGGAGCATTTACTGTTATCACTTGCTATTAGCTGAGTTGCATCTCTTAATACTAGCCTATTTCATTGATCTCAAATTTTTCTTCTAAGCATTAAAGAAACTTTTCTTCTTCCCTCCCAGGTACGATTTGTGAAGAATGTAACTTCCTGGAAAGAAATGAAGCCAGGGTTTTATCATGGACATATATCCTTCCTGGATTTTGCAAAGTAAGCCACATAACATACAATTCTGTTTGCAGCATTTTGAGTCCTTGTCAGCTCATTTTTTTATTGTTCAAGCACTGCACTGATTCACTTAAGAGTTTACTGCCCTCTAATGGTCATGAACAGAAATTGCACCGTGACATTCTGAACATGCTCTTTTCTCCCCCTCTATTATTTTCAGTAAAGCTTTTCTCTTCCCCACTGACTTCTCATTCAGATTGATTTCAGTCTTTTTCTCCCGGACATGCATTTCCTGTTGCTGTGCTTTGGTGACTAAGCTCTTGGAAAACATACTTTCTTAATTTAAAAAAAAAATCTGGGTGCTGTCTGAAAGCACAAATATATAACTGGAGTAGAGAACGGTGTGGGGATAAAACTCAGAACAGTCTTGCTGAGCAGCAAATCAAGGAATTAACCAGTTCCCGCTTGGTGATTTTAGTCCTTTAAGTAGTTAAGATTCTCTACAATTTCTTTCGTCTTCTAATTGCTACTAATCTGGTGGTGCCACCCCTTTCCCAAAACTTACTAGTGACCACCTGCTCTCCTGTAGAGCCTTTCATATTAGAAGTTGCTTTGCAAAATAAATTTTTAAAAAGCCTGCTGTTCCCTGGGCTGACTCTACCATATCATACAAGAGAACCCCCACGACAAATTTGAAACACTAGCCAAAAATGGATATATGTGCTCGACAACAATTTTGTCAGCCATGCAAATGAAGGAAGCAATTTTTTTTTTTTAATATTTGATTGAGCCATTAATGACTCTGCTCAGTGCTTTCAGCCTTCCTTTAGAATAGCAAATCAACTTACTGCCTTCAGCGGTGCAGTGTTTCTGTAGCACAGAGTACTTGACGGTAGTGCCAGAACATATGGAAAGAAACCCTCTGTTTAGGTTTCAGTCAGTATCTCTTCAGGCCTACTTCATAAGAGTAGGGCTGCCGTACGTCTGGATTTCCCTGGACATGTCGGAGAATCGGGCTGCAAAAATGACAGCAGGGTGGATTTTTGCCGAATCGGCAAAACGTCCTTGGAAAACCCGGACAGGTATCAGTTACAGATAGGTAGCTACGTATCTGAAGAAGTGTGCATGCACACGAAAGCTCATACCAAGAACTGACTTAGTTGGTCTTTAAGGTGCTACTGGAAGGAATTTTTTTTGTCCAGACAAGTATGGCAACTAGGGCAATTCTTTTTTAAAAAATATATTTAAAAATCCAAAAAATATTCATTTTTGGATTTTCATTTTTGGGAATATGGCAATCCTAACAACAGGCTGTGGTAGTTTGGATTCAGTGCTATCGGACTTGCTGCCTCTTGAGAAACTTCTTGTTTTATGGCCTCGTATTGCCTGCTGTCCTGTCCTGCCAACCTAGCAGTTCGAAAGCACGTCAAAGTGCAAGTAGATAAATAGGTACTGCTCTGGCGGAAAGGTAAACGGCGTTTCTGTGTGCTGCTCTGGTTCGCCAGAAGCGGCTTAGTCATGCTGGCCAATAAAGCAAGATGAGCACCGCAACCCCAGAGTCGGTCACGACTGGACCTAATGGTCAGGGGTCCTTTACCTTTATTGCCTGCTGTAGCCAATCTGACTTGTAGAAAATGGCTCCATAAATGCCTACTTACATGTGATGGCAGGAATCATATTGAGCCGTGTGGTCAGGTGGGGAGAGATTAGGCTTTCTCTGAAAGAAGTGCATTTCTTTCACCCCCACTTAAACCATACTGGAACAGGAGCTTCCTCAATGCCCAGTTTGACACAGAGTCCTAAACTAGCACCAGGAGTCCCTTCTCGAGCGGGGGAAACTGAACTGCATGGCAGCTGCTCATCACAATTGCTACCACTCAGCTGTAGACTTCATTGTTTGCACTCTGTTCTGCCCATCTGTTTGACCTCAGCAACGAATCTGCCTGCATCTCCTGCACATTATCTAGGTTGTGAAACCGGATGTGCTCTTATCATGGGAACTCGTTACAAGAACATCACAAGCGGAGGTCAAAAATGATACTATCCCACCTCCCTTCCATTCCCACCCTTTTGACATGTATGCTCCCTTTTTACTGGCCAATTCTCTATTACGGCCTTTTCCAGGCTGGTACCCTACTGATGTCTGCGGTTACAGCTCTCATCATCCCTGACCATGGGCAAAGCTGGCTTAGGGCTGATGGGAGTTGGAGCCCAAGATATATGGAGTTATATGCACCAGGCTAGTGAAGGCTGCACTATTGCATAACCAAGATGAAGGGAAAGGTCTGTGAGATGGACTTCAGCTGTTCATTTTATCTAGAATCCATCTTAATTTATTTGCTGTGACAAATGTGGAAAACGATGGGGGGGGGGCACCATAAGTTTTATGTTCTGTACATTTTGTGCATGCAACGTAATATCAGACAGAGAGTGCTGAAGGTTACAGCAGCAGCTGAAATGTACTTGTAAAGAAATGGTTGCCAAACTTCAGTCTCAAAAAAGAATCCCCGAGCATAAAATTGCATTGCTTCCTCCAAATTCGAAAGTGCAATATGCTATATTAATAAACCTCTTGCATTGAATACCTAATGAAATAATAACCTTGTGAGCAGCTAGGTAAGTGTTACTCTATCCTCTACATTATTCATAGAATGAAACTTAAAACATTTTGTAGGTACTGTAACTTCAGTCTAAGAAACATTTTGCCTCAAGAAAGGCAGCTAAGCAATTTCACAAATTTCATTCGTATGCATATTTTCCTCCAGGGTTGCATTATCCTTGTGGCTTTTTTTGTTTGTTACCCTTTCACCTAAATGATTTATTTCCCCCCCTGCAACAGCTTGCTTTCTTCTGTTTGTGGTTTCGATTATTAAAATAACAAATTGAATGCTGTGCTTGCTCTCGGCAAAAGGCAAGAGTAACTTGTGATGTTGCGTTATTGCGTTAGAGAAGTGTAAAATCTTTCTGCAAAGATTCATCCTCCTTAAAAAAAAACTCTGGCATAATGCTTTGATTCAGTATATACGCTCATAAAATTACACTGAATTTCAAAACTTTTATGACAGTGGTGGTGGAGCTGTCTAGAAATTTCACTTAAGTGGTAGAGGACAAAAAACTCATGCACTATTTTTTTAAACCCCATTGATTCTGCCTCATTCTTCATTCCTTTTAATTCATTTATTCATTGTTCTGGGTACTTGGAACCGTCATCTGTCAAATGAGCTGATGAATGCATACAGGGATCCCAAGTGTTTATCTCGAAATGCCAAGGGGCCCTGACTGGATTTGGGGTCCCCCCATTATGCTAAATGTTTGAGTAAAAAAATCTGAAGCAACAACTTGCTTTAACTCCATTTAAGTTTTGTGAAGGCAACTAGCCATCTAAATCCATCATGGATGAGCAGTGAGGCATATGTTGATTTACTTCTGCCATGGTGGAATAATAATAAAAAATAACAACAACAACAACAACAACAACAACTATTATTATTATTATTACTATTATTATTATTTATGCCCTGCCCTCCCCGGCCAAAATTGGGCTCATCAAATATATACCATATTATCATAAAATTAAGCAATCAATTAAAATACATCCTAAAATTAAATCGGAATCAAAGTGAAATCTAATCAGATGGCAACCCACAAATTAGGGATGGGGACCTTAAATTCTCACCAGGCCTAAATCATAAGCGACATGACTAATGATGGTGGTGGCAGTAAGCTTTGCCTCCTCTCATCATGGTGACAGCAGCTCTGCCTTTCCAGATGCATCTCTCTTGCCTCTGCTTGCGGAAAGGGCAGGAGGGGGCTCAGCAGAGGCCTGGCCTCATCTCCCTTTTCACTTTTGTAATGGAAAAACTAAAGACATGGTGTCTCATCCTCTCTAAGTCTTGAGTCGGATTCCAGGAAAAAGACAATAGTGGTAAAAGTAACGGCAGCCAGCATACAGAATCAAGAACGGCAGCAACGCAGGGCCATAACCTGGTTGGAAACCCGCTTCCAAGTGGAGTGAGGAAAGATGTTCCATCTGGCCATGCCTGCAGTTGCTGTGCCATCATGTGCTCAGTGACCTTTTCTAAAAAGGAAAGATCTATCCTGTTCTATTTTTTATTCCCCACCTATCTGACTGGGTTGCCATTCTAAATCTTGTCATCACATCCCTGTCTGAAGACTGCCTTTTCAGGCATAGGTGGAGACTGCTCCAACAAAAGACAGAACCTCCCTTTCCCAATGCAACAATTTTACTATTTGGTCAGTGGACTTGGCTGGCCTTCGGACTGGGAAGGGTTTGGCATCCTCAAAACAAGCAAGGCTGGCAGATGCAAGTAGTTGCAGTTGATACCTTTGTTCTGTCCATTGCCTTGCTAACATTGTTGTAACTCTGGTAATGCATAGGGAAGAGTTTAAAAGCACCTTTTTTTGGTCCTTAAAGCAATAAAGCACCGAAACTGTATTTACAGCCCTATTTTTGAATGTCCAGGTTTATAGGCTAGCTTTGATGGTTGTTCCTGGCATGTAATTGATTTTCATATTTCTTTAAACAGATTTATTTTTGCACGTTGGAAGGCAGTTGGTCTCGTATACATCAAAGCTGTTTAAAAGCATCTTTGTAGTTCTTACCATACAGTAGATTAACTGCATTCTGCTAAATCAGCAGTATTCAGTATGAAGTGCAGAGTACGTTCAACCGACAGGCCATGCTTATTTTGCCTGCAAGCCACACAGTGCTAATTAGCGCACGAAGGTTGCCCTGCCTAGCATGGAGACATGCTCTGTGTCAAAGCACAATGTGAGCAGCAGATAAATAGAACACATTCTCTTTGGGTTCCTTCTAAAGGTAAAGGAGCCCTGGACGGTTAAGTCCAGTCAAAGGCAACTATGGGGTGTGGCGCTTACCGTTCTTCAGGAAAGGGAGCCAGCATTTGTCCACAGACAGCTTTTCCGGGTCACGTGGCCAGCATGACTAAACTGCTTCTGGTTCAATGGAAAACCGTGACAGAAGCCAGAGCACACAGAAACTCCATTTACCTTCCCACCGCAGTGGTACCTATTTATCTATTCACACTGGTGTGCTTTCAAACTGCTAGGTTGGCAGAAGCTGGGACAGAGCAATGGGAGCTCACCCTGTTGCTGGAATTTGAACCGCCGACCTTGTAATTGGCAAGCCCGAGAGGCTCAGTAGTTTAGACCACAGCACCACCCACGTCCCTTCTAAAACTGTGTGTCGGGTGCATATTGGTGGTATTATTATTATTATTATTATTATTAATAATAATAATAATAATAATAATAATACAGATGATTATGATGTCATTGGCATAATAAATGCTTGAGTTTTCATAAAATAGCTATGCAAAATATGTCTTAAATATGGCAAGCATACTAACTGCCAAACTGCTAAGTTCTAGCCAGTTCTAGAATATTTCAGATTTGTTGCACTAAGCTAAAATTTAACTGCTTTTTCATCTACTATTCCATATGAAGCATGATCATTTTTGTGCAGCAGCACTTTAGAAAACCAAGGGCAATTTCTGAGTATCTCTCTTGTCCTCCTACATTTCCCCCATCTGGTCATTGTGGTCACACCAGCTGCATTATCTTCTTTGTTACAAAGCATAGTTTTAAGAGACCACATCTGTTGGAGGGAGAAGTACCAGATAGGACTTTTGCTGATAATACTTGTTAGACACAATAAACTGAATAAATATATGTAAATATTAAATGTGTATGTTTAAAATTTACCTCAATGGAATGCTGTTGGGATAAGATTTATTGGAAAGTTTTCTAAAGCATTTATACCCTTTAATACCTTTGAAACAGGAAAAAGTAGTATTGTCAGTTTCCCAGCACTCCTCCTAACTTGCCTTAATATGGCAAAATAGAATGGTCTGGAACAAACCTTGACCCCAAATCCACTTTTACATCATGCAGGAAACTCTTTGATTTGTCAATCGGATTTATCTCTTCTGTTTCAGATTTGGTGTTAAAAAGAAACCTATATACATCAATGTCATAAGAGATCCTATAGAGCGGCTGGTTTCCTATTATTACTTCCTGCGCTTTGGCGATGATTACAGGCCTGGACTCCGAAGACGAAAGCAAGGGGATAAAAAAGTAAAAGTACATTTTGGCAGCTTTGTTCATGGCTTTAATTATGGAGATAATAACTGAACTCAAAATGTAACAGTTTTGAAAAGCAAATTTAATCCAGAACAATAGGCTCGATCCTAAAATACAGTTCCCACTCACAGGAGTCTTCCATGAATGCAAGAACCTTTGGTCCAATGGAGGCATCTGCTTGTGTGTTTGATTATTAATATTTTTTAATCTAATCCTTCCTGCACCACCTTCCACACCATTCTTGATGGTCTCTCAACTCTCTGAGCAGATTATTAGGGGTCTTAGGAGGGCTCATCAAAGACCATCTCCGTCTTCATACCTGTTTGAAGGTCCCAGAAGCACTTATTCCATGAGTGAAGTGCCACTCATGAGAGATTTGCGTTGACTCAATATTAATTATGTAAAGATAGGATTGCAATGAATTGTGCATTAACTGTGGACAAAGGGAGCTATGGAAATATGGTTTAATGTTGAACGAGAAGCTCCACATTGTCTTAGACCAGTGATGGCTAAACCTGGCCCTCCAGCTGTTTTGGGACTACAGTTCCCATCATCCCTGACCACTGGTCCTGTTAGCTAGGGATGATGGAAGTTGTAGTCCCATAACAGCTGGAGGGCCAAGTTTGGCCATCACTGTCTTAGACCAATGGCGCATGCGCATACATGCAACTCTCTGACCTTCTATTTTTAAAGAGCAAATAAGAAGGCACAGAGCACAGGGTGGTGCCCCTCCTTGTTAGATAAGTTTCCCTAAGTTTCTCCTTGTTAGATAAGTCTTCAGAATGACTTTTCAACACTAGCATTTGATTTCCCTTGGTAGCAGCAATATGACTTGTTTTGACATAGTGGCTTTTGCAGAACAAATATAAGTAGAATTTAAATTGGTTGCTGTTAATAAAACGGAATCCAAGAACTTCTGAAGTTGAATACATCCATGGTACATCGTGGGCTACTTTGAGTCACCGTTCAGTTCTTGCTGTGGTTACCGTGTGTTGAGGCAATTATGAATCTTGACAGCGCCCACAAAATGGCTTGTGGCTCTGCACACCAGTGCAGTTGTCGCTTTTGGGGCACTAGCAGCTGCATACCGAAAGCCACACTGCAGTGAATTCTGTGTGTGTCAGCCACCCCTCCCTATCTCATTGTGCGGTGCCCACAGCTGGGAGTCAGCATGTACTGATGCACAAAGTGACAGGCCTCTTAGTAAGCTATTGTGAGGTAACGCAGCCCAAGTTCATGTAGAAAAATAACTACACTAAGAAGTTTGATATTTAAGATGGAAATTTATAGCTCACTCTTGAGTTTTTGTCTTTGTTCCAGACATTTGATGAATGTGTAGCAGCTGGAGGCTCAGATTGTGCCCCTGAGAAACTCTGGCTTCAAATTCCGTTCTTCTGTGGCCACAGCTCTGAGTGCTGGTAAGACGATGGAATTGCTTTAAATTGCAGATTAAATAAATTATCCATGTGAAGTGTATTTTATTAAATCAGAATGTGTAGCAGAGGTTAAGATTTTGAGAAGGAACACATTTGATTAACAAGTGTACTTTGTGGTTATCTTCCGAAGTATAAAACTGAAAAATGGTTGAATTATTATTTGTTAAATTTCTATACCACCCATCATCTGAGGATCATAGAGTGGTTTACAAAATAAAAACACAAAGATACATAACACAGTAACAAACAGAAACAATACCCCCATTATTATTGATTGAATTTCCATGAACGCTACAGAAAACTAACCAACCATTTTCAAACTGAACTATGTATCCCCTTTCTAAACACCAGTGTCAGTGTTTGGGTATGTTGATTAAAAACCATGTAACTATGGGATCCCCCCCCTCCCCGGTTTAAAATGTCATGGCTTGGATCTAAACTTAGCCTTCTGTGGATAGAAGGCTTCTTTCATCCACAGAAAGCTTTCGATCCCACTGGCAGAAGTGGCAATGATTTGCTCCTCACTCTGTCATTCCTCCGCTGTTGTGGATGGTCTCCTAAGTCTCTTCCCTCTCCCTTTAAATGACACATCATCTGAGCAAAGCTCTGCTTAGGGAGATGTGCTCACTAGTAGCAGCAAGATCAGTTTCTAACCTGGTATAAATGTTCAACCTTTAGGTCTCAAATCCAATTGTTCTTAGCTGGCGGAAATAAACTTTGTGGCTGCTATAATGTAAACATGGATTAATTTGAGTGCTCAATTCCATTTTGAATGTCTGAAGGTGTTCATGAAATGAAGTTTAGAAGTTGATTTGTCATATTACAATAACTAGGGTAAAGTCTTTTTACACGGTTTGCTTAATAGTAGGAGAAAAAATAGCAGCTCTAATTTATTTACTTTTAATTGAGATAATATCCTTAATATGCTGTGTCAGAAGGCATATGTATGACAAATCTCCTACACTGTATTTCTGTGTAGGAGAGAAATGCATATATGGTCGCTTCAGATTATTTGGACCAAGGCTTCAGCAAGTGCTTTCAAAGTATCAGATATACAAATTCTCAACCATTCTGCAAATGTCTCTTTGTTTATCCTCTTATAGAGCAATCTTGCTAAAATGCAGATAAACTGCAATCAGTTGTGGAAGACTGGTGCAAAGTTCCAACATGCCTTTCAGTTTCTGCTTTTATGCCACGTCAAAATTGATACTTTTGAACTCTTTGATATAACAGCAAAATTTTCCATACTGAACACCATGCAACATACTTGAAAAAGGCATTAGTGTTATCAAAAAGTTAGAAATCAGAGCCATTAATCTTTTGACATCTAACCTAGGCCATGAAGAAAGCAAAAAAAATGGGGAGCAGGGAGGGGGGGAAGCAAAGGAAATTAAAAATGTGTGTGGCTGAAACTTTGTTTTCTTGCCTGTGCAAAGATAACAGCTAAGCCATTCTTTTAGCCTGGTGTGAGAATATCTAAATGAAGGGAACCAAAATTCTTGGCAGACATCAAAACCTTCCTGTAATTACTTTTTATCGTTTTAGGAATGTGGGAAGCAGATGGGCTTTGGAACAAGCCAAATACAACTTGATTAATGAATATTTCCTAGTGGGAGTTACTGAAGAGCTTGAAGACTTTATTATGTTGCTGGAGGCAGCTTTGCCCCGCTTCTTCAGGGGTGCTACAGAACTATATCGCACAGGTATTTAAATAGCCACCCGCTAGGCCATTTTCATCTTCCTCCTTTCCCCCCAAAGCTTCTCTTTCACATACCCTTTAGGACAGAGGTCCTCAAACTTTTCAAACAGGGGGCCAGTTCACTGTCCCTCAGACACCGTTGGGGGCCAGGCTATAGTTTGAAATATAACATGAACGAATTCCTATGCACACTGCACATATTTTATTTGTAGTGCAAAAAAAACAGGAAAAACAATACAATGTTTAAAATGAAGAACGGTTTTAATCAACATAAACTTATAAGTATTTCAATGGCGGGGGATACAAGAGAGAGAGAGGGAGAGAGAGAGAGAGTGTGGAGGGTGACTGAGTAAGAGGGAGGAAAGGAAAGAGGCGCCGCCTCAGGCTCTGGGCATTGGTGGCGACAGCATCCAGCTGCTCCTCCCCCAGTGTCCCCTGGCAGGAGACCCAGCACCCCAGGCCCGGCTGTGGTGCTGGTGACGGCCACTGCGCCTTCATGCTACGCCTGCATTTCCACAGGCCTTCCTCAGTGGCAGTGGCTCCCCTGGGCTTGGCTCCAGGCCCGGCTGGTCCCTCCCCATTCGGACCTGCTTTGCCTGGCAACCTGGGATCGCAATGGGATTGATGGGCGGCCAAGTGGGAAGGGGCTGGAGGGTGTCGTCTGAGGAGAAGCCGGAAAGGATTGGACCCAGCCGCTTGGAATAGTAGCGGTTTGGAGGAAAGGAAGGTCATGTTGGCTGTGACCGTCTGGGCAACGGGAAGGAGGAGCGCTGCGGGTTCTGCAGTTGCCGGGCGGGCTGGGTTCAGGACCTGGCGGGCTGGATGTGGCCTGTGAACCGTAGTTTGAGGACCCCTGCTTTAGGGCATGAATGAGCAATTTTCCTGAAACAGCAGTCCATTCCCCTACCCACTTCAAGAGACTGACTTACCCATGTTGGTGCATGTGCAATCCCAGTGTCGTTTCCAGTTTCCTCTTTTGGATACTCTGCATCAAGTACACGGCTGTATTGCCCACTAGGCTCCTCTCTACCTGTGGGCCAGAAGCTATATGCAGTATGAACTGCACTCCCAGGTCCTTATGGGGCTTTAAATACCAGCCAGTGTCATAGGGTCATAGAATCATAAATGGTACAGTTGGAAGAGACCACAAGGCTCATCTGGCTAGCCCAAACACCTGCAGTGCAGGAAATACAACAAAAGAATCCCTGACGGATGACTATGTAACTTCTGTTTCAGAACCTCCAAGGGAGGTGGGCCCACCACCTTCCAGTCAAACAGCTCTTGCTGTCAGGAGGTTCTGTAGTTATTCAGTGTGAGAATATTTGTGCGAGTTGCTGGAAAGAAGGAAGAGGGCTGCCGGGCTGACATAAGGAAGCTGAGCAGTGTAGGCAAAGTCCACAAAGAACGTGGGATCAGACCGGATTGATTCAAGTAAAATTTGAATGATTAGCGATAAGACTCTACTCTTGTTCACGTCGCATGACCTGCTGACCAGCCTGCTTTGGTAAGCTCATTGTGGTTTACAGCTTGACTTGGTATAGGTATGCAGACTCTTGGGGCCGCCATCTAATGCAAAGGAAGAATAGGAATGGAACTGTTTTCTATCTCCCCAAGGATTGAGTGACATTTAGAACGAAGCCTGCTCCTGTACATACACCTCTATTTCTGGATTCTGTTTCTTGGTAGTTCAAGGGTAGCCCATGTGCAGGTGTTGTCGGGGTACAGTTCCATCGTCCCCAGACAGCATAGTCAGGGGTGGTGAAACTTGTAGTCCCACTATATACATTGACTGTCCTCATTTGTTGGAACCTTGAGAACTGGCTTTGATAGCAATAAGAGTACTGTAAGCATATAATGCATATAGCACATTGCAGCATAGAATGCAAATAGCATATTCCCACAACAAATATTCGGATGACTCACTTACCACCTTGCCTTTAAATGAAAATTGTTGATGGCATCATGTGAGGGGTTGCTGTGAATTTGGTGAAACAAATTGTCTGCCTGGTCGTTGTGAAGTATATATATATTTTTTACTAACTTTATCGTCGATCGTACTGAATTTCCAAAGAAGCATTAATCATGATTGAAACAGATATCTTAAATGGATGTGATGTGAGGAAATGCAGTTCCCAAAACAAACGCTTCCTCTTTATGGTTTTAATAATTAAGCTCTTTAAACAGCGGGAGGAATGTGCGCTGAGAGAGCACACTAATGCAAATGCATTCATGTTTAATGTCAGAGCTTCCAGTTTCTCAGTCCCAGAGGCTTAATAAATCTTGGCCCAAGTTCTGTCACTTTATGTACCCATTTAGCAACCTGCTGATGAAAGAATACCCTGCGCAGAGACACACAAACTTTTCCCGGTCTATGTTTCTGCTCCTCTGGGAGCATTCAAGCTATGAATCAAAGTGAAGTTATGACTTTCTACGTTTTGCTTTTAGGCAAGAAGTCTCATCTTAGGAAGACAACAGAAAAGAAACTCCCCACAAAAGAAACCATTGCAAAGCTGCAGCAGTCTGAAATATGGAAAATGGAGAACGAGTTCTACGAATTTGCACTGGAGCAGTTTCAGTTTGTCAGAGCACACGCCGTCCGGGAAAAAGATGGAGAGTTGTACATTCTGGCACAAAACTTTTTCTATGAAAAGATTTACCCTAAATCGAACTAAGGACGATGCATCTTTTTAGGCTAGGGACTAAACCTTTGGGCCACATTCTTATTTTCAGCCCCAACTTGTAGATTGCTGATGCCCTAACTGAGGCCCCTCAGTCCTTGAGCTCAGTAAAATGAATTGTGGGTTCCAAAAAGACGATGGCTGCTGACCAGATACGTTGGTAATCCAAAAGTATAAACTTCAGTTTAATCTCAAAGAAGGCTGCTCTTCAACTTCTGCAGAAGCCTGCATACACATTTACAGAAACTAACCACTTACCAATTATGTTGCTGAAACGATAAAGATGAAAGGCCTCTCTTTCCGCTCTTTTTGATTCATAGAACAGCTTATTTTAGTTAACCTCCTGGGAAGAGGAAGCTGTTGGTTCCCTAGCTTCAACATGGAAATTTGGGTTGTATACGTTTATGAATAATGTTAATAACCGGCTGACATCTGTGCTTTGTTCTTGTGAATTCATATCACATGAATCATGTTCAATCATGTTCTGCTGAGAAATGCTGCAGCTGGACTTGCCCATATTTTATCAGTGTGGGGTTTTCATTTTAAAGAGCTAAATTGATCATCAGTGTGTTTGAAAAATTCAAATTCCATAGTGATCTTGTCAGAACGCCTAAAACCAAGGCAGTGTTTCTTTAATATCCTCTGCACTTCCAACTAATGTTGGGAAAACACCTCTTCAGAAGCTGGCTTTTGCCTGCACTTCAATATAAAACAAATAGTGAATTCTGTATCCTTGTTCCATAGATTCTTTGTACTTTAAAGAACTACTGGTGAATCCATATTATGACTCAACTAGTGAGCTGTGGTATGGTTAGGGGTTTCCTATTTAGATACTTTTACCTGTAGAATATTTTTACTAAGGTGCTTTATAATGTGTTTTAAAGCATTGCATTTGGAAAAAAAAGGAATAAAATGCTGTAAATAATGCATATTTTATGTATTTGGACCAAAAGGTTACGGACAACTAGTTTAACACATTTTTGCACCAGTTTTGCTGTATGTGAAGTAGAAGCATCCCACCTGCCTTTCAAATTCCAGTTTTGAGTTAACTTTTGGACATCACTGAAATGCACTTCAATGACCTCAACAACTTTAAATACACAGCGTGTCTGTCCAGGAACCCCCTTTGCAAAAAAGGAGAAAGAAACACCCTCCTTAATCTGTATCCTTTTATCATGCTTAAAAGGAAAAGGAAAACGGATGCCTGTGGCCTGGCCAAAAGAGATACACAGAAATTGACGTCAATGTGTTCAGGGCACTGCTTTATGTTACTTCAGTAAATGTGCATTTGCCATGATTAGCACTTTATAGTAACTTCTATACACGAGGTTGTTTAGCAGTTGGTTGTATACTGGGAAGCTACATTTTAACAAAATTCTAGAAAAACTGCAGTTCTTCAAATTCTCTAGCTGCATATGTTTTTACTGGAAGGTTTATGTTCTGTTTTTGTTTATATATATATAAAAGTTTGCAGATTTTTTTTTTTTAGTTCATTTAAATCCAGACTTAGAGGTTCATATTCTATAGGATGTCAAAGTGCAGCATAGATGTATTGATAGAAGAACGTTACCAAAATTGTCCGCTATACGAACACAAAGTTGTTAGCTGTCTGTAAACTGAATGTTTTGATGCCAAAAACGGGATCCTGTTACAAAAGGGTGATGAGTATATTAAGGAAAGCTTTTAATTTGCTCTTCTTCTTCTTCCTTTTGCCTTGCTCTTAAAGATACAAAAATAGCACCGCCTTCCTAGGCAGTTTCTTCTTTTCAGTCAGCAGTCATTCGTAGTGTTCTTCGTTAATTTTTTTCCAATGTATGACCATGAGCCAGAGTGTTTTCATAGCCATGTTGGTTCAACTGAATGAGACGCAGAAAAAACAAAAACAAAAACAAAACAATCATTAGACCAATTTGCTACTTGCAGCTGCGTGTTCAATGTCAGGTCTGATGCTCGGAGACACAACTAGAATCACAATTGTCCAGGCCACAATTGATTTGTTAGTGGGCCTGTTGATTCCATTCTCACATGTTAGGAAGAGAGTCTGAGTGCCTCAAAAACCAAGGGCGATGTAGCATAGTGCCACCAAGTTGACTGAAAGTATGATTGTGCAAACAATTAGCAAAGCTGCCATTTGGACCCTTTAACTCAGACTTCACGAGGTAGGCTGGTTATAATTCCCGATACTATATCCACTGTGTTGACATGTCCTCAAAACAAGAGGTGCATGTATATTAATTAGGTGTTAAGATATTTAGGCAGCCTGTAGAAACAGTTTTGGTAGTTAAGGTTTATTTTCGATATTCTGGCTGTCCAGTGTACAGTAATCTGAGGGTAAAACGCTAATGAACCCAGCGGGGCTTTTGAATAACCATGTCCAAGACCACACTGGCAACATAGTAAGCGAAAAATAGTTGACGGGTAGATAATAAAAGTAGAAAGTGTTGGTTTCCCATGTGCTCATCTTAAGCTTGAGCGATTGTGGACGGCTTAGCTTAAGGTAAAGGTAAAGGTACCCCTGCCCGTACGGGCCAGTCTTGACAGACTCTGGGGTTGTGCGCCCATCTCACTTAAGAGGCCAGGGGCCAGCGCTGTCCAGAGACACTTCCGGGTCACGTGGCCAGCGTGACATCGCTGCTCTGGCGAGCCAGAGCTGCACACGGAAACGCCGTTTACCTTCCCGCTGGTAAGCGGTCCCTATTTATCTACTTGCACCCGGAGGTGCTTTCGAACTGCTAGGTTGGCAGGCGCTGGGACCGAGCAGCGGGAGCGCACCCCGCCGCAGGGATTCGAACCGCCGACCTTTCGATCGGTAAGTCCTAGGTGCTGAGGCTTTAACCCACAGCGCCACCTGCGTCCCTAGCTTAAGTTACCCTGTCATAAATGAAATTTCTTGAGTTGCATTTGGCTTTGGGAGACGACGTTGCCATGCCCCACTCTAGTTGGGGAAGATAACATTTCTCATGACGTTTTGGTTCTTCTCCCTAGTTGTGTAAGATGTTGCAGAACTGAGAGGTAGGCAATTTTGAAAATATTGGCAGAAATTTATAATGGGCATCCTCCCTGCGCTCTCTTCCATAATATATACTTTATTCATGAAGCGCCGGTAAACTACTTTTAAGGAGAGCACCGAATAAAGGTGCTTACAAAGTGAAAGGCAGGCATCGAAACACTTTAAAACTCCCTTTGCAAAGAGACACTGAAAATGTGACTCGTACCGTCTGCTCATATGGACAGTATTTAAAAGTTTAGAAAGGAATGGTTTACCTATGGCTGTTTTTATGTTCTGCATGTATAAGATCTGCTTTGCAAGTGAAAAAACTAAAATCCAGTTTCTGGTTCAACAGCTGCAAGGCGAAGCTTTGGGGGTTCATTATCTGAATTTCAGGGGTAAGAGGGAGGAAGTTCAGAGCGTAGGTCTCTGGGGTCTTGTTCACTCAGGACTAAAATACTCTGGACTTAGCTATCACGGTTTACTTTTCTTCTGTTCCTTAAATCGTTTCTTCCCACCCCATTTTTCAGACAGTTCCAAATACTTTGAAACCTTGTTGGATTGCATTCTCATTTGCAGTGCTTAGAAAATTGGCTGGGACGTAATCAAGTATGAGTGGCTGCCCTGCTCACACATGGCAGGTCCTTCAGACATAAAGGCAAGCCATGGTTTCTCTTCCCCTCTTTTCCCTGCAAATCCCTGGATAACCTCCCAAGCCATGGTTTAGAGTGTGAAACCTCATCCCAACCCAGACAGTGATTTTGTGTTGCTGACACGCCATGATGGCTTGTTGGAATATTGTTCTGCAGGCAAGGTTTGCAAACCAGTTTGAAACCGTGTTTTCAGCTCCTGATTTTGATGGCTGTTTGTAAACCATGGTTTGTTGTGAGATTGGAGATCAGGAATCATTTCTGTTTTGAGTTGCCCTGCTCTTTAAGAGGCAGCCCCCTGAAAAAGCTCTTCTCAAGGTCAGGAATCCTCCAGAGTAGCATCCTATAAAGGGGCTGCTGTCATAGAAAAATTTGCACAGTATATTAACAGGTGATGGATCTTGCCCATTGTTTTCTCGACACAGAGCCATGAATATAGTACTGGGGGGGGGGACTGTTTAAAAAGTCCTAGTATATGCCAGGTCTATTGTGACTAATTCCCGCCCCGCCCCCCAATGAGGAAATTTATTTTCCCAGCTTAATTGTCAGCCAGAAATAAACTTGTATTGGGCATTGAATAAAATATATTCTTTCAAATTGTAGCCCACAATCCCTGGTGACAGTTGCCTGTAGATTTAAGTTCACTGAAATATTTTGATGCCTGCATTGAAAAGTACAGTTAGGAACATTGGAATAAGTCTTACGGAATTCATTTACAAATCGCTGGTTATCGAGGGACTGTGTTTCTCTTTGCTTGTTTATACATTGTTGGTGAGACCTGGAATTCTAGATGGGTTTCTATATCTGCCATGACATTCCTGATTATGATAGTATTTCCTTGAGCTATTGGATTATTACAATTTATATGAGAGTCCACATCCATACAAGTAAGGGCAGTACTATTTACGTGGATGGGAGACTCAGATAATTGTATGCTTGCCTTGCCGTGTTGAATTTAAATGGGAGATCTATACATGCAAGCACTCTGTGGAATTGGGACGCAAGTATGGAGACAATGCGTTGTGGCACTAGTCTATGAGTGTTTGTCTACTCTGCAAGTGAAACTGTTTTAGTCATGGTTTGGCAGGTCAGGCACCCTAAATATATCCTATTCATTTCTGGGTCCAGTTTAAAGTGCTGCTTTTAACCTTTGCAGCCCTTAAACTGGACCCCAGTAGTATATCTGAAAGACTGCTTGCACCCATATGAGCCTTCCAAGGTGTTAAGATCAGCTTTGGAGGCTCTGCTGTCTGGCTCACTATTACAATTATTAAATTGCAGGTACCAGAGACAGGGCCTTGTTAGTGGTGACTTCAGAATGCCCTCTCCAGGGAAATATGCATGGCCACATTGATACTGGCGTTTAAAATAACTTCTAAGACTTTATTTCAATCCATGTGTGCTTGATGCGCCGGTTCATAGAATCATAGAATCATAGAGTTGGAAGAGACCACAAGGGCCATCGAGTCCAACCCCCTGCCAAGCAGGAAACACCATCAGAGCACTCCTGACATATGGTTGTCAAGCCTCTGCTTAAAGACCTCCAAAGAAGGAGACTCCATCACACTCCTTGGCAGCAAATTCCACTGTCAAACAGCTCTTACTGTCAGGAAGTCCTTCCTAATGTTTAGGTGGAATCTTCTTTCTTGTAGTTTGGATCCATTGCTCCGTGTCCGCTTCTCTGGAGCAGCAGAAAACAACCTTTCTCCCTCCTCTATGTGACATCCTTTTATATATTTGAACATGGCTATCATATTACCCCTTAACCTCCTCTTCTCCAGGCTAAACATGCCCAGCTCCCTTAGCCGTTCCTCATAAGGCATCATTTCCAGGCCTTTGACCATTTTGGTTGCCCTCCTCTGGACACGTTCCAGTTTGTCAGTGTCCTTCTTGAACTGTGGTGCCCAGAACTGGACACAGTACTCCAGATGAGGTCTGACCAGAGCAGAATACAGTAGCACTATTACTTCCCTTGATCTAGATGCTATACTCCTATTGATGCAGCCCAGAATTGCATTGGTTCATTGTTACTGCTCATTAGAGGATTGTTTGGGGCCCTTTGTTTTTGTTTTGTATAAAAAATTATGAACAGCTAGGGTCTGGAAGGTGGATTAGAAATCTGACAAATAGCCTACATTTCTTCCTTACAAATGCTCCTTCCCTCCCTCCTGAATTCACTGAATTTCGTTCTTCTAGAATCTGCAACCTGCAAATTCACTTACGAAAGCATGCAAATTGAAGAGCTGAACAGTATTTGTAGCAGATTCTAATTATTGGTACCTTTTTGGAAACCCTTAACATGCAGAGCCATGTGGTCTGAAGCAAAGCTTTATACATCGAATATTTTTGTGGGCAAGTGCTTCAAAATATACAAATGTGTTCATTCATGGACTTGTTCAAACACTGTATATTCTTAGAGACTTGAGCGATGGTTTCTGAAAAAGCGGTCTATTTCCGGATCTGTATTGCTGCCGAGACACTTTACATTTCTGAATACAGGCAGCTGCCACATCATTCCCATCCTAAACATTTGCCTGTGTTTAAAACCTTCTGCTCCTGCATCCATGCCCTTGGCAACAAAGCCTTACTGATTTCCGTGAGATTTGCTTCCAAGTAAGTATGCATAGGATTGCAGCCAGAACAGCAGATCAAGTTGTGGCTTTTTAAGAGGAGGGGGGTGGGCGGAATACATCATGTGGCATTAAAGGTGTTTTGTATAAAGAAAATATGGTGCCTAAACTATGCTGCAGAGAAAGCATGCTGAAAAGCCTGTCTCACGCACTGCCAATTTAGCTCTTAAAAGGTGGATCGTTTTGTGAGTCCTAGAGATCAGACCAGAAAGAGATTTTGAGGGGGAAAAGTGTGTAATCTACGATCAGCTGCCAGAATATATCCTATTTTAAGACCATGTAGCTATGTAAACTTTTGTGGCACCTATTTATAAACTGAAACCCTTGTAAAGATTTTTTTTAAAAATAGCAGGTTTGCTTTCAAAAATCTGTTTAGATGCTTGTTTTTCCCCTCGTACCGAAATTTTAGAAAATGGAAGCCGTAGCTTCTGTGTTAGTTCGAGCATTTCAGAAGCAGTGTCGAATGTAATATTGAGAACTTGGATTGTGCCTCATTATTTTTTTAATACACACAGCTAAATGGTGCCTTTCCCCCCTCACAATCCATGTTAGAAGATGCTTGCCCCCCTCTCTCGTTTTCCTTCCTCTTCACGTGCTGATTTCAGTTGTGCAATACTCCCAAATCTAAAATCGTTTTGTCACATCTGTTTGAGATAATTGCTTCATTCCTTCCCCACCCCCCCGTACTTTGCTGAGAGCTTTCTGTTGTTGAAGTGTTTCAGTTGATTACCTAATGCAAATGATATATAAAATAAAATGCCCAATGGGAAAGGGGGAGGAGAGTCTTGTGTCTTTTTTTTCTTCTTCCAGAAAAGAAAATCTCAGATATTCAAATTGCTGGCAGGGGAGTCAATATGAAAATGCACACATTTGGGTTTTAAAAGTATAAATATCACAGGAATGGTTTCTCTTTATCGTTGTCCCATTTCTGCAGTCAAACCAGCCTCAAATACAGTGGTACCTCGGGTTAAGTAGTTAATTCGTTCCGGAGGTCCGTACTTAACCTGAAACTGTTCTTAACCTGAAGCACCACTTTAGCTAATGGGGCCTCCTGCTGCTGCCGTGCCGCTGGAGCACAATTTCTGTTCTCATCCTGAAGCAAAGTTCTTAACCTGAAGCACTATTTCTGGGTTAGCGGAGTCTGTAACCTGAAGCATATGTAACCTGAAGCGTATGTAACCCGAGGTACCACTGTAGTCATGTACACAGAGGTAGGACTCTAGAAACCTTGTGTCATGAAATTATGAGATTCAGTGGGTGATCGATTAAATGGTGGCAAGGCCATTGAGTGGATTGAGTGTCCATATTTTTAAGAGGTTCCAATTGGAACCGATTCCTGTTTTGCTGGGGCAGGCAACTCCGTAAGAGTGTCTGCCTTTGAAACCAAACTTTTGGGCATCACCCCTAGGCCTTAAGGAAATTGTGAATAGGAGGAGCAAAGGCACAGATGCACAGCATTGGGGTTAGGGCTCCGGAAGGCAACTAATTTGGAAGGAGGATAGCTGAAGCCTGAGCCAGCCACCACCCCGACTAGCAGTACATATAACCTTGGCCTATCCAAGCCTGACTTTCCTCCCCGAGGAAATGGCAGTGCAGCTCCAATTACCAGCACAGGCTTGAAGATGACTTCCAGGTGGTGGCAGTTGCTGCCATGCCACTGGGACTCGGAAAGCTCTCCAGGTTTTGAAAAACAGGGAAGCTTTTGTTTGGAGACTTAGACACACACACACACACACACACACACGTTAAACTGCCCTTTTGAAACGTTCTGCTTTCTGTAAAAAGTGAGCTATCTCTGGAGAGGGACGTTTCGGCATGCGATTGAGGCGGTGCAACCCCCTCCCGCTGCCCATTTGTTACCCCAAAGCTGTAATGCATCAATGCAACCTTTATGGAAATTCTGAGCTCTTAGCAGTTCTCTGCCGCAGCTGTCCTTTTAGCTGAGGGACGGTCAGCTGACTCCACTTTTAAGTGCTTGCTTTGATCTCTTAATGGGATAGTTCCTAAATATTTAGTCATCAGCGTTTTACGCGCCGAAGCAACTGTTGTCTGGAGTCTCAGCCCTTTTTTGGATGACCTGCACTTCCAGCCAAGGAGACTCCTGAAGGTTAAATCTACTTGGGATTTAGCTTGGGAAGCAGATGAAAAGAGAGAGGTCTGTTGTATTTCTAAACTTGAATGTCGAACCTGCCCTATGTACAACTTTGCTACAGGTGCAGTCCGATACAGTTTTTATCCTCTAGAAATGGGCAGTTGCATGGCCTGTAAAACTAGGTCACTTCCCCGCAACTTTAAACATGGAGCCATTTGGTTACCAAGGAGCATGACAACATCACAGTGTTCAAGGCCAGCATGCTGTGAAATAAAACATGCACATTTTTTTAATGATGTCATATAAGTTGTGCAAAGATCTTTAAAGGTGGAGACTGCCTTGCCGATGGCTGCTAGGTGGCCCCAAACTTGCTGAGCAGAGAGAATGCTGCTTTAGAGCTAGGCTTGTGTATTTTTTATAGAAATACATTTTTCCTGGGTGCCACAGTTGAGCACAGTGTAAGTTTCTTTGCTTAATAAAATGCAAGAAGCTGCAAGTGAATCTCGAAAGCAATATCCAGATGTTTTCTGCCTGCTAAACCCCCCCTCCTGCTGTGACCTCCCCCTGGGTTTCATTACCACATAGCACAGATGTGGTAACTCACAATATGAGCTAATTTAAAAAAAAACAAATAAGACTCTTTATTAAAAAATAGGCCCTACAAAGAACACCTGTGGGTTCAAAACAAAAGCTTTGGGACCTTTCAACTTCTGATAATAACCCAGGGTAACCCCATCAAAATTAAAGGGGCCAGGCAAGAGTTTGCCAGTTTTTTTCCTTCATAAACACACTTGTTTTAGATGGTGCCCTTTCAAGTTGTCTTCCCGCTTGGAGCATTAAGCTGTTTAAAATGAATGTGATTGCAAGATAATTCACATACTTTTAATTGGATCCTCAAAGCGAGTGCAATTTGGGTTTTCTACTGAAAGAGGGATATGGCACACAAGATGCACTGCTCCAAGTATGCATGACCCACCGGAAGCTCGACTGCTTTGAGAAGACATTGCTAAGATGTTCAAACAACACTTCCTGGTACGACAAGGATGCTTTGTGTTATCTACACTCTACAGGACTTCACTCAGGCAAACAGGAAAACCGATTTGGAGAAGGCAGTAGACAGACCTGGGAAATGGGCAGAACTTTGTGGGGGACAAGCATAAGGCCAGGTACCACATTCTTAAGAGGAAGTCTGAATACAAATTAGTACTATTGCACTGAGAAGATGCTTGTTGGTTATGGAAGGGTTTCCTCTGGATACAAAGCAATACTGTTTAGTCTGTTTCCGATCTTGCCCTAGTCTTATGCAAAGCAATAACAGCAGTCTTGATGGCTGGACTCAGTGGCATTTTTTCATAGTGCCGGATATGGATGAGATAATAATAAATTGTCTTTCTGGCATTCCAGATAAACCTGCCAGAGTACAAAATGAATGGATGACTACGATTTCCCCTGGTGCAAATAAAGGTAAGACTTAAGAAATGATAGCAGCGTAAAGAGTTTCCCTTGCAGGCCCCATGAAAGGCTACCTTTTAGGTGGCGATATTGCTGCTTGCATGGTGTGCTTTTTACAACTGCCCTCTACAGTTAGCAGCACCAAAGCAACCTTCCTGGGGGCGCAAGCCTGGGCAGTGTGGATGGAGGTCCTGAGCTACCCAGACAACAGGACCCCACTCTCGACCTCGCTGATGTGGTCCAAGGGAAAGCAGAGCAAGATGTTTTGTACCAGCTGGGCTGCAGGGGTTGCAAGAAGGAGGCATACAAGGCTCCAGGGCCTCCAGATCTGTGTAGGATTTACTCCTTAGCCTTGTCTTCTCCTGAAGATACCCTGCAAAGAGTCCTGGGTTCAGTCCCCAGCATCTGCAGGTAGGGCAGGGAGTGAACCTTGTCTGAAACTACCTGGAGAGCTGCTGCCAGCCAGTGTCAGTGATACTGAACCAGGTGGACCAATGGTGTGACTTAGTTTAGCAGTTCCCTACTGTGTACTACCCAGCCTATAAAACTATAAAGAGACCCCCATAAAACCCTTTGCAAGCTTATCTGGAGGGCCCTAACAGTGTGAAGAAGGTTTTTGTAAAGAGCTGTGTTTGCTGAGGAATAATCCCTTAGCTTTCAGTAGGTTTTTATAGTGTGGTAGAAACCAAGCCGGCTAGAATAGTAGTCCTCTGAGTTTTGGGGCTTAATTATATATATATACATATATAACCCTCCAATTAGTCTAGGAAGGGAAAATGCCATGAACAGCAAAAAAGGAGAAAAGAACACTGGAGCTAGCACATTTGACCCTTCGGACAGGGCTCAGAGCAGATGTGCACACTTCAAAATCCAGTGAACACTGTTTTGTGCAGTGGTTTCCTCAGACTGTTTTCTTCCACTTCAGAATAAAGTATTGCAAAGGTTATGGCTTGTGTTTACTCGCATAGACACAACTGGTCTGTTCCTAAGTTTCTGGTGTGTTTCGTTTTTGCTCGGGTACAGATTCTAAACACTGGTGTGTAATGCAGTTTCATACACAGTAATGGGATGTAGGAATCACAGGCCTAGGACCCCTGTGCTTCTGCCCTGAATATCTTTGAAGTTATTACATTTGCCAGATTTATAAACTGCTTCGTGGCTAGAGACCATCGAAGTTGTATACAACATAAAAAATAGAATAAAACCCAAAACCCTATTTCTGAAAGCAACTGAATCATCCACAAAAATATCTAAAAACAACAAAAGCAGATCTTGCCATTCTAGAAAACAATAAACCCAAATCTATGGGGCGTTCCTGAAAAAGAAACTCCTAACATTGTGGGCAGGTATTTGAGAGACCGTCGCAGCACTTATTCTTTTTTAGAGAATGAGCTGGCAAGTCCTTGACTCCCATCTCATACTAGTCAAGAATTATTTTGTGGCTACTTTACACCACTTGCCAATGGCCACTAGGATATGGGGGAATAAAAATACTGCCTTCTCAAATAGTCATCCAACTGTTGGCTGCTCTAAACAAAAGTAAGTTCGGTTTCAATCTGCTGCTATTGCTTAGCAGATTAAAATTCGGATTACCGTACATTCAGGTCATTAATTTCCTGGCTTGATGTTAGAACATAAGAGAGCCAGTGTGGTGTAATGGTTAAGAGCGGTAGACTCGTAATCTGGTGAACCAGGTTCGCGTCCCCGCTCCTCCACATGCAGCTGCTGGGTGACCTTGGGCTAGTCACACTTCTCTGAAGTCTCTCAGCCCCACTCACCTCACAGAGTGTTTGTTGTGGGGGAGGAAGAGAAAGGAGAATGTTAGCCGCTTTGAGACTCCTTTGGGTAGTGATAAAGCGGGATATCAAATCCAAACTCCTCCTCCTCTTCTTCTTCCTGCATCAAAACAAAGGCCCACCTCATCCAGCATCTTATTCTCATAGTGGCCAAGCAGATGCCAACATGAAGATACACGCTGCCTCCAACCGTGGGAACCGAACATCTCTCTTCCCGGATCCCTTCATTTTGTTTTTCTGCAACAGCATCAGTCGTTGCTTCATGCTGTCTCATTATACCACAATGTAACTTCTTCTGCCCCCTCTGTATTTGTGGCAAACATGTTGGGGTTTGGTTTAGTGTAAAGCATTCTGATGCAAATAAACCATTTCAGGGCTCTTGTGTAGCAGTCAATGCTGCTTTGCGCTCTTTAAGATCATAGAATCATAGAATCATAGAGTTGGAAGAGACCACAAGGGCCATCGAGTCCAACCCCCTGCCAAGCAGGAAACACCATCAGAGCACTCCTGACATATGGTTGTCAAGCCTCTGCTTAAAGACCTCCAAAGAAGGAGACTCCACCACACTCCTTGGCAGCAAATTCCACTGTCGAACAGTTCTTACTGTCAGGAAGTTCTTCCTAATGTTTAGGTGGAATCTTCTTTCTTGTAGTTTGAATCCATTGCTCCGTGTCCGCTTCTCTGGAGCAGCAGAAAACAACCTTTCTCCCTCCTCTATGTGACATCCTTTTATATATTTGAACATGGCTATCATATCACCCCTTAACCTCCTCTTCTCTAGGCTAAACATTATTGTGTTTATAATCTTTCTATCAAGATTATCCTGATAGAAAGAGGGTTTGGTTTTACAAATGGGCGCATATTAAAATTCAGCAAAACTGGGGAGATGCGTGCAACAGGTAAACTACACCACCACTGGGGGCCCAAACACACACCTGGAAACATGGTTGATAACTGAGATCGGACATGGTGCAACAGCAGATCGCAAAGTTCAGCCAGGGCAGATCATGCTCCTGTTTTAATTCGCCCTCCTGCAAATCCTCCATGTGATTTGTCCATGTGGGTGGAACAATTTGTTCAAATGGAAGGTCATAAAGGACACTTCCAGTATCTTCCCCTCTACTTTTTATTCTTTGACATGGTTGCCCTTAACCCTGCCATGGGACATTCTACCAGAGGGTGGTGTTTGCCGGAAGACAGGAAGAAGTCTAAGCGCTGTACTTCTTTCCCCTCTGCTTTGTAGAGAAAGTATTCTCCTCTGATGGCCCTCGGAAAAGCTATTCAGTCACCTGTTGGCAATGTTAACCATCTCATAAACTCTACAGTGTATCCTTATAGTATACTTTTAGGAGATGACTCCGTATCAAGCTACAGCTTGTTGTCATTTTTAGGCCTTTTACAAGCTGTGTGCACTTTAGCTGTCCTCATAAAACTTTGTTTGAACCCTGGTGTCTCCCTTCTTTTTCTCCCTCCACCCCATTTAAGAAGGATTTTCTCTCAGTCCCGCTTTATGTACGGAGTACAGTGACCTTCCTGGGCTTGGTGTCTTCCATCTGATGCACTTGGGCCAACTGTCACACAAGTGTTCCCCTGCTTGTATGGATAGCAACTGTCTGCGGGTTCCCCCTGCCCTTTTGCCTTGCCTCTTCAGTTTTACAGAAACCGTCTCTCTTATTTTTAGCTATCTGTTTAATCTCCCTGTCAAAAGGTCCACTCTAACCCAGTGAAGTGGTACCTTTTTTGAGAAAGTGGTACATCATTTGGCTTATGACCATTGTTCTCCAGGCCTCATGTGAAACATGTCCCAAGCATGCCTTGTCTAGTTCATGCTGGAGTTTTGAGTTTATTATTATTTCTGTCTGAGTACTTAATGAACTAGGTCAATAAACTTGAGTCTCTTTGGCTACGTATCATAAATGACTCAAGTGCAAGGGAATAAACCAAATGTTTCCTTTTAAAATCCTTTATGGATACTATACCTTTTCTACAATAGGTAAACAGAACTTTTATAACCTGTCATGCTATATATTTTTTTTAACTGCCAGGCCTGAAGAGGATACATAGGAAGCAAATGCAGCCCACATTAACTCAAAAGTGAGGCCCGCCGAATGCAATTGAAATTCCCAGGCTGAGGATTGCGGCCCAAATATGCTCAGCACTGCAACATTTAAATGTAAAGCTCCAACCTTGCGCATGTATGTTCAGAATTAAATCCCATTTAGTTTGGCGGAACTTATTCCCAACCAAGTGAGCTAAGCAATAGGACCACAACCATATTGCTAAAGCTAAAAGCTAATCCAATGATTATACGTACATACGTAGCAGATCTGTTCTGAGTGACCCAACAGGCTATCCGTAGGTAGATTTGAAAACTGAATCTGGAAACTGCACAACAGTCCTGTAGCTTAATGAGTGTTCTTGTGCATGTTTTCTCAGAAGCAAGCCCTACTGAGTTCAATGAGACTTAACATCCTACTGTGGGTTTTTTTCCTGGAATGCTGAGTTTCTGCTTGTTCATCCTGCTATTTGAAGGCTAAGGAATCTGGTCATGGAGTTTTACTGTAATTTTTAATTTTAGCTGTCAGACTTGCTCTCTCCTTGACTCCACAAAGAAGGGAGCTTCCTGATTCTGGCACAGATGTAAAGCTAAGGTCACTAAATAGAAACAAAGATAGTTCACGTGAATTTCTATGCTCATTGGCTTTTAAGGGAAGGGCTATAACTCAGTGCTGGGAGCCAAGTGCCTTGCGTGCAACAGGTCTATCTTCAACCTCTGTATTTAGAGCTGGGGAAGGTATTCACTCTCTGGGCACTTCAGGATTATCTACTTACTGAGCAGACCCTGATTTGTTTGCAGCGAGATTTAGTTGCCATTGGCTATTGATTGAGCATCCACCCTGATCCGCTTGCAGGGAGATTAGTTGATATTGGCTATTTAATGAGCATTCATTCTGATCCATTGCAGGGAGGTTAGATGCTGCTGCATCAAAGCAAGCATCCCTGCACCCTTCCCAGTGCATTTTCCCCATCACTTCCCTTACAGCAAGAAGTCTGCTCTTTTGAGAAAGCGGGTCTGTTGCATGAAGCTTCCCGGCTGACTATAATAAGCAGGCATGCGATGGAATCCCAGGTGAGAATAGCAACACCCTCTGTGTTGAGACTATGGTGAGTCATGACTAGACCACCTAGAGTAGACATCCCTGAACTTAGATGCCCAGGGGTCTGGCCGTATAAGTCTACTCCTTACATTCCTGTGTTCCACTATTGCGGCCGTGGAATGTGCAGAGCTAAGGCTGAAATGGCAGCATGGCAAGAAGCCATGCGCTTGGCCTTTGAGTGGAGCCACAGTGTCAGGAGCTGGAGTCAAGCATAGGCCAGGAATCAAAGCAAAGCATGGTGTTGGTGAAGTTAACTCTTTGTTCAAGAAACCAAAACTAGCGATCCCAGCAGCTCTTCAGTAGGTCTTTCTCCAACAAGGCAGTTGTGACGAATGAAGGTCACTGCCTTCCCTCCTCTCCAGAGTCTTTCCCAAGCAGTCACAAAGTGCATCTATGTAAAGTCCTCCTCTGCTCTGTCCTTTTCATCTCTCTGTCTGTTCTTAGGAGACCGGTGGGCAGGAAGCTGGTTGCAGCACAAACGGGAGACTCCTTGGCTTCTTCAGCAACCTGCCTCTGTTTCCTGGCCCCACTCCCCTCCAGCCTCCGCTTCTGCCTTGATGCCTGGACTGCTCTCTGCCACAGGCTCTTCCTGCTCACCAAACCCTGTTGCCTCTTCTGTTTCCGACCCCTCCTGTTCCCGGTCTTCTCTCTCTTCTCGCTCTGACCACACATTGTCATCCCACCACCAGTCTCCTGGCTCTGAGCCTTCTTCCCCTGGGGGTTCCCCAGCTGGTGCCCCCCCCACTCCTCTGCATCCAACCTGTGTCTGTGACACACAGGGCAAGGCCAACTTTTATACTCGCAACAGGAGGCAAAGCATTTGCAGAAGCAGGCCACTTTGAGAAATCTTTTTGACTGCTTCCTTATCTAATGAACTCCCTCCTCTTACTAAAGCAGCCCATGGGCCAGCCTAGATGTCCCTGATGAGCTACTTTTCCTACATGCAGGTACAAGCATGCATAATGAGAAGTATTTTCAACAAATCTACCTCCCTCCCCCCAAAAAAAAAACCCAACTGGGAGAAGAACAGTCTAAGAAAAGCGTTGCAGCTAGATTCTGCTGATTTGTGCAAACAGATCTGCAGTTTTGTGGCATCCTGTCCCCCCTCCCTTCTGATTCAAGTAGAGCTGCAGCCATGATGCAAAGTGGGGACTAATTAGCAATAGGCAATTTGTGTACTTTACCATGGGTTCCATTGCCAATGGGCCTCCCCTTTAATCTTCTGCTTGACGGATCTTATGTTAAGGCCGATAAAACCAACTGCCTTACTTCAGCTCTTATCTAGCGTTGAGCAATTATCAAGAGGCAATTATCTAACTGCAAGCCCAGTGACCATGAAAGATAAGTAGCGACAAACATACAGCTCTCGCTGTTTCTTCTCTGCCTCACCTTCCCGTAGAACTTTGATTTTATTTTTAAAGGCATTCTTCTTTTAAAACACACACACACACACACACACACACACACACACACACACACACAGCAATATTCCTTCCCCTCTCTGTTGTTTTAATATGTCTGGGCAGCTGTCGAAAAGGCTTCGTGCATCTGGCAATGGTGGCTGTTTTCATGGTTAGAGAAAACGCGAGATTGATACATTTCCTGCTTTGTGGGGGGAGGCTGGTGGCGGAGAAGAAAGAGAGGACAAAATTCACCCGGACCACGAATTAAAAACTCAATTTTGCATTTTCGCCACTAGGTGGTGCAAGAGGAATTCGCACCGTATGTCGCGAAAAGTATGTAGAAGCCCTTCAGATGGCCTCATTCAGCTCCCCATTTTGCAGCTTCAGTGGAGATACGCTTGGTTTCACTGTCAACTGTCTTCCTTTCTGCAGAGGGCAAAGAAGACCCTCGCTGCTTGCGTTTAATCCCGAACCAAGTTCTCAGGAACCCAGCAAACTGACTTAAAAGGGCCTGCGTTCATTTTAGGCAGGCTTATAGTGTATAGTGGGACACGGGTGGCACGGGTGGGTTAAACCACAGAGCCTAGGACTTGCCGATCAGAATGTCGGCGGTTCGAATCCCTGCGATGGGGTGAGCTCCCGTTGCTCGGTCCCTGCTCCTGCTAACCTAGCAGTTCGAAAGCAAGTAGATAAATAGGTACTGCTCCGGCAGGAAGGAAAACGGCGTTTCCGTGCGCTGCTCTGGTTCACCAGAAGCGGCTTAGTCATGCTGGCCACATGACCCGGAAGTTGTACGCCGGCTCCCTCGGCCAATAAAGCGAGATGAGCGCTGCAACCCCAGAGTCAGTCACGACTGGACCTAATGGTCAGCGGTCCCTTTACCTTACCTATAGTGTAAGGCCCCTTTCTGTGGCAGAGGAGGCAACTCTGCTTGAAAGGTGACCAATCTGGTACTGCTGCCCCACTGAAATCAAAGTTAAAAGTTAAGTCACGACTATGGGCTGCTCTGTTTTTGGGGGAAGTTAGCCATCTCCCGGTCAGTCGTTATCTGACACTTCTTTGTCACTTTCTTAACTGCAACAAGTCTGTTTTGAAGGAGTCGCTTTGGAAGTGCATCAACCCAATTCAATCACACACACTTGCATTTCCAGTATGCGACAGGATCTGCCCCACAAAATAGGTTGTCACTGACTGGAGTTCCATGGGAATTCAATGTGACTCACTTTTGCGTGGATCCAGCCCTTATACATTTCACATTCATACAACATCAATGCTTTCCAGCTCTGGCATATTGTGGCTGTTAGTTGCTGGGCCTGCCCCAGACCTGTGCCTTATATGCTGATGCATATCTCCAAATTAGGCTTGCAGATTGACAGCTCCTTTGCTCGGGTGCCAGATCTGACAAGCTGACTAACACCTGCACAAGCATATAACAATTAATATGCATATGAAGTTCCAAAACCTTTAATATTTGGACATATTTGTTTCCATTTCTCTCCCACGCCTTCCCAGTGACTCATGGCAGGTAACAATGGCACATACACACACAACTAGCCCAAAGTACAATTAGAATTCATCCTGACAGAGGAATGCTACTCCAAAGGTGAAAGTGTCACAGCTGTTTCTGTGAGATGGGCTGCCTTGGGGTTTAATGTATGTTGTCACGGACTGGTTGTAGACACAGAGGAAGGGCAGAAGTAACCAGCTGGGGAATCCCCAAGGGATAAAGGCTCAGAGCTTGAGGATTGGTGGTGGGATGATGATAAGTGGTCAGAGGGAGGAGACTGGGAGGAGGAGGTGCCAGAAACAGAGGAGGTAACAGGGCTTAGTGAGCAGGGAGAGTCTGTGGCAGAGAGCATTCCAGACGTCAAGGCAGAAGCAGAGGCTGGAGGGGAGTGGGGCCAGGAGACAGAGATGGGTGAGGCTTATAAAGAAATATGGGTGCCTCTCCCTCCTGTTGTGACTAAATCTAGGGTTGCCCATATTTCAAAAAGTAAAATCCAGGACACCCCAAAAGTCGTTGACCTTTTTTTTTAGGAACACCCCAAAATTGTTGAGCCAACAAAAATGCCAAAAAACTGTGATTTTTTTGGTTGACTTGTACAAGATCCAGGACAAAGTGACACCTTATGGAAATCCACCCCCCCCCCCGACATCAATTCCGCCTTTGAAATCCCAGTAATGTGTGGACGTATGACAGACTGGGAAAGATCTCTGCTGAAAAGGCTTGTTGGAAGAGGAAGGTTTTCAGCAGGTTCTGAAAAGATGAATAGAGACAGCGCTTGGCTAATTATTAAAGGGAGAGCATTCCAAAGAGTAGCTACCACAACACTAAAAGCCTGATTTCTATATTGTGTGGAATGGACATCCTGATAAGATAGCATCTTCCAGAGACCCTCGGATAGGGTTGCCATAGTCCCAAAAATGAAAATCCGGACAAAGTTATTGTGCTTTTCTTTTCTTTTCTGGTCAAAGTTGTTGAGGGGAACATTTCCAACATTGGGGGGGGCATTGGGGGGATTTTTAAAGCATTTATTTCTTTTAAAAAATTGCCCTAGTTGCCATACCTCCAGGTTTTCCAGGACATTTTGCCGATTCAGCAAATTTGGCATGGACGCCATTTTCCAGCCCTACCTGCGAAGCACAGTGATCAGTTGGATATGAAAGAGGCGAGACTATATATTTTTTCTGTTTTTATATTGTAAACCACCCTGTGGTCTTTGGATGAAGGGCAGTCTAGAAATTTAATAAGCAAACAAACTTTCAGTTATCCGGGTGCCAAGCTCCGTATAGGGCTTTTGACACCAAAACCGATACCTTCAACTTAGCTAATGGGAACTAATGGGCAGCTGGTGCAAATCTGTCAACAGCAGGATAATACATTGGCAATATCCTGCCCCAGTCAGCATTTCAGCTGCTGCATTTGCACCACCTGTCACTCTTGAGCCATCCTCAAGGGCGGACCCACAGAGAGTACATTGCAGCAATCCACCCCAGAGGTTACCACCACATAGGTGATAGTGTTCAGGCTGTTCCAGTCTAGAAGCAGCCATAGTTGTCTTGCCAGCTGAAGCTGGCAAAAGGCCTCCTAGCCACTGAGGTCACCTGGGTCTCTAGTGACAAAGATGGATCCTGGGTCACCCTGAGAGGAGTGCCAGGAACCTACTGTTGGTGTCCTATTCATAACAGCATTGAATATTGTCTTAAAGCAAGTTTTCTATGAGCTGTCCAGCTGATGTAAGGAACAAAGCAAAGGCTACATGGAACTTGGTAGAAAGATTGCAAAGGGCTCCGCTATTCACATTAACCTTGTGTACATACATATATCTATAACTGCTCAGATTCTGAAAGGACTCAGGCACGGACTCCACGCCAGAAGAGTAAGCCTTCAAAGATTTGCCCTCCTTTATAAAATGAATAGCCCAGTAGGTGCTTAGTATTGATTTGCTGGGCATTTAAAGTGCTGTGTTTTATCTCGCCGAACACTTAGCAAATTTGTCATGATGGTATTTAGCAGGGCAACCCGCTCATTACTTATTTCCCCAAACCTTTCTGGCATATCGCTTGAAACCCTATTACACCTTGGGCGAGCTGCTGCTACAGTACGGAGGAATTATAATGCCCTTTCTGCTTAAATAAGCACGACGGAATAACATCTCTATTCAGCGGAGGCGCCAGGGAAAGGAATGCCCCGGTGCCAAATGTAATACACTTTGCGGCTGATGGAGAGAAGTTGAATCTGATTCAAGAAGACTCGGAATATCCCTGTTGCTGTTTAAGTGGGCATGGAATTTCTTTTGTGTTTCCTGTTTCTGCACCTCACAGAACGGTTTCAAATCTTCTTTAGGTAAACCCTAGGCACAGGGATATTATGAGGGTCAATTGCTCTTATTACAGCTTCTCCTTGTGGCTTGTTCATGGCACATAGGGTGCATTTTTCCACATGGCTTCCAAGAGCTGTTGCTAAGGAAAACCACTCAGGTATATGACGACTATTTTTGTGTGGGTCATCAATTGTGCTTACCTATTCCTCTCTGTGACTCAGTGAGCTTCTTCCTGGTAGTGGTTCTCTCAGCTGAGTAGCCTTTCCTCTGTGTCACCGAGTTATTCTTCCTGCCTGCTTTCTCTCTTTCTTGGTTCCACCCACATTGATACACACAGTGCTATTTCTGTAGAAACAGAGGTGCCGGAACTCACCATTGAACGCTTTCCTTGGTCTCTTACAATGGCAATGGTGCCCACCTGAGAGGTGCCAAAACCAAGTTCCGGCTGAAAATATCATCCTTCTGTAGAAGAGAAAAATGAGAGGACAAAGCACACAGTGCTGTTCTATAGCAACTAGGGATGGGTGAATCAGTTTTTCTCAGTTCTCATTTTTTCCAATCTTAACTTCTCCATGTCACAGTTTTTGTTTTTTTAAGAAAGTCCGTATCAGCATTTTAATGTGACTTTTCCCTAATATACACATTCTTGTATGAGATTATGACAAATACACTTGGCCCCTATGAGAACAAGGTGCTTCAATAAATGGGCCTTTGGCCTGATATTCTTCTTAGGCTTCAAATAGGTACATAGTTGTAAAACATTTTTTCCATAATAGAAAATCTTTTTATATGATATTTTCATATGCAATTTTATGCACGCTTTGCCTTGGTATATGCATTTCTATACATATTACTTGGCTGGAGATCGGCATTGCAAAACTAGAAGAAATGCGCATTTTGAAGGATGGCTGTGCTCTGGTCTGCATAATGTTTCAGAAAGTGCAAATTAGGTGGATTCTCACTTAAATGTAAACGGAATAGAGTTTCTCCTCCATCCTTAATAGCAACTTCTGCTATCTGAACTATTGGTCTCTCCTGATGAGCCTTTCCAGATGACTGTAGAGCAAGTTAAATGCCCAATGCCCATATTGCTTGGACACATCTTTGCCCAGGAGATGGCCCATCTTTTCCAGACACACAACTGGCAATGTCAATCCTCTCCAAATGTGTCATCTTGTTTAAAAGAATAGGAGAGAGAGAGTCATTCAGGAGAAGCGAAGAAAAGTGTACAATGCTACAAATGTCATCATCCAAAATAACCAGCCTTTTGTCATTTAACTGTATATCAATATTGTTATCATTTTTAATGTGGAGACTGCAGATCTCTCCAAGAACAACCATTCAAGCCAACCCAAGACAAAGATGACTTTGTTGGAAGCAAACAGCTTTTCCTTTCCTGTGGCTCAAGAAGACACAGCAAATAAAAGCGAGAGAAGAGTTATCAAGCCTCCATGGGCCTTCAGGAAACATTGTGAAGTTCCCAAGAGCTTTTCTTACTCTTTCAACCCACACAAAGGTTTTCTTTTTGGGGGGAGGGGTTGGTAGGGGGGAAGTGGCTGTTTTGTTCCCTCACCTCCAACCACGTCAGTTTTTGTAGGAGCAGGGAGGGGAGAGAAAGCGAGGGGTGGGTCCATCTTCTCCAAGATTTCTCCGATGACAATAGGGACCTCCTAGTCAATCATCATCATCACAGTGACATTTATACCCCACCAGTCTGACTGGGTTGCCCCAGCCACTCTGAGTGGTTTCCAACATATATTGTTGTTGTTGTTTAGTCGTTTAGTTGTGTCCGACTCTTCATGACCCCATGGATCAGAGCACACCAGGTACTCCTGTCTTCCACTGCCTCCCGCAGTTTAGTCAAACTCATGCTGGTAGCCTCAAGAACACTGTCCAACCATCTCGTCCTCTGTTGTCCCCTTCTCCTTCTGCCTTCCATCTTTCCCAAGATCAGGTTCTTTTCCAGGGAGTCTTCTCTTCTCATGAGGTGGCCAAAGTACTGGAGCCTCAGCTTCACGCTCTGTCCTTCCAGTGAGCACTCAGGGCTGATTTCCTTCAGAATGGAGAGGTTTGATCTTCTTGCAGTCCATGGGACTCTCAAGAGTCTCCTCCAGCACCATAATTCAAAAGCATCAATTCTTCGGCGATCAGCCTTCTTTATGGTCCAGCTCTCACTTCCATACCTTCCTACTGGGAAAACTATAGCTTTAACTATACGGACCTTTGTCAGTAATGTGATGTCTCTGCTTTTTAAGATGCTGTCTAGGTTCCAGCCAACATATATAAAAATATAATAAAACATATATAAAAATATAATAAAACATTCAACATTAATCCTTGCCCCCTATGTAGGGCTGACTTCAGGTGTCTTCTAAAGGTTATAGAGTTACTTATCTCCTTGGCTCGAGGGTCACATAACTCCATACCTTCCAACATTTCTCCAACAGAAATAGGGGCATCCTAAGGACATTGCGAAACTGGGATGGCTTCTATAAATCCAGGACTGCCCCTGGAAAATAGGGACACTTGGAGGGTCTGCCGATCCCCTTGATTAGTCCACCAGAGCTTCGGGGTGGGAGCTTTGTTTCACTGTTTCGGGTAAAGGTGAAGTTGGCAAACGTTCCGCGTGGGTGGCGTTAAGGGATGACCTTGCTAATTCAGAATATAAAGGCAACAAAAAAAAAAAAGCCGTTCCATTTAGAAGACAATGTGTGCATCCGTAGTGCGGGAAGTGCATGAAAGCATTGATGGAAGTGCAAGTGCCAAAGCTTTTGAACCAGCCGGGTATTTTTGGAGTGGGAGCCGCAAATGGAGGTAATAGATTTAATTATTATTTTTCCCATTGTCCCATTGTGTGCAAGACAGGGTTCAAGGTATAGCCATCCCCCGGCTTTCACAGATCTAATTTGTATAATTATTGCCTGCATAAAGAATGGCTCCGGTTCGTAACTCCCTCCCTCCCGCCCCCTTCAAATATTATTTCAGGCCTGCATTCCATAAGCGGGAACACCTGCTGCCGCTTCAAAGTCAGCTGATTGTGTACCGTGATGCAGTGCGAGCTGCCGGCTCCGACATTCCTTTTTAAGCCTTTTTTGTCTAAATGAATTATCGTGCGTCCTCTTAATTGTACTGAACAAATTACATTTGTCAAGGTCTATCTTTGTAAATAAATAACTAGAGACGTATTTATGCTGCTCAAGGTCTCTTGTTCCATTTGTGGGAGCCAGATGAACATGAAACAAAAGAGAACTTTCCTCTAAAAGCAATTATCTCCCTGCATTCCCATCAGGATAATTATATTGCAGGGAATTTTAAGAAGCTGCAGAAGTAGAATTGAATGCTTAAAAGGCACGTTTGCCGAATTGTTATGCAAACATTGAGCAGACAATACTGAATCATACTCACGGGCGCTGCCACCCGTGCATCCGTATCTCTTGGCAGAGGAAACTTTCAAAATACCGGTACAAGTTGCAGTGCAGGGCTGAAGCAAAGGTTACTTACAGGAAAAGCAGAGAAATATCCCCTGGAGCCGTACCCAGTTGACATAATGCTAAGTCATGATTTAGCATGATGGGGATAAGTTTGCAAGGCCTTAGGCCTTTCTGCTTCCTCTCTCCTCCTCCTGCATAAGGAGACCCAAAGCTTCCACCTTGGAATCAACCACAGTTCCTGTGGTTTGCTCTAACTATGGTTAGTCAAAATGAGGCAGAATGTTAGGCTATAGTTTGATTCTGGCATTGAGATTTCTCGCTGTTTTGTAAGTCTCATGTTGGGCTATTGAGCAGTCAGCCACTGGACTGGAGAGCCCAGATAACCCATAGCCTTGAAATACTTGGATAAGTTTGATTAACCAACTTTGTCCCAAAGCAGCCATGGCAACATAGTTGTAAGAGTAGGCACATGGACAGGATAGGGTGAATAGGGCCAGAAAAAGCTGTAAAGGGAGACCCTAATGGTCCAAATTTGGCAAGTATCCCTTGTTGCTGGACTCCAACACCCATTACCTCCAGATGTTGTTGGTCTCCAGCTCCCATCAACCCCTGCCATTATGGCCAATGGTCAGGGATACTGGGAACTATAGTCCAGCAAAAAATCTTAAGGATCATAGGTTCTGTGCACCTGCTATTCATACTCACCTGAGTATTGAACTTATGTGAAGCCCAGGTTCCGTTGGTCCTGCTCATTCCTGTGGGAATGTTGAGGATAGTAGGAGATGATGTATTGATTAAATATTATCCTTCCTCACTCACGCTAGTGAGCTAGTAGCAGAGCACATTCCCTTGTACATTGTGGGAAGCTAGTTGATGGATTCATTAGAACCATTTGAGTTAAGCAATCCAGTCTGGCTTGTCCAGATTGGATTGTTTCTGGTAAATCCCCTTTAGGTAAAGGGACCCCTGACTATTATGTCCAGTCGTGGCCGACTCTGGGGTTGTGGCGCTCATCTCGCTTTACTGGCCGAGGGAGCCGGTGTACAGCTTCCGGATCATGTGGCCAGCATGACTCAACCACTTCTGGAGAACCAGAGCAGCGCACGGAAATGCCGTTTACCTTCCCGCAAGAGCAGTACCTATTTATCTACTTGCACTTTGATGTGCTTTCTAACTGCTAGGTTGGCAGGAGCAGGGACCGAGCAACAGGAGCTCACCCCGTCACGGGGATTCGAACCACCGACCTTCTGATTGGCAAGTCCTAGGCTCTGTGGTTTAACCCACAGCGCCACCCGCGCTGAACAGTCTTCTTTGAAAAGTAATGATAATGTTTACTTACATTCAGTTCACAGCATGGTCCTGAAGGCAGGCTTTAGCTTATAGTTACAGTTACAGAGAAAAGTGTGGCTCATCCTCTGTGAGGGATGAGCCCATGTGTTGCTGGCTGAGAGCTAGCAGACAGCAAAAGAGCAGTAGCAAAAGAGGAAGATGGCTGCGTGACTGGCCCTTTTGTAGGGTCTGCTAGGGTCACGCCCATCTACCTGGTCACACGCAGGGGGAGGAAGCTCCAGGCCAGGTGTGACAGGAAGTCCTCCTGGCTGGAGCAACATTCCCCTGTGTGTCCACTCCGGGCAAACAGGAAATGGTGTATTTGACTGCAACAGTGATGTTACATCCCCACAATTCCCACCGAAATCAATGTTAAACACTAGTTTTGATTAACTGAAGCACCATTGCAACTAACTTTCTCTGGCTTGAGGTTGATCTCTTTCAAAGGAATCATGAGCCTACATATTTTCCAAGGAAAGAGCACGTCTTGTATGGCTGTGAGGATAACAGGAACCAACTGACTAATCTTCATCTGGAGAAATATCACGAGCCAACCAGGAACTAAGTCAAAAGGTGACTCAACAGCAGCTAATGGGGGAATAGATACATGTGGTTTGTGGTGCATTATTGAGTCACCAGGCCGACTTGGGCACAGTTTTTTCTTAAGGAACAGCACGCCGCTGATAGTTTGTGGTCCATGTCTGGATTTCATGTTCTCATTATACTTTGTAATGCACACAGGCACATTCAGAATGCATGATTATTTTACATAGGTTGCTTTTTCTTGTTTGGAAGGTTGTGAGAGGGTGGGATCCCTTTTACAGAAACATTTGCAAGGCGAGCGCTGGAAAGAAGAGAAGTCTCTCCCCCCCCCCTTTGCTCATTAATGTGGCTGATGAGCCCAAAAATCACGACTCTTGAGCTCTAGGCTATTAAGGCACATGCCCTACAATTTTCCTTAATCAAGTTGATCAGAGATACTTAGCTAGAGAGGGACAAATAATTTTTCTTTTTTTAAAAAATGAAACTTTGGAAGAAATAGGCTATCAGGCTGGGCCATGTGTTGCTCTTTTCACATACAGAAGTTGTACATCTACTAGTGTTTCCTGGACAAGGGGTGTGAACCTTGAAACAGATTTTGGATTGCAACATCAACGGATTCAAAAGAGGTGAAGAATAGTCGAGAAATGGTTAAACCACAGAGCCTAGGGCTTGTCGATCAGAAGGTCGGCAGTTCGAATCCCCGCGATGGGGTGAGCTCCCATTACTCGGTCCCAGCTCCTGCCAACCTAGCAGTTCAAAAGCACGTCAAAGTGCAAGTAGATAAATAGGTACCACTCCGGCGGGAAGGTAAACAGCATTTCCGTGCGCTGCTCTGGTTCGCCAGAAGCGGCTGAGTCATGCTGGCCACATGACCAGCTGTACGCCGGCTCCCTTGGCCAATAAAGCGAGATGAGAGCCGCAACCCCAGAGTCGGTCACCACTGGACCTAATGGTCAGGGGTCCCTTTACCTTTATAGTTGAGAAAAATGTACTTCCCCCTTCTTTGTTTTCTGTTTCCTGTCACCTAAGGAAGCATTCTTCTATTAAGTCTCCCACCCCCCAGTTATACAAGGGTTGCCTGACTCATCCTCAGAGCAGGCAACAGAGGTTGGTTAATGTTGGGCATTGGCCGAGACCCCTTGGCCTAGCTTTGCCGCGTGAAGCTGGTAACCCAGAAATTAAAAGGAAATGAATCTGGGGGTCTTGCCCGTGGGCTACTTTGTCCCACCAACCCCCCATCTCTTTCACAAAGTGCTGTTCTGACAAGGCTAGTTGAGGACCAGGCCTGAAGGTACGGAGGGATTCAATAGCAGGCTAATAGCTTAGGGACTCACCCAAACGGAATGGTTTATGTGTTGCATTAATAATAATAATAATAATTATACTACAACTACTACTAATAATTTATTTCTACCCCGCCCATTTGGGCTTCCAACAGAAGGTTAAAAATACATTAAAACATCAGTCATTAAAAACTTCCCTAAACAGGGTTGCCTTCAGATGTCTTCTAAATGTCATATAGTTGTTTATTTCTTTGACATCTGATGGGAGGGTGTTCCACTTTCCCTTCAGGGAGCTCATGGTGAAACACATGGTCCTCATTTAATCCCTGACTGGCCCAAGGTCACTGAGTGAGCTTCACAACCGAGCAGGGACCTGAACCCTGGTCTCCCAGGTCCCAGTTTGACACTCTGTCAGACTGGGCTCTCCATCGGGTGCCATGTTTTACATGTGAAGAGACATAGTGTGTGTATTGTGGTCCTTGTTTTGCTTGCCTTAAGCTTATTCACCAGCCACCCAGAGCTCCTTCTTAATAATCTGCTATTGTTCACCAGCTGTAATCTTGCAGGAAGGGGAAGCTGCTGTGACTTTTTCTTACAGTGCATTTTTCTTTATCGCCAGTCTTTTCCCCGCCGCTGCCTTCTCGGTCCACCTCTGCCCTCCCTCTGTTCGTCTTGGCCTTCCCAGTTAAGCTACAGCACATTAACTCTTCTTGAAGTATAAATTGGAGGACAGCAATTGCCAGACCCTGTTTTTTCTTCCTTTCTCAAATGGTTTCCAAAAGCTGCGGAATTTCCTGCCTGGCTACATCAGATCGGCCAACAACATCGTAATTGTCTGAAAACAGTTGGTTGACTTTTCTTTCCTCCCATGCTTTTTAAACCTGGCCAGGCTGTGTGGCTGCTTCTCTCCTTCCTCTCTCTCTCTCTCTCTCTCTCTTTCTCTCTCTCTCTCTCTCTCTCTCTCTCTCTCTCTCTCTTTCTGTAAGTAAAATAAAATCCCCTATCTTGAAATCCTAATGTTTTCTCAGGTTTGTTATTTATGACCAACATGTCCGACAAGAGACAGTTTTAAGTCTGTGGGCGAAAGAGAGGAGTTGTATTCCTTTTAATGAGTGAGAATAGGAACAGGAAGCCACTAATTCTGATGCAAAATTAGGAATCCACTTAAAATGAAGGCCACATGATTCCCAACCGGAGATCATCTCATTCCCACCCCTCATTCCCTTTGCAGGAGAAGTAAGAAAGATCCACCCTTGGTGAAAATTTTATTCCTTTTTTATCCCATGTCAAATTCAAGCTCCCAGATTAGAGCTAGAATATAGGAACTGACTTGTTGTTGTTGTTGTTTAGTCGTTTAGTCGTGTCCGACTCTTCGTGACCCCATGGACCAGAGAACGCCAGGCACCTCTGTCCTCCACTGCCTCCCGCAGTTTGTTCAAACTCATGCTGGTAACCTCGAAAACACTATCCAACCATCTCGTCCTCTGTCGCCCCCTTCTCCTTGTGCCCTCCATCTTTCCCAACATCAGGGTCTTCTCCAGGGAGTCTTCTCTTCTCATGAGGTGGCCAAAGTACTGGAGCCTCAGCTTCACAATCTGTCCTTCCAGTGAGCTCTCAGGGTTGATTTCCTTCAGTATGGAGAGGTTTGATCTTCTTGCAGTCCATGGGACTCTCAAGAGTCTCCTCCAGCACCATAATTCAAAAGCATCAATTCTTCGGCGATCAGCCTTCTTTATGGTCCAGCTCTCACTTCCATACATCACTACTGGGAAAACCATAGCTTTAACTATACGAACCTTTGTTGGCAAGGTGATGTCTCTACTTCTCAAGATGCTGTCTAGGCCTGTCATTGCCCTTCTCCCAAGAAGCAGGCGTCTTTTAATTTCATGGCTTCTGTCACCATCTGCAGTGATCATTGAGCCCAAGAAAGTAAAATCTCTCACTACCTCCATTTCTTCCCCTTCTATTTGCCAGGAGGTGATGGGACCAGTGGCCATGATCTTCGTTTTTTTGATGTTGAGCTTCAGACCATATTTTGCGCTCTCCTCTTTCACCCTCATTAAAAGGTTCTTTAATTCCTCCTCACTTTCTGCCATCAAGGTTGTGTCATCTGCATATCTGAGGAACTGCATATCTGAGGAAGTGACTAGAGGACTGTAAAGGGAGGATCCACACAAAACATTTGAAGCGCATTCAATGCACAGCTAAAGCACATGGCTTTTCCCCAAATAATTTTGGGAAGTGTACGGTCATACCTTGGAAGTCAAATGGAATCCATTCCAGAAGTCTGTTTGACTTCCAAAAAGTTTGGAAACCAAAGCACGGCTTCTGATTCGCTGCAGGAAGCTCATGCAGCCAATCAGAAGCTGCAGAAGCCCCTTCCGATGTTTGGGTTCCAAAGAATGTTTGTAAACTGGAACACTCACTTCCAGGTTTGTGGTGTGTGGGAGCCAAAATGTCCGAGTACCAAGGCGTTCGGGATCCAAGGTATGACTGTACAGTGGTACCTTGGGTTACAGACGCTTCAGGTTACAGACTCCGCTATCCCAGAAATAGTACCTTGGGTTAAGAACTATGCTTCAGGATGAGAACAGAAATCATTGAGTGGTGGTGCAGTGGCAGCAGGGGGCCCCATTAGCTAAAGTGGGGTTAAGAACAGTTTCAGGTTAAGAACGGACCTCCGAAACGAATTAAGTTCTTAACCCGAGGTACCACTGTAGTTTGTTAAGGATGCCGAGAATGCAAGCTCTGTGAGGGGAAAACTGCAGTTCTCAGGATTTGTGGAAGTTGTGCATGTTAAAATCACGGTGCGGATCAGCTCTGAGTTGACTGGGTGTTCTGAAGATGTTCTCCACAAGCAAACAGATACATAATACAGAGTTGGACCATTGATTCATTTAGCTCAGCATCGTCTCTGACAGACATCTCCTATCTGAAACTGCAAGAGCTGCTACCATTCAGGCCAGACCATGGAAGGCAAACCAACCCTGTTGGCCCTCCAGAGATTGCCCTGGCCTGCATGGCCAATGGTCAGGAATTATGGGATGGGGCGGGGAACCTGTGACTCTCCAGATGTTGTTGGACCATGACTTCCATCACCCCTGACTGTTGGCCATGTTGGCTGGGTCTGATGGTAGATGGAGACCCACAACATCTGAAGGGCAAGAGGTTCTCCATGTTTTGCCTGTGCCAAATGGCAGCAACACTCCAGAGTCTTTCCCAGGTCTACTTGGGGTTGCCAGGGATTGAACCATGGAGCTACAGCACTTCTCTGCCTGTCATGTTGTTGGCTCTGATGTGCACGGCCAGCATGATGCTATTATTATTATTATTATTATTATTATTATTATTATTATTATTATTATTATTATTTTACTGAATTTATATACCACCCTGTACCCGCAGATTTTCCCATGGGGAAATCTACATCCGGTCTCCTTCTGACAAATGGTGCCCTGTGTGTCATGCCGATTATAGTAACAACAATAATAATTCTGTTATTTGTACCCTGCCCATCTGACTGAGTTGCCCCAGCCACTCTGGGCTATTATTATTATTATTATTATTATTATTATTATTATTATTATTATTATTATTATTTGTATACCACCCTATACCTGTGGGACGCGGGTGGTGCTGTGGGTAAAACCTCAGCTCCTAGGACTTGCCGATCGTCAGGTCGGCAGTTCGAATCCCCACAGCGGAGTGCGCTCCCGCTGCTCGGTCCCAGCGCCTGCCAACCTAGCAGTTCGAAAGCACCCCCGGGTGCAAATAGATAAATAGGGACCGCTAACTAGCGGGAAGGTAAACGGCGTTTCCGTGTGCTGTGCTGGCTCGCCAGATGCAGCTTGTCACGCTGGCCACGTGACCTGGAAGTGTCTGTGGGCAGCGCTGGCCCCTGGCCTCTTAAGCGAGATGGGCGCTCAACCCCAGAGTCGGTCACGACTGGCCCGTATGGGCAGGGGTACCTTTACCTTTACTGCAGGTCTCAGAGCAGCTGCAACATAAAAACACAATATTAAAACACAAAATACATAATAAAAACAAAAACAAAACAAAACAAAACAATAACACCCCTCCTTCCCACATTAACAAGGATATAGAATGTTCATCAGCCCAAGGCCTGGTTGAAGAGGAAGGTTTTTGCCTGAGGTACAATAAAGGCACCCGATGGGCCTCCTTGAGGAGAGTGTTCCACAAAGGGGGGGCCACTGCGGAAAAGGCCCATTCTTGTGCTGTCACCTTCCAGATCTCTCACGGAAGAGGCACATGAAGAAGGGCCTCAGAAGATGATCTGAGGGTCCGGGTAAGTTCATATGGAAAGCGGCGATCAGATTAATGTGCATAGATGTAGCATCTTACAGGGCAGGGAGAAATCACATTTGGAAATGTCATAGAAATCATGCAACAGCATACAAATGCTTTTTTTTTTTTTTAAGGTATTCAAAAGCTGAGCAACTGAAGGGGTGCACCAGAGATGATGTTCCTTGCCGGGGCGCCACTAGGTCTAAGAGCCAGCCATGGAAGAGTGGGCTCCTTTGGGGTGGGTTTCTGAAGAAATCTTTGTAGAAATCATGGCGCCCCTCTGATCAACCTGGGCCAAATTAGTGCGGCGTGCCACAGTTCTTGCGCAGCCAGGATAACGGTACATTTGGGATTTCAGATTTCTTCTTCTCATTCGTAGCAATATCCCATTAGTCGATGGAAATAATAAATTAGCCTTGCGAAAGTTGGCTGCGGAAGGGAAACCCCCTCCTCCTCCCCCCTCCTGCTCTACAAACATTTTGGTTTTCTTCTTGATTGTTAGCTATGCCTGCCTAAGCTCATTAAATGGCAACAGGCGGGTTCCTTGCAGTTGGTGAGACGACTGGAGGGCTTTCCCCTGAACCTCCCCTCCCCAGTCTATCTCAGCCAGGTCTGCAGGAAAAAGCATAGGTTGCGATGCCAAGGGAAACAATAAGGCGGAAATGTTATGCTCAGATTTGACCAAATGACCCCTTGCCTTTTTAGATTAGTTCTTAATCCCAGCGCAAGGGTCATCCTGTGAGAATACGGCTATGACAAGTCGGCGTTCCCAGCTCACATGGGAGAGGGGCTGGGGTGGAGGGAAGTGACTTATAAAACTCACCGTACTCATTGCAGTTAATGAGATGTGGAAAGCTTTGTAATTTGATTTGCGGGACCATATGCTGTAAAAGGATACTGCTGATTTCATTCCTCCGCATTTAATTTAAGCAGTACGCAACGGCTTCTTCATATGGCTACTTGTATAATAAAAATTAACTTGGAGTATTAAAGTGGGGGGGGGGAGTAAAGAAAGCACACATCAATGTTGGCTTTATTATTTAGTGTGGTTGGATTGCAAAGGTTTTTTGTTTTTGTTTTTTTTTTCGTTCCCCCTCCTTCCCCCTTGTTGAAAACATCTGTAAGTAATGTGCGGGTCTAATTTTAAATCTTGGCAAATATTTTCCGCTTAACATTCGGTTTTTACTGACAAGGTTGGAGTGGCGTTTTTTTTTTTTGGGGGGGGGGAGCCTGTCTGTAACAGATCTGCATTCGCAAGGACAAAAACATTTCTTAATTGGAGCTAACTGTAATTCAAAACTTTGCGTTCCCCTGACCTCCCTCCCACACTTAATTTAGATGCTGCAACACAAACAGCCGTGCAATGAAATTATGCTTCTGTCCTTTTAAATACCAGCTGCAATGGAAGACATTGCTTCTCTCCAAATAATGGTCCCTGGGTTTCCCCCCCTCTCTTTTTTTTTGGCGTTCTCTCCGCCATCTGCTTAGAGCAAACACGGACTCAGAAATACAGCTATAAAAATTGCCGGGCAGAGCTGCACTCGCTTTGCATGGGGCTCAATGCTGACATTCCATAAAACGTAACCACAATAAACTCGTCGGAGGTCAGGTTTTGACCCAAGCTGTATTTGTTGCATTTGCCTCTCCACACCCCACCCCACTCCACAAGCCACAAACATCTGTGGGCTGGAGTCCTCAGTGAAATATTCAGACCTTGGATCCAGTGACATCTTCCATGTATGCACTTGAAATACTGGATGTGCTGCGCCAATGGTTGGCTTGCCCATCCTAAGTCTGAGAAATAGGAACAGAACCTGGCGGCACTAGGAAATTTATGGTGGCATGAGTTTTTGTAGGCGAAAGGTATCAAACTGCCTATGTGAGCCTCCTAGGAATGGGGGGGAAGTGTGATTCAGTTCACATTTAAAGTGCCTAATTTGCACTTTCTGAAATGTGCGAACAGAAACGCAGCCATCTTTGGAAAGTCACCCTCCTCTGAATTTTGCGATTAAGTTCTCTGTCCAAGGAATGTACAGTGGTACCTCTGGTTACGTACTTAATTCGTTCCGGAGGTCCGTTCTTAACCTGAAACTATTCTTAACCTGAAGCACCACTTTAGCTAATGGGGCCTCCTGCTGCTGCCGCACCGCCGGAGCCCAATTTCTGTTCTCAACCTGAAGCAAAGTTCTTAACCCGAGGTACTATTTCTGGGTTAGCGGAGTCTGTAACCTGAAGCGTCTGTAACCTGAAGCGTATGTAACCCGAGGTACCACTGTATACAAAAATGCACGAGTCAGGGTGTGCATATTAGTGAAAATAGCACATGAAATGCATTATGTCCTTGGGAAAGCTGGTTTGCGAAAATATGAATATCAGTAGGGCTGTGTACCAGATTTGACCAAAGACCAAAACCCGAACTAATTCAGGTTGATTTGGGGAGATCCTGGCTTTGCCCAGGTTGGGCAGAGTCAGGCCTGGACCACTGTGGGTTGGTTCTACCCAGAGTGATCTGGGGCTGTGAGAGAGAGGGGTTTGGAAGCAGCAGGAAGGGAAGAAGGAGAAGCTACAGAAAGGCTTAAATGGAGAGTAGAGCGACCTCCCAAATTGCCTGCATCTTCCTGGGAGAAGGTGGGGTGGAGTGGTCTTCTTCACGAGAGGCTTTGCCCTTGACCTCTCCATCCTGCCCAAAATTCTGCCCCCGTGCCGAAGCAGCACCCCACAGGATCAAATCCAGCTGTTGAGCGGAAGTTTCGATATGGTGGACCCATTTCACAAGCACCTTCCCCAGAGGAGAACTGCATTGAGCCACCTGCTTCTTCAAGAGCATGCTTTAGATAATAATAATAATAAATACATAAAACATTGCTGGTGGAGGGGAACACAGGACAGGGCCTTTTCAGTGGTGCCCCCCATCTAGGGAACTCTCTCCCCAGTGAGATATTGTGTGTGTGTGTGTGTGTGTGTGTGTGTGTTTAGGCACAACTTAAAAACAAAATACTTTGACAAATTAATTTAAACAGCAGCAAAAACCAACATCTACATCTCAAAGGCCTGGACAAAGAACAACCTTAAAGTTTTATTGCAAGCTTGTTTTATGGATTTAAAGACAGTTATTGGTTGTTTTATTGCAAGCTGCTGCATTCCCCCTTTGGAAGGAAAGCATGGGCATCAATAAAAATAAATAAATGCTTAGATCATTTATTTATACCATGATCTTCTGCTAAAAGTATCCAGAGCAAGGAACAGCAGCATAAGAAAACCATATATGGTTGCTCAGCCTTTACAGGTACTTTTTTAAATAATAAAAAAATCTTTGCTATGATAATCTAATAATGCTGACAGAATTGTGTTTATTCAGAAGGATGTCGCATTGCATTCAGTAGGACTTGCTCCCTCGCAATTGTGTTTTGGCTTGCAGCCAAAGTCTCTAGCACTTTGCTCTGAAGAAAAATTACCCTGTAGAGCTTCTGTGAACTTTCCTCTGCGCAAGGAAAGGGGAATGAGAAACAACATTTCCCCTCCTCCCCAAACTCAGTCAATTTCCCAGCAATTATTTATAGACCCAGAGTGGCAATGCAAAGCCCACGCACCAGATGTGGCAGTCCTATCCATTGGATATCAGCTAACAGACTTCTAGAAGGAGAGCGGAATGTGTCTTCTACAGCTTTCCAACTTCGGATTTGCCTGTTTGGGGCAAAAAGATGCAGGTGCCATTATTTTAGTAGCATAGGCAGTGTCTCTGGGCACGTGTCACTTTTCCTTGTTGCTGTCACACCCTTCGGCACACAACCTCCTGGTGCCACATGGTAGGAATGGCCTTTGCCTGCAGCTAGGGGTTTTCACAGACAGCTTGCAGATCCTCACCAAGGTAACCTGCAAATGAAACCTCACTCTCTTTCAAGATTGGCATTTCTTCAAACTTTGCGATGTAGCTCTCTGACAAAAGAACATGTACAAAAATGCACCTGCTAGTGACTGGTGCAAAAATTAATTATAATGTTTATAGTCATACCTCGGAAGTCGAATGGAATCCGTTCTGGAAGTCTGTTCAACTTCCGAAATGTTGGGAAACCAAAGCGTGGCTTCTGATTGGCTGCAGGAAGCTTCTGCAGTCAATTGAAAGCTGTGAAAGCCGCGCTGGATGTTCGGCTTCCAAAAATACAGCCATACCTCTTGTTACTTTAGGTTCAGGTTACGTTCTTTCAGGATACGTACCGCGGTGACCTGGAAGTAATGGAATGGGTTACTTCCGGGTTTCACTGCTCGCACATGCACAGACGCTCAAAATGACGTCACGCACATGTGCAGAAGCGGTGAATCGTGATCTGCGCAAGCGCAGACGCGCGTTGCGTTCTGCTCAGGTTGCGAACAGGGCTCTGAAATGGATCCCGTTCGCAACCAGAGGTACCACTGTAGTTTGAAAATTGGAACACTCACGGGCTTTAATCATTCAGGAACTGATTTGTTCTGGAGCCAAGGTGTTTGAGATCCAAGGTATGATTGTATTAGTGGGCATAATGCACAAAAATGTTTTCTAATGGGGAAAATGCAAATATGCACGCAAAATTTGTATGTTAGAAGAGAAATGTGTATGGATTTCTATGCAGGCTTCTTTTTCAAAGGCAGAGATGGGGCCAACTTGTAACTGGCGGTTGGAAAACGACTAACGGAGGAAAAAAACAGAACCAACATACAGTATTAGGTCATCCCTGCCTAAGGCTATATGCTCTCTGCACTCAACATTTATTTGCATGGAATTTGTAAAATTATTATTAAAATTTGCATACTGCCCTTCATCCAAAGGCTGCAGGACGGTTCACAAGATAAAAATACAAAAAAAGAAAAGAAAAAGAAAAGAAAAACGAGCCAATAGCCCCTCTCCCGCAAACACATTTAAAAGGCCACAAATTGCTTAATTCGCCAAAGGCTGGGGAGGAGAGCCTAAAGGAATGCAGCGAAGGTGCCAGGCGAATCTCCCAGGGGAGAGCATCTCATAAAATGGAGAGCCACTGCAGAAAAGGCTTGTTCTTCTGTTGCTGCCCTCTAAGCCTCTTTTGGAGGTTGCACACAAAGGAGGGCTTCAGATGGTGATTGCAGGGTCTGGTTCACTTCATATGGAGAGAGACGCTTCTGTGACCATCGTTGGCATCAAACCTGGTCCCATCACTGCTCACTTATTGATTATTCCTGTACTGCAGAGGGTTGGATTAGGTGGTCTCCCAACTCCACAATTATATGGTTCTGTGACACTGATGGCATTTTTGGTTCGTTGAGTGCTTTTCGATTGCTGCCGTCCTTTTCAGAATATTGCTTTCAATTCTGTGTCTCTTTTTTTTGAAGTTTGTATTGATTCTGTTGTGACCAGAGATTTATTTCTGTTTTCCATTTCAAAGCCGTTTTAAACACCCTGCAACCTCTTCTCTCCCTATCCAGGATGTTTTCCTTCCATATCTGGGCTAATTTCCAAGCCTAAATTGGAGCAGAAGGAGGGATTCTGCAGTCTCTTCCTGTGCCTTTCTTTCCACTCAGTTGCTCCCCTGATCCTTTTCAATGTTTAACTTTTTAAAATGTTTTTATATGTGCTGGAAGCGGCCCAGAGTGGCTAAGGCAACCCATTTAGATGGGGGGATATTATTATTATTATTATTATTATTATTATTATTATTATTATTTACTGAGGTTCTCACCCTGGGCCAGCAGGGGGATACTGTAGATAGTTTTCACTCAGGTGAAATATGCAAATAAGGAATTGAAAGTGACGTTCAGTGATTGGGTAGTTACAGAAAGTTGTTATAGTTGCGTTGTAGTGGAGCTCTATATAAGCAGGCTGGCTGAACCCTTCTGCCCAGTTCTGTTCTGGCCTGTGAATAAACAAGAGCTGTCTGAAGAATCACTGTGTCGTCTGATATGTTCACCCACCACTTAACAATTATTATTATTATTACCTGCATTGGAAGACACAGGCCTGCCTGTCACGCCTCGTTCCACGCTACTAGGGCCTTTTCGAAACAATTTTTGTAGTTCTTTCGCACAGACCTTCCCCAAGCAATCCCTCTGTTTCAGTTGTGGCTATTTGAGGAAGGGGAGTCCTGCCAATCACAGGAAAGGGGGGAAACTTTGCCCGGCTCTTCTGATCCACTAGACTTAATGCTGCATTAAAAGAAAGAACATCTGTCAGCCTCACTAAGGGTGGGAAGATGGGAGAGACGCTCGTCTCAATGACAGCCATTGGTCTTCTCCAAGCCCAACTGCCTTGGCTTGCATGCTGCAGGTCAGACCTTTTTGGCAGGGGTTTATTTCAGGTTATTTGATTCCCCCGCCCCCACCCCTTCAGTCAAAATGAAACAGCTTTAGCAGGGAGGCCAAGCAGCGCAGCCCATAAAAGTTAAAACCAACTTGGCTGGTTGTCGTATGTGCGTATTCCACTTGCCTGTGGAAGGACACACAGCTTTTCTATTTATGGGGCTTCATTCTGGAGTCAGGGAAGCAATTCGGAGGGGGGTGTCAGAAACAGTCTGCAAAGTAATTAAAGGTCAGTTTGGAAATTTAATAGGAATGTGTTAAAGGAAATCTTCAAAGGCCAGGGTTTATGGGTTTCACCTTAATATATATATTTTTTAAGTAACTGCTTTCCCTTCATATATAAAAAAATTAGAAATGTTTGTTCTGGCTCTTCATATACAGCGGCTGTCTTGATTTTAATATCAGGAAAAATGCAGTTTGGAACGGGCCTAATAGTCTGAGTGTACTTTGCTGGGAATTACAAACAACACGTAGGGTTGAAAACACCCACAAAGTCCCTTCTTTGTGCTTGACTCTTCCTAAAAGCTTTCCTGGACTCTGAGGAGCACTTTGCACATGACAAAATTCCTACGCAGACCAGACAGGAATAACTTCTGTGTTGTAATTGCCATGACGGTCCTTTGTGGCAATCTTGTACATTTGCTTATGAGTCTCAACGTTCTTATCCCACTGAAGACCTCCTTGGTCTTGTCCCCACTTAACCACCGGGTCCAGGGATAGCACCAGCCCATCACTGCATATTTTTGTATTTAATGCACATGAAGCAGAGTTATGTTCAGCAGTAGCTCCTGGTCTGAGCACACCCAGTGGATTCAAAGGTTTGTCACAGTTAGGTGCTAGGTGAATTTTTGCAAATCAATCAAAACCCGTCCGTTTGCATTTGAGTAAAGAAACAACTTTTTGTACAGGGAAGGGAATCTGTAGCCCCTGAGACATTACCATCCCCATCCCTGCGCACTGGCCATGCTGACAGATGTTTTTGAGCCCAGCAACATCTGGAGTCACCAGGTTTCCTACTCCCAATATAGAAATAGCTTGATGCCAGCATTTAAAGTAGGGTTGCCATACTTCCAAAAGTGAAAATCTGGGCAAATAAGTTGTTGAGTTTTGTTTTTTTTTTGTTTTTTTTGCAAACTCTCAACAATCTCTATTTTCACTGGAGAAATGTTGGAAGGCATGGAGCTATGTGACCCCCCCCCCCCGAGCCAAGCAGTTAAGTAACTATACCTTTAGAAGACATCTAAAAGCAGCCCTGTATAGATTTTTTAAAAATAATAATAATAATTCAGTGTTTTATTATGTTTTTATATATGTTGGAAGCCACCCAGAGTGGCTAGGACATCATCACCACCATCAATTTATTTAGGACATCCCTATTCTTAAATGTTGGAGGGTGTGATATTGTTCCTGGCAACCTTGAAACCATTAGCTGTGTGAGGATATGCAGCTGTTCTAAAATGTTTTGAGATGTTTTAGGCTGTGATTCAGAAACACAGTACAGTGGTACCTCAGGTTACATACGCTTCAGGTTACAGACTCCACTAATCCAGAAATAGTGCTTCAGGTTAAGAACTTTGCTTCAGGATGAGAACAGAAATCGTGCTCCGGCGGCAGCAGGAGGCCCCATTAGCTAAAGTGGTGCTTCAGGTTAAGAACAGTTTCAGGTTAAGAATGGACCTCCGGGACGAATTAAGTACAGTGGTACCTCGTAAGACGAATGCCTCGTAAGACGAAAAACTCGCAAGACGAAAGAATTTTTCGTTTTTTGAGTTGCTTCGCAAGATGAATTTCCCTATGGGCTTGCTTCGCAAGACAAAAACATCTTGCGAGTTTGTTTCCTTTTTCTTTTTCAATGCATTCCTATGGGAATCCGTGCTTCACAAGACGAAAAATTCGCAAGACGAAAAAACTCGCAGAACAAATTAATTTCGTCTTGCGAGGTACCACTGTACTAGAGTAAGGAAAGTGTGACTCTCTAGATGTTGTTGGACTACAACTCCCATGATGCTTCACTGTTGGCCATGCTGCAGTCCAACAAACGCTGAAGGGTCGCAGGCTCCCTGCTCTGGTAGGGTTGCCATATGTCCGGACATATCTGGAATACAGCAGTCAGCAGCAGTATCCCGGCGTGAAAATGTATGGGAAAATCTGGACGTAATATAGCCCCCGTTGGCAGTTGCCGCTTTTCCATTCAAATAGCTCAAAAACTGCATATTTTTTTTAATTGTGATTTTGCTCAAAAAAAAAAGCTCCACAAATATTCTGTCTGGATTTGAAATACGGCAACCCTATGCTCTGGGGAAGCCAGCTCCATTTTGCTTGGAGTGCCGCTCATGATATACTGTAATTGAAACACAATACATCTCACCACAGTGGGCCTCCTCCCCCTGCTTTCAAGCTGCAAACTACTGGTCAGCAGCTTCAAGGCTCCTAATATCTTTAAAGGTTTTATTTTTATTTTTAACCTGGACAGACAGCCCTTTAAGCAGAAGTCTGTCCTCTGGAAAAGAGGACCTGTTGCTCACCCTACATTTAACTTGCTGGAATTTACTTTTGCAATCACATACCTAGGATTGTCCTGTGAAGGTCACAGATCCTTTTGAGTCCAATAAGAGAAGCTATATTAAACGTTTTACTCTCGAGGTGGTTCCTCAGACTGAGAAAACCTTCTCGGGGCAAGGCTCCTGTGTGTACGATCATCATTGGGGATACATTTTAAGATTCTAATCTGAGTACGTCCCTGTTTTCCACTGCCAAGAAAAGTTAGAAACCACTTCTGGAGAGGGAAGATTATAACTAATGGCAAATTTGGCTCCCTCACTCTCTCACTCTCTTTCTAAAGACACTGCAATGTGGCCGGGAGATGATCGTTGGTTTCTGTGGATGGTGTATTGCTTGTTTTTGTTTTTTTTGTTTTAACTGAGCAAAGCACATAAAATTAACTGAAAAGAAAATGAGCACTCTGTTTACCAGAGTGCCAGACCCAGAATTTTTTTTTAACTGCAAAGAAAGATGTTTTTTTCATACCAAAAATGGCAGAGGCCAAAAGTTTAATCTTTGCAAGACAACTTATTTTATTGCATTCTTCATTTCTCCCTGCATTAACATGACCCTTTCTCTGTAGCTTTTCATGCCTAGTGCTTAATTACTTATCATTAGCAACATGCATGGGGGCCCCCCTCTCTGCATATTTATAAATGTGATCATTAGTACATGGAAAGACAAAGGTTTCTTTAGGACCCTCATTAGTTATTCGGCTTTCATGGAAAAGATCGTTAGGAAAAGACGGCCCACCTGGTTAAATAATTACAGTTCAGATTTGGAAATCTCTCTTTCATTTGTCACCGGTTTTTCCAGCGTTGAGTTTCCTGAGCATTACACTAGGAAAGTCATGTTTCTCAGCTATGTGTGCCTGCCCCCATTTTGTTGTTGTTTAAGGTGGATTTTTTTTTCAATGCCTTGTTTTTGAAGCAATATCTCTGCTGGTGATCTATAAAACGGGAACTTTGTCCCCCCCCCCCCAGTCACCTATTGGAAAAAAGGACTTTGATTTCCATGGGTCTACAATGGATACGACTTTGGGTGCTTCCAGACAACCTGTTCATTGAGCACTCGTTCTGATTTCTATGGAGGGAGATTAGATGGCATTGGCTATTGGTTGAACACCCATCCTGCTTTGTTTGCAGGAAGATTTGGTGACATTGGCTAGTTAACTAGCATCTATTCTGATCTGGAGACTCCTGGATGCAAGCGCTGGAAGATGAAGAAAACCAGAGAAGTTCTTGCTTCACTCTTTCTGTTCCCTTACCCCATAAAGTCTTAGCATGCAACTGATCACAGATACCACATCCACTGAGTGTCCCTATTTTCCAGGGACATCCCTGATTTAGAGAAGCCATCCTGGTTTCTGATTTGATCTCAGAATGTCCCACTTTTCCTTGTTGTTGTTTATTAGTCGTGTCCGACTCTTCGTGACCCCATGGACCAGAGCACGCCAGGCACTCCTGTCTTCCACTGCCTCCTGCAGTTTGGTCAAACTCATGCTGGTAGCTTCAAGAACACTATCCAACCATCTCGTCCTCTGTTATCCCCTTCTCCTTGTACCCTCCATCTTTCCCAACATCAGGGTCTTTTCCAGGGAGTCTTCTCTTCTCATGAGGTGGCCAAAATATTGGAGCCTCAGCTTCACGATCTGTCCTTCCAGTGAGCACTCAGGGCTGATTTCCTTCAGAATGGAGAGGGTTGATCTTCTTGCGGTCCATGGGACTCTCAAGAGTCTCCTCCAGCACCACAATTCAAAAGCATCAATTCTTCGGCGATCAACTGTTCTTAACCTGAAGCACCACTTTAGCTAATGGGGCCTCCTCCTGCTGCCGTGCCACCGGAGCCTGATTTCTGTTCTTATCCTGAAGCAAAGTTCTTAACCTGAAGCACTATTTCTGGGTTAGCGGAGTCTGTAACCTGAAGCGTATGTAACCTGAAGCGTATGTAACCCGAGGTACCACTGTATAGGGAAGTGTTGGTTTTTTTAAAAAAATGTTTAATGTTTTGTTATGTTTTTATATATGTTGGAAGCTGCCCAGAGTGGCTGGGGCAACCCAATAAGATGTGGAGGATGTAAATAGTAAAGTTATCATTATGGAATAGGACGTCCCTATTTTCATCGGAGAAATGTCAGAGGGTATTCTTGAGTGTCATCTCCTCCAACCCCCTGAAATGCAGAAATCTTTTGCTTAACCTGGGGCCCGAACCCACAACCCTGGGATTAAGAGTCTCAAGCTCTACCGACTAAGCTCCACCAGTACAGGAAGTTGTCCACTTTGGAAGATCATCCTTCAGTTCGTGGAAGGTGTCAACAGAGGCGTGTGTAGCTCATTGCTGTGGCTCCTTGATGCACTTATGGAACATGATTAGCTAACACATGATGAGAGCAGGGATAACCATGGACTGGGGGGCTGGATGAGCATGCATGCCGCCTTGAACTTCTTGGAGGAAAGGTGGAGTACAGTGGTACCTTGGGTTAAGTATTTAATTCGTTCTGGAGGTCCATACTTAACCTGAAACTGTTCTTAACCTGAAGCACCACTTTAGCTAATGGGGCCTCCTGCTGCTGCCATGCCGCCGGAGCCCAATTTCTGTTCTTATCCTGAAGCAAAGTTCTTAACCTGAAGCACTATTTCTGGGTTAGCGGAGTCTGTAACCTGAAGCGTATGTAACATGAAGTGTGTGTAACCCGAGGTACCACTGTTTAAACGAAATGAATTAAAGGGAACCTGCCCATGATTATTAACAATTTCAGTATTTTCCTGTTTTAAAACTACAAGCAGAATTCTGCACCTACAAATAAGTGTTAACTGATCTACACTTTTAATTAGGGACTTGCCTTTTTTTGTTTTCTTTTTCTTTTTGCTTCTGCTGTAGAGCATCATATGTACGTTGAATGTGCTTACATAAACGGGAATGAGACGCCAAAAGGTGGCGTCGCTTTTTTTTTGCTTCAAGGCACGAATTCTGGAAATAAATGTGTGGTGAAACAAGAGTTGTCATTCATATGCCATTAGTGCTTTATTGGAGTAGAAGACATCCTGATAGGGTAATTTCCCCCCCTAGTGATAAACCACAACTGTAAGGGGAAAGAAAAAGGGGGAAAAAACTTGTCAGAGGCCCACATCTTGCCTGTAAACAATTATGCAGCTCCTGCCTCCTTCAGCACAGCTTGAAAAAGCTCTGGAAATCTGCAATCAGTTATATCTCCAATTACCATAAAAATATATTATCCATCTATTCATTTATTAATGATTCATCAGTTAACCACACATAATGAGCAAATAATTAGTAATGCTGCATGGTTGCCAAAAATTGAAGAAGCGTTGGCATTTTAAAGATGAAAGGTTGCATTTATGCAAAAGCCTGGCGATGATAAAGTTAATACCAGAGATAATTATGAAAGCGCCTACCCTATATTAGAGGCTGAGGGCCCACAAAATGTGCCTAATTGAACTGAAATTAATATTCTTCAGAAGCATGCATGCGACTGCATACTAGCAACCACCTTTGCTGGAAGATTTCCCTTCAGTGAGGTGCACTAATAATAATAATAATAATAATAATAATAATAATAATAAGAAGAAGAAGAAGAAGACAAGTTAATAAAATGCCAGACAGCAAGACTGCGTTCTTTGTTTGCCTGGTTCAGGGCCTTTTCGGAAAACAATAAATTGCATTCATGTCAGCTGGGGCCCATCCCTTTGCTAATTGCCGTTTGGTGCTGAAATGACTTCTGTGAAATTGGGAGCATGAAGAAACATACAGCCGTACAAGGGAGTCTTTTCAGGCTATGGCAGTAAATGTGAGACAGGCCCGAGGCGCACAGATGTTAAAACAGTGAATTCCCCTACAGATTACGCTAATGGAAACCCTGTCAAGAGCAAGTCAAATCCGGGGTCTGTGGTCAAAATCTAATTAATGTTTCTGTACTTAAGAAAGAATCGGAATGCCTGGAGGTGATGAAGACTCGTATAAGAAGCTCGCTTGTTTGTAAAAATGGTTCGCGTGAATAGTAACTAGCACTGAGCCATTGCTTGACAATGTAACACCTGTTAGTTGAACAGCTCTGCGCACCAAATTTAATATAGCACATTATCAGCCGGGCTGCCTGGTTCAACTAATGCAGCAGCAACCTTTAACCTCCGCAGAAATAGCTGGAGTCCATTTTGTCTGGGGGGTGGGGAGTCTATTATTCCTTTGCAGAGTCTCAAGCGGAAGTGTCTCTCAGAAGCATTAAACCCCCGCTGATTATCTGGCACTGATTGAGTCCTGTTGACAGTCTTCATCTAGAAAATACTTAAAAGAGACCAGAATTGTACCCTTAAAAGGGCCAAATGGTGGGATTAGGCTAACCCAACCAACCATGGATTGTTCTCGAGGATGCCACTGGCACAGCCTTCCAGAACTTTCTCGCAGCTGCATCCTGCGCCATGAATTTCTAACGCCGCAGTCTTTCGCAAGCACCCAAAAATTCCTCCTGAATATTTAACAAATAACCCTGCAAAGCGGGACAGTCCCTTAACATTGGAAAGAAATGAAGGCCTCGTTTCAACGTGAAGCCGTTCAGAGAAAGCCGTTATTAAAGGAATAAATTTCAGAACGGTGACCGGTTTGAGAACGTTAAAATTTCAATTATTTAAAATCAGCTTTAAGATAACTCTCCAGTGTGCTTTGGGTTTTGCATGGTGAGAATGCGTTTTCTGGGAAAGAAACCCAGAGCCTTGGAACTATTATAGGCAATGGTGATCCAAACTGTAGACACACCACACACACACACACACACACACACACACAGAGGAAAGCATTAAAGAGCAACTTGGTGATATTTACCTCTCTGCAAGATCCCGGCATAAAAACTGCACAAAGTAATTTGGGATCTTAGGGGAGTTCGTTTTGCTCTTTTGGCTGAGTCTGAGGCACAAAGCTGTCAGGTACACTCTCCGAGCATAATCCTTCTGCAGCTTTTTAGAGAAGAGATATGCTAATAATCCCCCTCTAGCAGCAGCTTGTTGCTGTGGTTATGGAGGGAAAGGAAACAGGACCAACAGAAAACTCCAGTGGTTGGCTTTAAATAAGGAAACAATATCTGCAAAGTTTTTATAGGCAACTTATCCGGCAATCAAGTGTAACGTGAACTTCTTGCCACCTGATGAAATGCCGGGGAATTTAACAGTGCTCACGGTTTGTTAACGTCACCGGCTTTCGCTGTTTAAGGACGGATTCTCATATAATTCCTTCCTTCCTCCTGCTCCTCCAGGTGGGAAGGGGAATGGAATGGAGTAGTCGATGGACTGGAGCAGTGGACTGAAGCATGGTACACAGGGACATCAGCATCATCCCAGCACTGGGATGATGGGCATGGATGCTATAGGCCAAGGTATGGTGTGTGGGCCCATCCTTCCCCGAAAGGGTTGAGTTTTAGGTCATGAGACTGAGACACGCTTTGTTTCCAGGTTGCTTACTGGGGTAAGCTGGAACCACCTACAGTTCCACACTAGAACCTTCTGTCTGGAGGCTCTTGATGTTGAGCCAAACCAAACCAGGGAGCTTCAGAGGCACCCACGCAGCCGAAAAAGTAATACAGTGGTACCTCGGTTTAAGAACAGTCCTGTTTAAGAACAATCCGGTTTACGAACTCCGCAAAACCGGAAATAGTGTCCCGGTTTGAGAACTTTACCTCAGTCTAAGAACGGAATCCGAACAGTGGAAGGGCACCGGCGACAGGAGGCCTCATTAGGGAAAGCGCGCCTTGGTTTAAGAACGGTTTCGGTTTAAGAACGGACTTCTGGGACGGATTAAGTTCGTAAACTGAGGTACCACTGTAATAGCTGATCCCATGGTTCTCCTACTCAACTGCGAAGTCTGCACTGCTTGGCTTGTGGTATGCAGAAGTACGAAGATTGCGCAACCATAGACACAAAGCAAGGAGTGTCTTACCCTTTGACCAATCTGCTGGAAGCTGCATGGCAGTGGTGGGCATGGCCAAAATTGAATCCCTCACGTTCTCACCTGCATATTCAAAGTCTTGGTGCTGACCTTTAAAGCCCTAAACGGACTTGACACAGTATACCTGAAGGAGTGTCTCCACCCCCCATCGTTCAGCCCGGACACTGAAGTCCAGCTCCGAGGCCTTCTGGCAGTTGCCTCATTGCGAGAAGTGAGGCTACAGGGAACCAGGCAGAAGGCCTTCTTTGTAGTGGCACCCGCCCTGTGGAATGCCCTCCCATCAGATGTCAAGGAAATAAGCAACTATCTGACTTTTAGAAGACATCTGAAGGCAGCCCTGTTTAGGGAAGTTTTTAATGTTTGATGCTTTATCACTTTTTTATTACTTTTCTTACTAATAATATTGTATTGGGAGCTGCCCAGAGTGGCTGGGATTATATTATTATTATTATTATTATTATTATTATTATTATTATTATTCACAGAACAGTTTCCACTTAGGCTGATCCATGAATATCAGTTGAGTTGGGCAGGTATTGCTCCCTCCACAATCAGCAAATGATTGATAGGATGAGCGGGGAGAGGTGGCAATTTGCACCCACCACCGGGAGCTGGACTGTTCCAAGAGGTTGAAACCTTGGTGGCATGGAGGGAAAGATTTAAACTTGCCCATCCTTCCCACCCCTGTGGGTCCAGAGCTGCTCAGATACCTCCTAAGCAGATTTATCAATGCTTTGCATTTCCTCATATGCTGAGAGTCTTAATCACGAAAAAGGAAAACATGGTACATTCTGCTTGGCTTTTGTGTTGGGCTTCCAGAATTTTGAATAGAACCCCTCAACTATTGATGGCATGATTTGTGGAAAAAAGTTTATATGCTCCCCCATCTCCGTGTTCTCTGGGGAGCTTATCAGCAATAAAACATTAAACTACCACACTGAGCAGGGAACAGTAAAAAACAGGAAACATACCCCAGGACTGAAATTTCGCGTAAAAATGTCAGCAACAGAGCATAAACCAGCCTAGAGAAACACCTTGCTGAAGGTGTACCTTAGAGATAAAATTGGATGGTTTCAGAAGTTCAAATTTTAAAAACTGGAAGCATTCTTTTTTAAAGAAAAGGTCTTATTCTGGCACTGAAAAGCCTACAAAGAACAGACTAGGTAACCTTATCTGCTGTTAGTGTGTTTCATAACCAGGGTGCCACCACTGAAAAGTCCCTTTCCCTAACAGCTGCCCATTGCAATTCACTTGGTTGAAGGCACTGAAAGCTGATCTCAGGGAGGAGGAAATCCTCAAAATTGCTAATTAAACTTTTCATTTTATATCATTGTGGGGGCCAGGGATCATGGGAGTTGCAGTCGAGGCAGCAAGCAGTCCAGTTCCTCCAACTCCCGTCCTAATGAAATAGCCCAAATTGGTTTTTATAAGCCACCTTCATCACCCAGTTCCAGGGAAGAGAAAGCCAGGTTTGGTCCACAGGCCAGAAACAGGGAGTGCAAACCGTGAAGAGAAGAGTGGGAAGAGACGTTTTCATGTGGAAACTTGAAAGTGACTGGACTTTGTGAGGCATTAGGTTCATCTGTCGTACAAGGAGTTTGAAGCCCCAGAGGGCTTTCTCGTCCAGGAATGTTTTCTTTATAACTGGTTTTTAATAAAGCAGCCCGCGATTAATTAGGCTAATGCTGAGGGTAAACCCACAACTAAGCTATTCGGTTACCAGCCTGAAGCAAATACCTCACGCCGAATCTTCCTGGTCTCTTTTTGTGTGTGTGCTGTGTGTGTAGCCTTTCATGTTTGCACTTAATTCGCACACAGAAAAAAATATTGGTTCTTCCTGAGTGATCCGGGGTGTGTCTGTATATAGAGCACTTTTTATTATTATTAGATATTTGGTTAATCAGTTAACTGCTGGCAAATATATTGCGTAACCTTTAGAAGCGTTGCAATTGTAATTAATTAAATTCTGGAGAAAAATCTCATTTAGGGCCATTATGTTAATTAATCTATTATGGATGGGGAGGCTCAGCAGGAGCTCTTCTCCCATAGTTGAGTCTGTCACTGGTTTTCTTACAAAAGCCACGTTTATCTCCAAACACCATGTATCGATGCTGCTCACCCCATTCATAGACGCAGCCCTTCCTCCAAACTCGTTGAAACTGCATCCACTTTAATTTATTTTAGGCAGCAATCCTAAGCAGCTGAGAGGTCATTGTTATGTTGTGGGCCTCCTTCTCCATCTGTGGAGACGAAAGCCTTGCTGCCAGAGATCTCCTTGATGAGATTCCAAGGATTTATTATTTTTTTACATTTATATGGCATGGCTCATATAATTGGTAGGAGAATTGTTAGGAGAACAACGACCCCATCTTAACACCCAAGGTTCCTCAGGGCAATCTATCAACACTAATTATATCCAGGGATATTGGGAGCCTGAGGACAATGAGGTCCAGCTCTGAGAGCCTTCTGGTGGTTCCCTCATTGCAAGACGTGAGGTTACAGGGAAGCAGGCAGAGGGCCTTCTCAGAATTGGCATCCACCATGTGGAATGCCCCCCCCCAACATCAGATTTCAAAGAGATAAATGATTCTATGACCTAATGTAGACAACTGAAGGCAGCCCTGTATTGGAAACCTTTTAATGTGTGACGTTCTCTTGTGTTTTTGTATGTTCTGTTGGAAGCCACCCACAGTGGCTGGGGCAACCAGTCAGATGGGTGGGTTACAAAAAACGAATTATTATTATTATTATCATCATTATTATTATTCAGCTTGGAGAGGAGAAATGTTTGGTTCACCCCCCTCAAAAAATAAATAAATCACATGCTTTCTTTTGACTGAGAAGTGGAACATTTTAATTTTCGATACTACTGTTGCTTCCAACAAACTTTCGTTTTCGAGGGCAGAGGAGGAGGAGGAGGAGGGGTACCGTACGCTCAAGGTCAAGGTTATATTTCTCACTGAGTAGCCAGTACCATATGCTCATTACATCCATGTAGACCATTTGAAAGAGATGGAGTGGTTCCTGTCAGGATCTCTGCCAAGTGCAGATGCCAATAGCAGCAGGAGGAGCCGCAGGATAATTGTCTGTATCTGTTTATTCTCTTTCCTAAGTTGTGGCAAAAGCACTCCATAATGTAGCTTGAGCCGCAAAATGCTGTACATTGGAACAGGGAGATGAATGGTCCATGGTGATACGGGAATGAACAACTCCCCATTTAAGGACAGGTTTCTTCTACCTAGGGGATGTCAAATCCTACTCCCAGGGCTATTTAGAAAACGTTACTAAAGTGCTGAATTGTTTTAAAATGGAAAAGCGAACAATGTGACATAACAAGGAAAGAAATTAAGCACAAGTCTAGTTGCGCCAGGTTACGTTTGAACCTTCTTCTTCCCAGTTCTTCTGTCTTCTGCTGAATCTTTCCATTTCACCACAGTCCTCCTCACCACCGTCTCCAGTTGTGCAAAAATGCACAAAGCATCCCTGTGTTGTTTGGTTTCTCTGGTGGGCTGGTGCTTTGGCACAAAGAAATTGCAGTTGGGGGAGGGGAGGAGAAGAGAAGAAAAACAATGGCTGAAAATCGTTTTAGGAAAGTAAAACGAAAGGCCAACTCATCAACAAAACGATCCTGACCCAGGGGTGTAGTTACAGGAAGGTAACCACCTATAACAACCAGGGTCCATGGTTCCCCACTTAATTTCAGCCAATGAAGGACTGCTCTGAAGGTGACCAATAGGGCAGGCCTGCACAAATGGTGACCCAATGTCATGGACTGGCTGGATGCAGAGGAGTGGTGGAAGGGCCCCCAGGGGAAGGGTAACCCCCAGGGGAAGAAGGCTTAGAGCCAGGGGATTGGTAGTGGGACAGCGATGCATGATCAGAGGGAGAAGACTGGAAGGAGGAGGTGTTGGAAGCTGAAGAGGCAAGAGGGTTTAGTGAGCAGGAAGAGGCTGTGGCAGAGAGCAGTGCAGAACCAGAGGCAGGAGAGGAAGCTGATGAGAGGCACAAAGAGGCAGCGATGAGTCAGGCTGCTGAAGAATCCAGAGAGTCTTCCCCTTCTGCTGCGACCAGCTCCCCTCCCTGGTGGTCTCCAACAACACAGAGTAATGAAGAGGCTGGAGCAATGAGAGACAAGACAACAGAGCCTTAGGCTGCTGGGTAATGAGCAAAGGGAGGAGCCTTAGGGATTGGTGGGAAGGTGGGGACCTTCAGTCCTTGCAACTGCCTCATTGGGGCAAGACCTGGGAAGAGTTGCCATGATCACTATGCCTGCGCTGTTTTAGTTTCTTTGAGTAAAGAGTTAACCTCGCTGACACTGGGTATGTTATTATGGACCTGCTCCTGACTCTAGTTCCTGACCCCCACTGAGCCAATACATATCTTCAATGATATCAGGGCTCTCCCCACAGTGATTTCATGAACCTGTTATTTTTCAGGTCTGCCATGGACTATCAAAACCAAGGTGTGGGGATGGGTGAGCAGTTACAGGCCACAGTATACTGCTGGCATATGACACTTGTGGGTCACAATTTTGCAGGCCTGGTGCAAGGAGATTGGACTAAAGAAAGAACAAGAATCCAGCTATGTTTAATGCTTCTCCTTCTTTTAGAAAAAGAAATCACCATTCAGCTTACATCAGTGTTAACATCTACTGAGAAATGCAGCCATCAACAATTTGCAACTCAATGTGTGTTACTTTAATTAGTATGAAAATTAAAGGGCAACCATAGGCCAACGTGAATGATTATGGAAACACATGGGCAAACCATGCAGTGCTCTCATTTAATTAATCGTCTTGTAAACTATATCGAGCTCTTTAAGTCAGTCACTGAGTATAACAGCTCCGTTTTTAAATAACTACTTAATACTCAACAGGATGTGGAGAAAACACTGCAACAGAGACAGCCGCGTCTCAAGTTTCCAAGTTGGAAGGGTTTTTTTCCCTCCCTTCTTCCCAAGCTGAAACACGTCAACGTAAAAAGAAGAAGAGGAAAGACAGTCTAAGAACCCATTTCTGAACGCCAGTTCTGTGATCTCTCTCTCTCTCTTTGTGTGCACATGGAAAAGAGGAGGACGGGCAGGGAGGTGGAAGGGAAGAGTAGCATTTTGTAAAACCAGTGACTTTCGAAGCTAATTGGCAGTAGTGAATACATGAATGAAGGCCAAAGAACTAGAGGGGGGAACCTTTACTACAGTAATTTAACTCATGGCAAACGGGAAGAAGAAAGGCATCTTTGTTTCAATGGTCCAATTAGCTGATCAAGAAATAAAACATTTTAAACATGTTTTTCAATGCCGCATTAATTATATATATGCGCATATATATATATATACATATACACACACCATTAAAGCCAGGTTTCATGAATTGCACTTTGTGTGTCTCTGAACTGAACTTTGCAGGAGTAGCAACTCTTCCTGCATTCATAGTTTGCTTCATTAGCAAAAGAAGAAGAAGAAGAAATATTAACATCAGTATTCATGATAAAATATCCTGTGTTTGCATCTCACCTTACACACACAGAGAGATATTGCTTTGGAGAATGCAATTTATGGTTCTGATTGATTTTTAAAAAGATCTAATTTTGGTGTGGGGGGAGAGAACCCTGCTAAATGAGTGGAAATAGAAAAGCACAATGTTTCAGGACTGGGCCTCATTATCCACTCTGTAATGAGGTTCTAAATCAATGGCATTACACGGGCTTAAAGATGGCTTAATGGAGGGGATAAATAGGCCAATTGGAAATAAAGACATTATGAGCATTGGGAAGTTTCTCTTCTTGACTCCAGCTCTACGTATAAGCACAAAACTTAACGGACTTTTCAGCACTCATTTTTCTCCCCTGGCTTCCATGGGTGAATTTAGGGCTACACCCGCACTCTCCCAGCTGCTGGTGTGGGTGATGTGTTACCCACAATTCCTTCTGATGCAGCTTGAGGGCTTATGGAATGCCTGGGAGATCGTGTCCCCCACCCTTTGTGAAGAACATTTCTCGCCAGTGGGTGGCTTGTGTGGAAGAAAGTGAGGCGGGAACTTCTCTAGTACTTCATCCATATCCTCCAACATTTCTTCGATGAAAATAAGGATGCCTTTTCAATAATAATAATAATAATAATAATAATAATAATAATAATAATATTATGTACTGAAGTTCTCACCCTGGGCCAGCAGGGGGATACTGTAGATAGTTATGCAAATGAAGGATTGAAAGTGACGTTCAGTGACTGGATAGTTTTAGAAAGTAGCTACAGTAACGTTGTACTGGAGCTCTATATAAACAGGCTGACTGAGCCCTTCAGCTCAGTTCTGTTCTGGCCTCTGAATAAACAAGAGCTGTTTGAAGAATCGCTGTGTCGTCTGATATGTTCACCCACAACTTAACAATAATAATTTTATTATTTATACCCTGCCCATCTGACTGCGTTGCCCCTGCCACTCTGGGCAGCTTCCAACACGTATAAAAACCTAATAAAACATTCAACATTAAAAAACTTCCCTATACAGGGCTGCCTTAAGATGTCTTCTGAAGGTTGTATAGTTACTTAACTCCTTATTTTTTGGGGGGTTGTTGTTGTTTTTTTGCATAATTCCATACCCTCCAACATGAAAATAGGGACGTCCTAAGGAAAAGCAGGACATTCCGGGATAAAATCAGAAACCAGTAAAGCTGCTGTAAATCTGGGACTGTCCTTGAACACTTGGAGGGTCTGCTTCATCTACTATGCTCTCAGTTCTTGGACAGGAAACAGTCTAGGAATACTGAGCAGTTGCTACAGTGCTGTGCTTAAGTGTGGGGAAATCCAGGTTCGAATGCCCACCCAGGCATAAACCTCAATGGTTGGTCTTTGGGGAAATTGCCAACATTAAATGCGGCAGCAACCACAGAACAAACAGGCATGCACAAATATGGTATCAGGCACAAAACAATGAGGCACATTACAGAACCGTTTCCCCCCTAGCGGATCAGTGGTTTCGCTGTAAATCATGCAAAAGGATCTAGGCTGTGTCTAAGTTAATTTTAGTAGTCTAAGCACAAGATTCCACTGTGTGGCCTTCCCACCTAATGGCCTATTAAGATACCAAATTTTTGCTGAAATCTGTATGAGTTATAGCAGCAATTATGTACTAAGTGCAGCCATCTCCATGATCTCTTCAAGCGCAGGACTCCTCCAAGGAGTTTGCCTACAGACACACTTGGGAATCAGTGAACTGAGAAATTCACAACAGGATCCAGCACATTTTGGGTGGATGTGATGGGACTTCTCTGACACATAAAGGGAGTGGGCAGCCAGATGGAGGAATATTGTCTCTAACCAATTAAAATGGACGTTCATGACCCAATTAAAGCTTCTGATTAGAATCATCTGAAGATGACAGCAATACAGAAAAATACTACCTAGATTAAAAATATTCAGCAAGTATACCATATCACGGACCTGACTATGATAGCTGAAGCCAGTTTTTTTTAATTAAATGTGTCCCGGAATAATTTGTACTTTAGTTAATACTATTAAGGTTGACTTTGCTGAAATAAATGATAGAACTTTCCGCTTGAAGAATTTTCCCTTAATATATTGGCAACACAACGGCAGTGTTTGCATTTTAAGCTTTAAGAGTGGCCAAACAATGGGCTCATCAAAAGACAAAGCAAGGGTTTGTGACTTATTGTTGCAATACTCATTTAAAGTCATTTTAGAAATTTAAAATTTGCCTCATAGGTACTGAGATTATTAGCATATATTCCTCTCCTTAGTCATGACTGCCATTTTAAAGGTGGCAAACCAACACCTATGCTAGAAACATGAGAGAGAGGGCCTGATGTTAAATCTCCAAATTGCAGTTGTTAAAGTGTAAGATGAACTCCTTGAAGCTATTAGGACAAAAACGGACCACTGTCGTGCTCCCATTTAGAAGCACAAATTCTACAAACGATTTCCTCCGCAACAGGCCTATACAAAAGTTTCCTTGGGCTCTTGCGAGAGGAAAGTTGAGGTATGAGAAAAAGGAAATGATGATGGTTTACACACTGGAATCAGTGCAAATAATTATAAACAAACATTGCTGACACAAATACAAAGTTTATCTGCTGTGAATTAAGCTGTCAAATTTTAGTCTCCAAAATTCAAGAGAGAAAATGCTTCTTGCTCTTCCGCAAGGCATCTCCCTTTTGACTGCCTTGTTCTTGTTAGCTGCAAAGGCTAAAAATCTTCCCTGCTTTTACATGCAAGAGCGATACGTTCCCGTTTTCAATCTATTGTAACTTTTTGCTTCCATCTTCCATCCCTTATCTTTGAAGAGCACTTGAAATGATATTGGAAGACGGACCACAGTTAAACTTCATTCTTGATTCACTTCTCTGTATTTATGGAGAAAATGGTTGAATTATGTCTTTCAGGAACCAGCTACCCCCCCAAAATGAAGTATATAGTCCTATAACTCTGCCGGAAAATGGTAAACTAAATGGTGGATTTTAGTGGGGAAAACCGCTCTATTGTACAAGCATTTCTAATGTTTGCATTCTTTATCCTAGTTTCAGTATTATGAATAGCTTGGCCCGTGAGTCATTTTGCAGCCGATACGAATGTACATTAAGCTGTACAGTAGAAGTAACCTGCCGTGACTTCGATTCCATATTAAATTGTAGTAAATAGTAGAAATATATTTGTTTGTTTATGGTATTTACAGTATATTCTTCACCTTTCATATAAAATACTCTCAGGAGGGCAAATAACACACTATCTGAATGCCCTTTGATGTTGTTGATACCATGGGTTAGTGACAAGACAATGAATTATGGCAGATGCTCATGGGACTGTGTGCCTAAATTTTGAGAGGTGAGCCAACAGCTTCCCACAGGTGTCTGGTTGCCACTGTGAGAACAGGTTGCTGGACTAGATGGGCCTTTGGCCCGATCTAGTAGGCTTGCCTGTTTTCTTTGGAGCAAGGTATCACCTATGCCAATCAGGTGAGGCTATGCATGTCCCGAATCAGGGTCTGGCGTCAATGATGGATTGGATGAGGGCTGATAAATGGAGCTAAAACTTTGCCAGATGGAAGTCCTGTGGGTAAACGGTTCCTAAACTTGAGAAACAAACCAGTTGTTTGTTCTTGGTGGGATTGCAGTCTCCCCAAAGGAGCAGCTATGGAGATCCATGAGAGGCACAAGTGTCCTTTGTGGTCAGTGTTTTCTTCTAGCTTCAACTGATAGACCAGCTACGTCTGTTATTGGATGAGGATAGCCTGGCCACAGTGATGCATGCCTTGGTAACCAGACAACTGTGATACGCCCTATGTGAGGCTACCTTAGAGGTTGGTTTGGGAATTTCAGCTAGTGCAGAATGCTGAAGCCCAGCTTTGGGCAAGTACAGTGTATTAAACCAGCGCTGAAAGCTCTGCACTGGCTGCCAGTATATTACCGAACTAGTTTCAAGGAATTGCTATTAGCGTTAAAAGCCCTTGGACCAGGTTACCTGAACAACTGCCCTGTCCCTTATACAGCAGCCAGATAGATCACTGCAATCATCTGGAGAAGCCTTCCTGTCCTATAGGTGCTACACCATTTGGTTTCCACTCAAACCAAGACTTTCAGGGTAATGGCACCAGTACTTTGGAACGTTCTTCCTATTGGAATCGGAGGAGCACCTACCATTGTGATGTTTGGCCATCTGCTGCAAACATTTTTGCATCGTCGTGCATTTTCAGAGAAGCAATTCTGTTCGTTGTTTGTCAGTGGGTTATATATTTTTATGGTTTTATGATCTTCTAATGCTTTTCAGGTACACTTTTGGTGCACATTAATGTTGTATAAGTTGCTGGCTTATAAAGACTCAAACAACTGAACAAACAAAGGGCAGAGATGTTGCTGGGCTGCGACTCTCACCAGCCCTGCCTATTAGCTATGCTCTCTGGGGATCATGGGACCTGGAAGTCCAACAATGTTGGAGAAGCAAAGACTCTGAACCTCTCATGCAGGGCAAGGTGCCCCATGCCAAAGTATCTTATTTTGCCAGTGGGTTCTTCCTACGCTCCCAATTTGTGTGCTAACAAAAATCTGCAAAGAAGGCTCTAAATACATATCGGGGAGCTGGTCAAGTTTCCTTTTAACTGAGCCATCCCATGACAGTGGTACCTTGGTTCTCAAACTTAATCTGTTCCAGGAGTCCATTCAGCTCCCGAAACCGTTCGAAAACCAAGGCTGCAGGAGCTTCCTGCACTCAATCGGAAGCCACGTCGGACGTTCGGCTTCTGAAAAGCATTCTCTCTTTTTTTATTATTAATTTTTACCACAAATTAAAAAACAAAACAAAACAAACAAAGCAACACACATATAACATAAATAAACACATACCATTTACACGAAAAGCATTCTCAAACTGGAACACTTACTTCCAGGTTTGCGGCGTTTGGGAGCCGATTTGTTTGACAACTAAGCCGTTCGGGAACCAAGGTAGCACTGTACTACTCACGTTAAGAAACCCCTGCTTCGTTAAGAAACATAACAGCGTTACAGAAATGTCTCTAACCAATCCTCCTTGTCAGCTAGGAGCACATTTTCATGTTCCGTGCTGGACTATATTTCATTTGGGAAATTGGTTTTTGTCCACCATCGCCAACTGTCCATAAACAAAACTATGCCTGTTATGAGCAGAGTGTGCAATAATGCCCTCCTCTAAAGGGCAGAATGAAAGACAAACCATTTCAGAATGTGACGGCAGTCATATCACTGCAGCCCGCTGCCTGCATATGTCAAATGACTGATAGCAACTACGGAGGCTTTTTCAATTCTCTTCTAGTGCCGTCTTCAGATACCCTTCCAGATAAGCCCTCCTTGGATTGCAGTGAGGAGCTTGAAGAATAAATGATGCCAGAAATTATTATGTCTCAATGCCTTAGCCACACACAGGTTTAGAGAGGGAAATCTGCACGTGGAGGGGGGGGGAGATTCTGCATTGGTGCTTTTCCTCCACATCTGAATCCAAGCTGGACAATCTGAGCAATTACCCACCATGTTTGGTCACAACATCAGATGCCTTCACAATGAATGAGGAAAGTTTTTGTGTGGGAATTCCAAGAATGAGAGAGAAATCATCTCTTCACCCCAACGCATCCTATTGTTGCTTAAAGGACATGGGTTTTCATTTCCAAATGCTACCTTTGATGGCCCGAGGACCACTTTTGCTGCTCAGCAGTATCATGAGATTACATCGAAGGTGCTTCACCTCCCAGTGTTTGTACCTCCCATAAACTGGCGCCATGTTGATGGGGAAGGAGCTGTGGAAAACAGCTACATAGTTAGATATTCAGGTGTTACTGAGCAACATAGGAAGGAGCAATGCTGTGTTTGGCAACACCTGGGCATGGTTTGAAGGTAAGAAGAGGGCCAGGGTCACTGGAACAAAATGGCATGCTCCATCCAGGACTTGCAGTTCTGACCTGTATGTCTACATGGTGCTGGCATTTCAATGTGGGCATCAGAAGGTATGTTTAAACCTAAAGTCCTATTGCAGCTCCACCTGTTTGAAAGCGTTCTCTTGGCTAGAGCTCCATATGCTTTGCATGCTATTTTAACCGAAGGTTGTAGATTTAGACTCCAGCATCTCCAGATAGGAATGGGAAAGACCCCTGTTTGAGACCCTTGTGTGCTATTGACAATCGGTCAGTGCATATAATAATTAGGCAATATGGTGCCCTCCAGCTGTTGTTGCACTACAACTCCCATCTTCCTTGACCCGTGGCCATGTTGACTAGGACTGATAGGAATTGGAGTCCAGGAACAGCCAGGGAATACTACATTGGCTACATCTGGTGTAGGCAATGCCAAGCTTGACAGACCAAATGTCTGACTCAGTACAGAGTAACTTTCCGGGTTCCACATACCACTAATAAAACCCTGTTGTCCTTTCTGACACTCCAGACTTCTCTGTTGCAGCTGAACCTATGTATGCATTTGTTTCTTTGTTTATTGCCTCCGTCTCCTTGTATAGAACTTTACATCGTGAGCTCCTCGGGGCAGGGACCCGTGTTGTTGTTGTTGTTATTATTATTATTATTATTATTATTATTATGTGAAGCCTCTTTTACATAGAATCGTAGCATATAGTCCAACCCCCGGCAATGCAGGAATCTCAGCTAAAGCATCTCTGACAGATGGCCATCCAACCTCCGCTTAAAAACATCCAAGGAATGAGAGCCCACAACCTCCTGAGAGAGACTGTTCCACTGTCAAATGTGGTTGGTATAACAACAAAACAAAATTGCATGGGGAGTGAGTCCCATGGAAATTATTGGAGCTTACTTTTAAGTAAACAGGCAGAGCTTCATGACTTTGTTTGTGTCTTCTAGTATCTGGAAGCTCTCAGTCAGGCTTAAAGCTTAAAAAGTGGCTACAAAGATGTGGAGAGTTTTGGTCAACATTGATCATGACCGGTGATTATTCCAAGACCCAAAATACTGCTACAGCTTTCGCCCGGATGATGGGCTTCAGTCTGGTATCAACGTACCATCCAGACTAGTTGTGAAGTTCAGGTTTCTCTTTCCAACTGTCATATTAGATATGTTTCTCCTATGTTCTTTTCTTTCCCTTCCCCTTTTAATCATGATATCATTCCAGTTCGGTACCAAAGATCAAAGAAGTTACCTTCATCTTACTGTGGAATTTTCCTTAGGTTTATTTGCTGCGGGGGAATAAGAAGGTATCCACTGTTGTACACCTTAAAAAAAGGGGGGGAAAGGTTTCCCCCCTCCCCCCAGCAATCTTTTAATCTTGGGTAATTTGAATGTACAAGGAGGATTCATAGGTGACAGACTGGTTTTGCTAAGACAAGAAGTGACGAAACCACCCCAAAACAGTCCCTGGAAGTCCAACAATGCGCTTGGAGCATTTTGAGACAACTCTTGATCCAAAGGTATCAAAGGGTTACAGTTAAGATCAAGAAGAATTAAAACTGATGGCGAGCCAGAAACAACCTGCAATGCAAGGTCATTACTTTCCCTCGTTAAAGCGGTCTCAGTACAGTGGTCTGATCTGAAACTTTAATTGAAATGCTTCAAATGATGCATTTATAAGGATGATGAGGTGGATGCTGCCCATTTATTGACCTCTGCAAGGGAAAAGTAGAACTATAATGGGGTGAAATTCTTAAGAGCTTGCTGGAGGACAGTTGAGGCCTTTTAATGAGGGAGCCTTTCGCTCTTCAGCAGAGAGAGGAACTCTTCAAGATGCTAAAGTGAAAAAATAAAGAAAGATTGATGCTGATCAATGTCAAAAAATATTCTGAATGACCACAAATGTTACGGAGGCAGGAATACAAGGGAAATAAAAAAGTAATACCGTCAATGTCCAAAGAAGAATACTGGGTTCTTAAAGCAAAGAAAAGTATTTAATGCTTTATTTAATATGCCGCTTAATTGTTCTCATTTCCAAGTTCTCAACCTCTCCCTCCTCCTTTTTTTCTTTAATAGCCTATTGCATTCTGTATAAACTCATTCCAAAAGTTGTCCCTTTTATCCAAGCAAAGTCTATGTCTATAAGCAGTCCGTTCATAAGTTGTGAGTGTTGCCATACTGTCAATCCATTGACTAAAGGGGGTGGTATCTTTATTCTTCCATATTATTCCATTTATTCATCGGTATCAATCCCTTGGGGGACACAGGTGGCGCTGTGGGTTAAAGCCTCAGCGCCTAGGACTTGCCGATCGAAAGGTCGGCGGTTCGAATCCCTGCGGCGGGGTGCGCTCCCGCTGCTCGGTCCCAGCGCCTGCCAACCTAGCAGTTCGAAAGCACCTCCGGGTGCAAGTAGATAAATAGGGACCGCTTACCGGCGGGAAGGTAAACGGCGTTTCCGTGTGCGGCTCTGGCTCGCCAGAGCAGTGATGTCACGCTGGCCACGTGACCTGGAAGTGTCTCCGGACAGCGCTGGCCCCTGGCCTCTTAAGTGAGATGGGCGCACAACCCCAGAGTCTGTCAAGACTGGCCCGTACGGGCAGGGGTACCTTTACCTTTACCTTTATCAATCCCTTGGCCACCATTGGGGCACATGGGCTATGATTCCCATCAGCCCCAGGGCCACCTTTCCTATTGGGCTTACTGGTGCGTTGCGCCAGGACGCTGGCCTCTCAGGGATGCCCCAGTGAGTGGTGGAGCTGCACGGCTTTGCCGGCGGCCTCCCCTTTTCCTGCACGCCCACCAGCTGTGCCCTGACAACCATATGGCTGGCGGGCATGCAGCTTGCCACCCAAGTATAAGATGCCCCTGTTCAGCCCTGACCATTGGCCATGCTAGCTGGGGTTGATGGAAATTGGAGTCTAATTACTGAAGGGCTACAAGTTCTCCATGGGAAGTGAATCTCACTCAGGCTTTTTTCACTCTCTTAAAAACAAAGCAACCAACAAACCCAGTCTCCATTTTCTCCTCCGTCAGTTATTCTGTCTGTTGCAATTGCTCTATTTAGGCAAAAACCCCAGGCCACAAGGTGTATCAGATCAGCTTCCATCAAGCACCAGTAACTTAGATTTCGCACCATCAGGAGACAAGACAGTGGAAGTCAGAGACATCTCTGTGTTGATTTTATCAGTATTATTATTTTTTAAAAAATCCACATCCCCACTAAAGTTCAGTTTTAGCATGATAACAAGCTGCATAGACCACAATGACTTAAGAAAAAACAAATACTTTCTTGACTTTCCCCCTTTCTTTTAATTCTGTTATCTCTTGTAAGCAGGGAGGTCCATACTCCTATCCACATGATTATCTTTCTATCCAGCTGCTAAGTTGTATTTTTTTTTCTTTTTTCATCTTGGGTTCCTGGACTATTGACAGAGCCACCATTTTTCATGCTCTACTCTTACCTTAGAGTGACATATGACTTTTGTTTTCAGATAACTGACCATTTTTAATCTCTCATAAGCTTGGCCTTCTTAATTCCTCTTTATTTTATGAGAGAAGGGAGAATTCTCTCCAGATGAGTATCTCGCTATTTAACAGATTGCTTTCTTTTTCATAACCATTCCCCACCCTGATACTTTTTTTCTGTTGGATTGTGAAACCCTTACAGCCACACAGGACTGCTAAGAAGAAAGAAAAGCATGGCATTGTGGCATCTGCTTTGATGTTTGAGAACATATGGAGATACTGAGTTAGTTTATAACAAGGGTAGTCAATGTAGTTGTTGGACAATAACTGCCACCATTCCTGACCATTGACCATGCTGCCCTGGGGCTGATAGGAATTGTAGCTCAGCAAGATCTGGAGGAAACTGAATTTGCTACAACAGCATCCCTCACAATCGACATTTGTGTTTAGTATCAGTCGAAAAGCTACCTATGTTCACATACCCTCCAACATTTCTCCGACAAAAATAGAATAATAGAATTGTACAATTGGAAGGGAATCTTTCTGCCCAGCATAGTGCTAGAACCCATGAGCCTGAGATTGAGAGTCTCATGCTCAATAGGGATGTCCTATTCAATAATACAGTCATACCTCGGGATAAATATGCTTCAGGATAAGTATTTTTGGGTTGCGCTCCATGGCAACCTGGAAATAATGGAGTGTGTTACTTCCGGGTTTCGCCGCTCGCGCATGTGCAGTCGGTCAAAATAACGTAGCGCATGTGTGGAAGCGGCGAAACGCGACCCACACATGTGGAGCGGTGCTGTCGCGTCTTACATTCCATTCGGGATGCGAATGGGGCTCTGGAACGGATCCTGTTCTCATCCCGAGGTACCACTGTAATAATAATAATAATACCCCACCCATCTGGGTTGGGGTATTACTGGGTTGCCCCAGCCACTGTGGGCAGCTTTCAGCATATATAAAAATGCAATAAAACATTAAATGTATATATATATAAAAAACCTTCCCTTTACAGGGCTACCTTCAGGTTGTATAGTTACTTATCTCCTTGGCTCGTGGGTCGCATAAGTCCACACCCTCCAGCATTAATCCAATGAAAGTAGGGATGTCCTACCGTACCTTCCAACATTTCTCCGATGAAAATAGGGACACCCAGTGCTTTTTTCTGGGGGGACGCATACCCCTAAACATTTTGTGAATCTTTGTACTTTTGTCCATTTACTGTATTTATTTCCCCCGATTTGAACTATAAAATGGTGCTTCTCTTGAGTCAAAATGAGAGTACCCCTAACCATTTTTTAAGGGGGAAAATACACCCGCTGGGGACGTCCTAAGGAAAAGTGGAACATTCCGGGATCAAATCTGAAACTGGGATGGCTTCTGTAAATCCGGGACTGTCCCAGGACAACAGGGACACTTGGAGGGTCTGTGTTCATGGTGGGTTGGATAGATTCAGGGAAGAGCCCAGAATCCCCTGATACTACACCTCAGATGCCCTTACCTCCTTGATCTCTACCATGCAGGGACAGTTTTCTTTAGCACTTGAATTTGCCACAGACCATGAAGCCCGAGGGGGCACTGCCAAGTTATGGTGAAGACCTAGCAGAAGAGAAAGGAGCTTATTTGGGATGTGGCACAAGCTGCTTGTCTTTTCCCCTCATGCTCCACTGCTGAGCACATTCGGAGCCGTTTTATATATTCAGCATAGGAAGAATAAAAGCTCTGAAAGCCAACGTTTATCTCATTAAAGCATGTTGATTGAGACCAGATTTTGAAATGAAATGCCAGAGTGAATAATTCTACTGTAATTATTTTTTAATGATAGGTTTAACTTTTAATATAGTTCCCCCCCCTCTTGCCGATCAAACTTTATTTTTAAAAAAGCAGCTGTCCTGGGAATTATTAGCAGCTCGGCATGACATTGGGAGGTTCCTACTGGATGTTCTCTCTCGTCCTCCACTTCCTTGCTTGCATTTACAATCATGCTTTGCATTAGTGCTATGCAATTAGATAAATTGTGTGTGTGGTATTTAAGTTTGTTTTTCTTTCCCCTAAAAAGTAACCAAATTGGTATTAAGTATTCAAGATGTAATCTCCACAGCAGGAAACAGCAGATCAGATTCATCTTAAATAATGGAGGAACATCAGAGCTGCAAGTAGAATGCATTTTCTTTCCTATCAATTATTTTTATGTCAGTTTAACGCTCAGGAAAGTTATTGAGTGACTGTGCAGGAGAAATAAGACCTCCATTTACTCCAGTCTTTATTAGAAAAATATTAGCATTTTGCTGTCACTCCTGGAAGTTCCATTTGAGCTACTTATGGTTACTGGTTTGTAACAACACCCTGTGTCGGTGCTTGCTATACTTGTTTTCCTTGGTGTTGTGGTTGTGGTTTTTTGTTTTTGAATTTAATGTTTCTATTGAGATGCTAGCCGACAAATGAAAGACTATATAAGAAACGTAATTAATTTAATAGAGTATTTGGAAGTAAGAAATGAAAAGCAGGCTGCGTTAATCTTTCTAGATGCGGAGAAAGCCTTCGATAACATTTCATGGTCATTCATGATCAAGGTTTTAGAGAAAATGGAAATAGGTAACTCTTTCCTAGCAGCAATCTATACTGATAAATCCACAAATATATCAATAAATAATATTATTTCAGACAAACGCCAAATAGAAAAAGGAATGAGACAAGGTTGCCCCCTGTCTCCACTGTTGTTTATTATGACATTAGAAATATTGCTTCAGAATATAAGGAGAAATAGGGAAATTAAAGGTATTGAGGTGGGAAGTAGCATTTATAAATTAGGGGTATTTGCTGATGAGGTGGTGCTGACACTAAAACAACCTTTGAGAGCATTCCCAAAGCATTAGAAGAAATTAAAAGGTTTGGAGGAGTGGTGGTTTTTAAAGTAAATTCATATAAAACCAAAATGTTGGTTAAAAACATGGATGTGTAGTTGAAATTTTTTTTAGAAAGGATGTCTGATCTGAAAATAAGTAAAAATGTTAGGTGTTAGGGAATCTGGCCAACAGTAAGAAATCCTAACCTATTTGAAAATACCATATTTTTCGCTCTATAAGGCGCACCAGACCACAAGACACACCTAGTTTTTGGAGGAGGAAAACAAGAAAAAAAATATTCTGAATCTCAGAAGCCAGAACAGCAAGAGGGATTGCTGCACACTGAAAGCAGTGATCCCTCTTGCTGTTCTGGCTTCTGTGATAGCTGCGCAGCCTGCATTCACTCCATAAGGCGCACACACATTTCCCCTTACTTTTCAGGAGGGAAAAAGTGAGTCTTATAGAGCAAAAAATACGGTAATTATATTAAATTGTGGAAAGAGGTTAAGAAAGAGTTGGAGATATGGGGAAGAATGAAACTCTCATTCACTATTCCTGCTCCTTTCCCTCCAACGATGCTGGCAGTGGACAGAGTACCTGGCGGAACACAACTGGGGCAGGTCAGGCCTGTCCAGTTCATCCTCTCAGGTCTCAGCACAGCACACCAGGTCACCCACCTTACCCACAACCAAAACATGGATGAAATTGGCCTTATTGTGGATTGCTCTGATGTTCACCAGCAGCTTCACCAGGTAGGAGGGCAAGTTGACATGACACCTCAACTCCTGCAACTGTGAGACAGACTAGAAGAAGCCCAAACCCTCAGCTGTTGAGGAATTAACCTCCAGGACTCCTGTGTGGATCATAACTTGCATTATATAGCAGTTTTTCCACTTCCCAAATGTTCTGATGTGGTTCTTGGCTTGAAAAAAGCAGGTCAAAATATATTTGGGAATATTTTGAGAGAAAATTTATGTAGAAATGCATATTTTTAGAAAGCATAATTTGATAATTCAAAGGTAATGGAACAGGCTTATGGGTGACATGGACCAAAAGTGACGTGGACCAGAAATAGACTGCTCTCCCCACCCTTAATTTGTTTGCATGGATTTCTGTGTGCATGTTCATGATTTGGGGGATCACTTTGTAGACCAGGCCTAGGTGCAGTAAAATAAATCTGATGTCCACACTTTACAGAGGACTTTCATTCTACAGAGAAGCAATTTCCATGCAGAGCTCATGTAAAAGTAGTAAATGAAGTTTGAATTATCTTTGGAAGGAGAGGAGTCGAGATTATTGTGTATTTATTAATCGATATGCTGCATGAATAAATCCATGGATGCTGCAATGGTTTGAGGAACTGTGTATATATAAGCATTCATTTGCACCTGTGAATCTCCATGCAATGAGGGATGTACACGGGGGATCTTGCCCACAATATATAGCCCCCAGATGAATTGGTGTGAAGGTCTCCCTGATTTCCTGATCCTACTGTTTCTGTTGGATAATGTTTTAATAATTTCTTTTGGTAAACTGTTGCGCTGTTTAGCCGTTGCCAAGTTCCACTCCAGAGACAGCTGCATTTCGGCAGCAAATGGGAGAGATTACCGTATCTATCTGGAAAGTGCTTTGGGATTTTTCTAGATTAAAGGCACTATTAGCGTAAGACATTATGAAGGAGAAAGGGAACACTTTGCTGCTTAAATGCAGGTGCTGTATAGCTTTCCGCGATAGATGTGTTCCAAGAAAAGCATTTTGGATTGTGTTGAAAATTTGAAAGCGCTAAACCTCCAGGCTCTTTGTGGGCTCCCTCTCCCTCTCCTAAATTCATTTCCCCTGTATAAATAAAAATTAAAACACTTTGAAACTTCACTTTAAACTTTCTTCAAAAGGAGGGATGAAAAAAGAAACATTAATAGGAAGATTTTTATATATATAAAAAAATCCCACTATAAAAGAACGCTAAGCACAGCAGATAGCAGAGGTTTTTAGAAACACTAATGGATAGATATTATATTGTATGAAGTTACATAAGGGAAGGGGAAAGAGAGAAAGAGCAAGGTGGAGGGTTGGGGGTGGGAAGGAGGAGATACAGAGCTTTTGAGTGTGTATAGTCAAGCCAAGATGTATTAAAGGATTACAAGAGTGAAGTATTGTATTCAAGGACTACACAGTAAAAAGGAGAGATGATGCCTGCTAGGGTTAAAATAAAAATAAAATAAAAAAGACTGTAAATGTATCAGTTAAATAACCAGTGCACAGAAATATCCTCAGTTTGCCTCTTCTTATTTGTGGGTGCAATAATGAAAAACTCTCTCTCTCTCTCTCTCTCTCTCTCTCTCTCTCTCTCTCTCTCTCTCTCATATTACTTGATCCACTCTCTCTCTGGTTCTACTTGATGATATTGGATTATCATGGTTAACTCACTTAACTTTGATGGCTCCTTATGCTCCACCCCCAAACCAAAGGTGTACAAAGATTCCATGTAGCCTGGGCTGGCCCAAGACATTTTGTCACCTGAAGTGAACCACAAAAATGGTGCTGCCCTCCTGAATAGGGAAGAAGGGGGTAAGTGAAGATCTACATCAAGAACAAGAGGGGAATAAATATCTACACTGGGGTCTGCTGCCCCTGTGGATCCTGCCACCCAAGGCGGTCACCTCACCTTGCCTCATATGTGGGCCGGCCCTGCATGTGGCTTGCTATATGTTCCTGGTGTCTATTTGTCTTCAGAGACCACATTTTCAGTATGTAAGCTGTGTTGCCTCTGTCTCTCTTTCTCTCTCTCTCATGTATATTGTTTTGTTTTGTTTTAGGTCTTGAGGTGCAACAACAGAGATCATCTGGGTCAGGGTCCAGAGGCCCATAGAGGGCCTATCTCTCCTGACCTTGACAAGAAGCTTACATGGCATGATGGGTCAAGTAGACACTGGCATTCTCCAAGTGAGCAACTTCCTTCAACCAAGGGTGGATCTACACTTATGGTTTTTAACGTTCAGGAAAGGATGAGGAAGGGTTTTGATAACGTAGATGGACACATGACCTCCTACTTTTTATGTTCCTAATGTATACCTTGTCTTTTTTAATCATTTATTCTTTAATCGTTTTATGCTGCTATGTCGGTGAAACACTGCTCATATGTCCCTATGTAGCGTTTTACCGTCTTTCTTTTTTTACTGCATTCAAACTCTGACCCGCCCCTCCAATGATATTCAAGAGGTGGTGTTCAGGAAGGGAGGGAGGAAGAATTAAAATAGGACACCAGAAGGCAGTGACCACCAGCAGGGAAAGAAACATCCATTTTGGAAAACGGTATGGCTGGGTTTTACTAACATTTCACCATTAAAAAGAAAACAAAACCTAAGGTAAAAAACGTCTTAATTAACAAGGATGCCCTGTGATGTTTTAGACTGACATATCTAATATTATTCCAATAGGGGAAAATAACATTTAAGAGATCAGTGTAGATCCAGCCCCAATCTGTTATTGGATGGAAGGCTTTTATACTTCCAGGTGCCATCCCATCCTCAAGAAGTTCTGAAGGCCTTAAAGAAGCAGACTTCAAGCACTGCTACTCCTCTCAGGTAATTCCCTTCAGGTTCTCTGCCTGTGCAGATAGACCAGTGTGCCCTGGAAAGCCCCAAACCAAGGTAGAAGTTCATCACTACCCCAGAGGGGACAAAGGATGATGTGCAGGCCATGAAAGCTATTCCTGGCACAGTGGTACCTCTACTTACAAAAGCGATCAATTTCAGGGTGCCGTTTGCACCCCAAAAAGTCCATAAGTAGAGTGCCGCTACTGCGCATGTGTGAAGCACACAGATCGCTTCTGCGTGTGCACGAGGGGCGAACCCGAAAATAAACACTTCTGGGTTTGCCACGTTCGTAACCTGAAAAGCCGCAATGTGAAGCAAATGTAACATGAGGTATGACTGTAAAAAAGGTAAAGGGGCCCCTGACCATTAGGTCCAGTCGTGACCGACTCTGGGGTTGCGGCGCTCATCTTGCTTTATTGGCCGAGGGAGCCGGTGTACAGCTTCCAGGTCATGTGGCCAGCATGACTAAGCCACTTCTGGCAAACCAGAGCAGCACACGGAAAAGCTGTTTACCTTCCCGCTGGAGCGGTACCTATTTATTTACTTGCACTATGACATGCTTTCGAACTGCTAGGTTGGCAGGAGCAGGGACTGAGCAACGAGAGCTCACCCTGTTGCGGGGATTCAAACCGCTGACCTTCTGATCGGCAAGTCCTAGGCTCTGTGGTTTAACCCACAGCGCCACCTGCATCCCAATAGGTATGACTGTACATTCATGGAAAAACCTTGAGTGACAACAGCTGGCACATGTACTGCATTTGCTTTTGGGGTTCTATCTCTTTCTGTGTTATTAAACTCTTATTAAAGTTAACCAGCGTCTTTCTAAATGGGCCTGATGCCTTCTAGGTTGTTGCTGGACCACAACTCCCATCACCCCCCTGACGTTTGGTTCTGTTGACTTTGTCTGATGGGAGTTGTCAGCCAGAACATCTGCAGGGCACCAGGGTGTGGGAGGCATTCTTAAACAAAAGGGAGAAAGCAGGCAGGCGGGAGTTGGCTTGATTTAGGAATCAGATCAAAAGGAGAACAAAGACCTTGGGAAACAGTCCACAGGCGGGAAAGAAAAACATGACGGGCAATATGCTTCCTTCTGAATTTTCTTCTTTTTCTTCTGGAAAAATGTGTCACAACCTCCCTTCCGCTGAAAATGAGCAACAGCGCGAAGACAAAGAGGTGTCTGTTGCAGATGTCCTTGTTTCAGCTATGAGCAAATTGTGCGTGGGGAGGGGTGAGGGGGTTTGTTCCCTGCCTCTCCCCACCCCATTCCTAAATAACCCCAGAACATTTGCTCAACCCTACCCAGTTTCCCAGGACAGGAACTTCTACTTTATGACTTGCTCACATTGTCATCGGAAATTAATTTTGCCCCTGAAAGACAAATTGGCTGGTAGCTTACGAAGCGAAATGGGGAAGAACAAGAAGGCATCTGTTTCTTCTGCGTTTTGTCTCCTTGGTGTCTTACATATAAATGAATCTGAGTGTTCAAACTTAAATTAAGATCTTTGGCTAGATAAACAGTTAAAACTGGTTCCCATAGCTACCTCTCACACATAGCTGTGATTGCATTATAATCCCCTAGTAATCAGGTCTAAATGAAAGAAAGATGATAAGGGCGCTATTTTCAGTTTTCAGTACTGATTTTTATTAGCTCTCAATCAGATCGGGTCTGCTTTGCCTTTCATCACATCGTGGCTATGTTTGTAGAATCATTAGAGTTATAAAGTGTAAATCTTCCCAAGGTGCATTTTTCTCCCCTTGAGGTGCTTTCGAGAAGGAAAACTCTGGAGATTACACTGGTTGCTACAAGGGAGATCTGTTTCAGCAGCCAGAATGGCAATGCAACGTATGTTGTCTTCATTTATCCTGGACCCATGTGAATACCCACTGAGTTGCCTAACTTAAAAGGAACACATAGAAGGGTGAGAGAGATGCCAACCAGCAGCCACGAAAAATGTATTTGCAGGAACACAATCGCACTATGGATTGTAAAGTGTACATAAGGCAGCTGATTCTTAATCTGCTTTGTTATCTTGCTTTGCATCATTGCCAATGCATTTCCATGTGCAAATGAATTGTAGGCAAAATCACAGGCTTGGCCGGGACTAGAATGTTGTTTTTAGTGAGGTGAAGCAAACCTAATAAAAACATCATGCTGCAGCCATACATGAGTATTTCTGTCGGGGCGTGTTTCAGACGAAGAGACTGCAGCAGCTCTCTGGAGTGTGGTGCACAAGAGAAACAAGTGCCAGCGTTGGGATGAGACTAGACCGAGCCAGTAAAGTCACACTGACATCTATCAATCCACAGTTCCTTCCCAAAAAAGCTTATGAAACAACAACAAAAAGCATCAATGCAACAAAAGATAAGCTGTTTTAGATACCGGTGGGAATGTTTGGGGCTGCAATCCTATACCCACTTGCACAGGAGGGCTTAAGGTAAAGGTAAAGGTACCCCTGCCCGTACGGGCCAGTCTTGACAGACTCTGGGGTTGTGCGCCCATCTCACTTAAGAGGCCAGGGGCCAGCGCTGTCCGGAGACACTTCCGGGTCACGTGGCCAGCGTGACAAAGCTGCATCTGGCGAGCCAGAGCTGCACACGGAAACGCCGTTTACCTTCCAGCTGGTAAGCGGTCCATATTTATCTACTTGCACCTGGGGGTGCTTTCGAACTGCTAGGTTGGCAAGCGCTGGGACCGAGCAGCGGGAGCGCACCCCGCCGCAGGGATTCGAACCGCCGACCTTTCAATCGGCAAGTCCTAGGCGCTGAGGCTTTAACCCACAGCGCCACCTGCGTCCCAGACAGGAGGGCTTACAGCTGCCTAAATACTCGTAGGATTGCACTGTTGATAACATGCCCAACTCTTCTACTGCAATCAAAAGGATTCTAAAGTTATTCATTCTGGAATGCCCATTGATCAAGCCAACTTCCCATCCATGGTGGACGTTGCCATCTCAGCCAGCCATCGCCTAATGTGCCAAAGGATGAGGAAAATATGGCCACTCCCCTCTTAACCACATTTTTTAAACCAGAGGCAGAACTAACATTGTTATTAGGTGCAACAAAATGTCCACCACCACCCCCGTTTGATACTTGAATACCATTTTGTTCATTATCCACATTTTCCATTTGGCTGGATCATACATGCCCACAAGGCAATGGAAGTTTAGGATTAGAATTTTCCCATCTGCCCCTCACTTTCCTCGACAGCACATGCTGAAACCGCCTTCTTGACTGCTGGACCTACTATTGATCTTGTCTACTCAATCCACCAGACCCTGTCTTCACAGGCAGGGGAAGCCCCCAACACACCAAGGGTCTGAGACCCATTGGCTACCCTCACCTGGTCTAGCTGGCCAGTAAATGCCATTTCCCGGGATGCGGCTGTTGGCGCATGCTGACAGCTTCTAAGAGCCACAGGTGAGATCTGAGTGCAGGGTGGGGACCAAAGGTGGACCAGCTACCCCAGAAGGAGCATGATGTGCCCCCCCACTGGAGGTACTACCCCTCCCCTAAGACTCCATTTACCCCATTATTGGATTACAGCTCCCATATCACTTACCATTGGCCACAATGCATGGGCCTGATGCCAAATGGAATGCAACAGCTCCCTGAGAGTCCCATGTTTCTATTCCATGATCTAGATACCTAGTCTGGGATTGTAATAGTATTCAATAGATGATTTGTGAATCAAGGGTTGGAGTCAGGGGTGAGCACCAGGGCCAGGTACTGACCCCCTGGATTGTGCTGCTACCTTGTAAGTTGCTGTTTCATATTGAGGTCTCTTCTTTTGAATGCAGATTGTTTATACAGTGGTACCTTGGGTTACAAACACTTCGGGTTACAAACTCCGCTAACCCGGAAGTAGTACCTCGGGTTAAGAACTTTAACTCAGGATGAGAACAGAAATCGCGTGGCGGCGGCACGGTGGCAGCAGGAGACCCCATTAGCTAAAGTGGTGCTTCAGGTTAAGAACGGTTTCAGGTTAAGAACGGACCTCCGGAACAAATTAAGTTCGCAACCAGAGGTACCACTGTACTGGCCTATTCTTACGTGCATGCACACACTTTTAAATTTTAACCCGCAACCTCCAAAGTTGCATCATTTATTTTATTGGAAAAAAACCCCCAATAACAACACTTCAGTTTGTAATATGCTGTTTGGGATCAGAAGTCCTGCATGCTTCTGTGGACAGGGTACTCTTTTGTATGTCTTTGACGTTTCTGTTATATCTTTTCTCATCTAGTTCTCCTGGGAGCATTTCAAATAAAGTTAATAATCTCCTCAAATAAGTGTGTAGAGTCTTTTGGAAACGAACCCCAGATTAAGTCCATGCTTAAAAAAAAAAAGCACATCAGGAGTTTTCTCAGTATGTTGCATATCTGAAATTATCATTTAAATACCACAGCAAATTGATATTACATATGCTGTATTGTATCTGGAACATGATTCAGCACAATGTGTGATATGGTAGCGTTAATACTTTAAACATAATGGAAAAATGGTGGTGGGATTTATGTTTGTAATAATAATAATAATAATAATAATAATAATAATAATATACCCCATCCATCTGGCTGGGTTAAAAGCACAATAAAATATCAAATATTAAAAACCTCCCTAAACAGGGCTGCCTTCAGATGTCTTCTAAAAGTCAGACAGTTCTTTATTTCCTTGACATCTGATGGGAGGGCGTTCCACAGGGCAGGTGCTGCTACCGAGAAGGCCCTCTGCCTGGTTCCCTGTAACCTCACTTCTCTCAGGGAGGAAACCGCCAGAAGGCCCTCAATGCTGGACCTCAGTGTCTGGGCTGAATGATGGAGGTGGAGACGCTCCTTCAGGTATACTGGGCCGAGGCCGTTTAGGGCTTTAAAGGTCACCACCAACACTTTGAATTATGCTCGGAAACGTCCTGGGAGCCAATGTAGGTCTTTCAGGATTGGTGTGGGTGAGATCCCATAGAGCACAAGAGGCATTCACTCTTGCAAAGAGATTTCTCTTTCTTCTTCTCCCCCTGTAACTTCCCAAATCTACTCTGGAAGGTTTGGAGGACATGGGTGGTGGTGATCAGAGGGGGCCTGGAGGGGGAGAAGAGAAACCAGAAATCCCGCTGTGCATGCAGATTTCCACTGGACAAGCAAGCAAACATCAATGGATAGCATCATAGAATTGCCGAGTTGGAGGGACCACGAGGGTCATCTAGTCCAACCCCCTGCAATGCCGAAATCTTTTGCCCAACATTGGGCTCGAACCCACAACCATGAGATAAAGAATCTTATGCTCTCCTACCTGAGCTATCCCTGGATGTTGTCCTTACATATTGATATATACCTGCCATGTTACTTGTTGCTAAACTTCAAAGATGTGTACAGTTATTCAAAACCAAGGCAGCATTGCAAAGCTGTTGATTATTCATATTCTAAATATTATTCATATCACTCACTTGCAAAGTATTTTTCACCTACAACATTTTCTTTCAATCCACCAGATACAATCCTGTGTACAATGCACAATTTGTATGTATGTTACATGTTAACACTCTTAGAGAAAATCCTGAGAATTTTAGTGGTGCAGTTAGTCAAATTTTATAAGACGATCTGAAGTCAAGAAGTTTTCTCTCTCTTAAAGTATATATACGGCAGAGATCATTAAACATTAACACTCGAGGGGAGTGAAAAAAGAAGAATCAAAATCAGTTCATAAAAACATATACTGAAACAGCAACATTTGGGTGTAAAAAATTAATCTGGTGCCGCGTTAAATAATATGCAGAGGCTCTCATCTTAAAATGCTTGATTCGTCGTTAATATTTCAAACTCCATAAGCTAAAATTCAACATTGATTCTTTCAAAAGTGGAGCAAAATACAGCAATCTGTTCCTGAGGTTTTGTTCGCGAGCATTTGTGGTCCCGTTAAGCACATATAATATCGGAGAGATGTTGTTGTGTCTAACGACGCACTCGGAAAATAAGGCTAAAATTGTAGACTCCCGATGATCAACAGATAACAATGTGTGCTGTGTATAAATAAATGTTCGGCATCAAGAGCCATTATTGGATTAGCTATATAATCATGATGCAGGCAGTACGTCTGTGCTGACAAATGAACACTTTTCATTTGGCTCAAGGTCCTCATCAGCAACGGAACTAATTTTACATTCTCACCCATTAAGTGAATAAGATGTGGGGGAAAGCTGTCTGCTTTTTGAAGTGTAAATTTGCTGCTACAGGGCTGTGCAGACCAAAGCTCTTTTGAAGCACTGAAATGCGATCATCTCGGGGGACATGTGAACCTGACCGGTTTAGGTCATTTGTGTAAAAAGGTATAGAACGGGTGAGCGCCAAGGAGGAGTCATTTGGCTATGGTTTTAGACAGATAACAGGGCCATTTGGATGATTCTAAACTTTACAAGTCTCTCTCTCCTTATCTCAGCGAATAGAAAAGAGCTTCCCGCAGAAGCCCACAGAGATCTTTTGAGAGCTCAGGAAAAGAAGCCTTATTATACATATCTGAAGTGGCTGCTTTGCAAAGACTCCGAAGTCTTGGGATCTCTTGATTTTGTTATGTTCTGAATGTCATCTTCCAAGGAAGCGCAACATTTTTAGGAGAAACCTCATCTACCCGAGCAGAAAAACCAGACCCTCCAAGCATCCCTGTTTTCCAGGGACAGTCCCGAGTTTACAGAAGCCGCCCCGGTTTCTGATTTGATCCTGGAATGTCCTGCTTTTTCTTAGGACGTCCCTATTTTCATCAGAGAAATGTTGGAGGGTATAGTAAAGTAAAGATAAAGGGACCCCTGACCATTAGGTCCAGTCGCAGCGCTCATCTCGCTTTATTGGCCGAGGGAGCCGGCGTACAGCTTCCGGGTCATGTGGCCAGCATGACTAATCCGCTTCTGGCGAAACAGAGCAGCGCACGGAAACACCATTTACCTTCCCACCCAAGCGATACCTATTTATCTACTTGCACTTTGACATGCTTTTGAACTGCTAGGTTGGCAGGAGCAGGGACCGAGCAACGGGAGCTCACCCCTTCGCGGGGATTCGAACCGCCAACCTTCTGATCAGCAATTCCTAGGCTCTGTGGTTTAACCCACAGCACCACCCATGTCCTAGTGATTTAATTTACTGAAATGGGGTGGGGTGGGGTGGGGTGCTTAAATGCATTACTGTGTGTTTAATTCTGGAATGTTCCCCAGCAACACTTGTGTGATTGGTTCATGCTGGTCACATGGGAGGTATTTTATTACATTCTCCATTTTGTTTTGTGTGAGAGTGACTTGACTGTAATGGCTGCATATCCATGGACACTGAAGAAGAGACAGTCTTAGATTGGGCTGCCATAAGTCTGGGTCTTCTCGGGAAAACCTGGACATATAGCAAGAAGGTTTTTTTGTAAACAAACAAAAAGTTTTAAAAATAAATGAAAAAGAAAAACGGTTAGATTTTGGGGAGATGCTCCCTCCACACCTCAAAGCTCAACTTTGACCAAAGCACAACTTTTAACTTTGGGAATATGGCAACCCTAGCATTACATAACTCTCTCTAAACATAATAGAGGAGAGGAGTGCTAAGGTCATCCCCAACCTGCTTCTGTTCAGATATGTTGAATGACAACTTCTATAGCATAGGTGATAGTCAGGGACGATGGAAGCTGTGGTCCAAAATACCTGGACACAGCATCAGGTTGGGGAAGGATGCTTGAGACAACAAGCTAAAATTAAACATGAACTTAGTAAACTGGAGAGCTGAGCAAATAGCAGAAGCAAGCATGCAGCAATAGCAAACCCAGTAAAGTCAAATGTAAAATCTCACACAGATGAACGACACACCAAAAGCACAAGTATATGATGATATACAAGTATATAGCAAAAAATAAACCATGATTTGGGAAGTAGCTCTTCAATCAGCATTGCTAAGTTTTCATTTGAAGAGCTATATTCAGGCTTGGACACAACAGCTCTGAGAAGCTGTTTGACAAGCTGAGAAGGGTGGAATCTACACACATATAAAAAAAGTTCTGAAAGTTATTTTTTTAAAAAAGCGTTTTAAAAAATACATTGAATTTTCTATAAGTCTCACCATCCTATGGACTCAGCTATACAGCTGCAAATGAAATGTTTTAAATGTGTTGTAAAGTGCAATATACAAATGCGACACCAGATGGCGAAAGGGAGCTATGACAAATCCAATGTATTTTTCAAAACATATTTTTTAAAAAGTATTTTCACAGCATTTTTTATATGCGTGTAGATTCCACCATGGTTGCTGCTTGAATGATAACAAAGAGTCTAAGGCTGTGTATACCCGATACATTTGAAGCACACACACACTACCCAAGAATCCTGGTAGTTTGTTAAGGGTGCTGGGAACTATAGCTCTGTAAAACTACAATTCCCAGGACACAACTATACACTGCAGCTGACACGCTAGCGTGTCGTGACACACAGCTTGGAAAGGAAAAGTGGGACATTCTGGGATCAAATCAGACACCGGGACGGCTTCTCTAAATCAGGGACATCCCTGGAAAATAGGGACACTTGGAAGGCTGCAACAAGGGGAAGAGCAGGCACAGGCAAAGTCGGCCCTCCAGATTCCCATCATCCCTGACCCCTGGTCCTGTTAGCTAGGGAAGATGGGAGTTGTAGTCCCAAAACATCTGGAGGGCTGAGTTTGCCTATGCCTGGGGAAGAGGTTCTTAGTTGGCTAAATGGAAATGTCAGTTGGCTTGTAGGCCAGACCCACTTGACGGGCTCCTGAAAATTAGAGGAATGAACATGATTGAACTCTTCAAGAAGTGATAGCACTTCTTGGGACAATCTTGCTGTACTGCGGATCAGCTATGATAAAAAGGTAAAGGTAAAGGTACCCCTGCCCGTACGGGCCAGTCTTGACAGACTCTGGGGTTGTGCGCACATCTCACTCAAGAGGCCAGGGGCCAGCGCTGTCCGGAGACACTTCCAGGTCACGTGGCCAGCGTGACATCGCTGCTCTGGCGAGCCAGAGCCGCACACGGAAACGCCGTTTACCTTCCCGCTGGTAAGCGGTCCCTATTTATCTACTAGCACCCGGAGGGGCTTTCGAACTGCTAGGTTGGCAGGTGCTGGGACCGAGCAGCGGGAGCGCACCCCGCCGCAGGGATTCGAACCGCCGACCTTTCGATCGGCAAGTCCTAGGCGCTGAGGCTTTAACCCACAGCGCCACCTGCGTCCGTCAGCTATGATAACCCAGAATAACTCCGCCTTGCGAGGTTTGCGCTAGTGTAGACGGAGACCTGAAACGTTTGGCAGTTTCATGACATACAGAATCGCCCCCCAAAGGTCATCTCTTTCTCTAAGCCTCACCTTCGCAAAGTAACGAATGGACATTGTGCTGGTGGCACTTGAGTTGAGATCTGAAAACCACATCCTAAAGGCAAATGGCTCACCTTGTTTTCAGCTCTGTGGGCTATCACAGGCACATAAAAAGCCCATATTTATATCTCCTCAGGATGCTAACAGGGGAGTTTCTCCCTGAGGTACAGGGACACATAAACGGAAGATCTAAAGTCAGCAATAAAAGTGTGCAGCCTTCTAATTGATGTAGAAAATGAGATGAGAGCGTTTGCTGCCCTTAACAGATTATTTGTTTCCTGTTTCTTTAAAAGAGAATTCTAAAGAGGAGGGAAATGAAAATAGAATCCTCTAGTGGTCCAAGTATAGATTAAAATAATAATAATCAGAAATGTGAGTTATTTTGGGAGAGGGGGGAGGGAGGAAGAGAGACAGACTTTGTGGCCTTCGGCAGATTCTGCCCCCCTCCCTGCTCTACTTCCCCATCTGTAAAACACAACTTCAACTGATTATATTTACACCCTTTTTTTTGGCAGAGCAGGGCAATTAATTAATGTCTATGGGGGAAAAAAATCTTGGGAAGTACTGTGATGCTGTAAACTACAAAGGTCCCACGAAGTTCATGCTAGCCAAAGGGATCAAGAGAAATAAGAAGCGTTAAAAATTATATCAAAGACAAAACAGAGAAGATGGGGAAACCTATCAGGCGCAAGTATCCTAGAACTACTTAGCAAGAAACATTTCTGTGTGGACTCCTATTGGAAACGTTTCCAAACTGCTGCTAATGGTATCCTGAAATTGGTGGCTCGGCGCACTTTGAGAATTAAAAACGGCACAATATGAAAAATTATTAGGAAGGATGAAACACAATTAAAGAAAACTTAGTACGCCTTCCTATAAATTTGCACTTCATTTTCGCCTTTAATGCTGAACGTAGTAGTCATTCTTTATCCAAAGGCTGTTTGATGCTTTGCTTTAACAACTCTGCAGCTAGCGTTGTCTCGTAATTGGAGGGGGAGAGAGCGCTCAGACTGCTAGCCTAGGCTGCATGCATGGCTGGCGCGTGAAGTTACCTTGTCTTTTTTCAGTTGCCCACTGTTGTGGCTCGAGGACCCGCCACCTGCATAGACTTATAATAAGACACAAAGACACATTATTTTTGGTTAATGGGCAAAATAAGGCCATAACTGTATTGGTTACAGCATGTGAGGTGTATTGGCTTAGGCATTGGATAAAACAGCAATACATGACTCCACTCTGCTCAGCAGGCAGTCATTTCAGGGTTAACAACCAGTGGGAGGAGCTTGTTGATGCAAATACAACTGGAAGCTTCCCCATGATGTCAGCCGGGGGGCGTACCGTGGCTCTAGCCACCAGCAGGGCATCAGACAGGATCCACGACCGCCGGAACAGACTGGAGACAGAGCGCTGCCGCGGCTGCTTAAATGCAGCTAACCCCGCCCACCAGCCAGCCCTATTGGCTGGCTGAATGGCTTGGTTGCGGCAGCGGGGCAAATCAGAAGCAGGGAGCCGAATACGCCTCCCTGCTGCTGCGGGAAGCCGCTCCCACTCACAACCCCTCCCCTCCAGGAAGAGGAGATGCCTTACGGACACGTTTTTGTGGTCCAGAGCAGTGCTCTTGTTCTAGAAAGATGTGCCGGAACTCACCATGAACACCTCCCTTGTTCTCTTAGAATGGCAACGGCGCCCACCTGAGAGGTGCTGGAACTGAGTCACTGCTGGGAAAAAACCCTGGATTTTGGAGCACTTTATGTATCTACCTCTTCCTCATCCACTTTTCCCTAGTCAAACTTCCTCTCCTTGTTCCAGGGTCTTTAAGAATCCCAGTGTTTTCCTGGTAACTTGTTCCCACCAGTGTCTTCCCTCAGAAGAACCTCTCTGTTATCTTCTAGAAGAAGAGGAAGAAGAGTTTGGATTTGATATCCCACTTTATCACTACCCGAAGTAGTCTCAAAGCGGCCAACATTCTCCTTTGCCTTCGTCCCCCACAACAAACACTCTGTGAGGTGAGTGGGGCTGAGAGACTTCAGAGAAATGTGACTGGCCCAAGGTCACCCAGCAGCTGCAGGTGGAGCAGCGGAGACGCGAACCCAGTTCACCAGATTACGAGTCCACCACTCTTAACCACTATACCACTACCTTCCCTGCTTTGCTAGCATTCTTTGACCAGGAATCAGCAGAAGAGTTTTCCCAAAGATGCTTTATGTTCAGTTTTTATCTTTTTTCATTACTTTTAGGCTACAACCATAAACCAAAGAAGCAGGGCTGGCCCAAGACATTTAGTCACCATTTAGTCACAGTAATGTACTTAGCTCTATATTGGGAACAAGGGTGAGAGGAGACCTGCAGTGCCTCCTGTTTGCCAAGAAGCTGCTATGGAGGTGGCATTTGGATGAGGGGCTGCCAAGGAGGGGGTGGATGTAGCTTCCAAGGAGGAACACAGATTCCCCATCCCTGATGTAGATAAAGAGGACAGAGGGAATGTTACTTCTCCCTTTCCTCCATAACTCTAGAATTTAGAGTCATTGAATAAAAATGATTGGAAGTAGATGCAGGGCAGACAAAACAAAGTACAGTGGTACCACGGGTTACATACGCTTCAGGTTATAGACTTCACTAACCCAGAAATAGTGCTTCAGGTTAAGAACTTTGCTTCAGGATGAGAACAGAAATTGTGCTCCGGTGGCAGCAGCGGGAGGCCCCATTAGCTAAAGTGGTGCTTCAGGTTAAGAACAGTTTTAGGTTAAGTACGGGCCTCCAGAACGAATTAAGTTCTTAACCCGAGGTACCACTGTACAGTGGAACCTTGGTTCTCAAACGTAATCTGCTGTAAAAGTCCATTCGAATTCCGAAACATTTGAAAACCAAGGTGCGGCTTTTGATTGGCGCAGGCGCCCCGGAAACAATAGCCGACAACAGCACCGGATGTTCACGTTCCAAAAACTGGAGCACTTATTTCCGGGTTTTCGGCATTCGGGAGCCAAAATGTTTGACTGCCAAGGCATTTGAGAACCAAGGTTCCACTGTACAGTGGTACCCCTGGTTGCGAAAGGGATCCGTTCCGGAGGCCCGTTCGCAACACGAAAAGAGCGCAACCCGCAGTGGCGCATCTGCGCACGCGCGGGTTGCGATTCACCACTTCTGCGCATGCACGTGATTTCATTTTGCGCTTCTGCGCATGCGCGAGTGGCGAAACTTGGAAGTAACCCTTTCTGGTACTTCCGGGTTGCCGAGGGATGTAACCTGAAAGAATGTAACATGAAGCAGACGTAACATGAGGTGTGACTGTGCTCTGAAAACCTCAGCATATCAGCTCCTGGTGCAAGAGGACAATTGCTGCTTGTAGATATCCCAGAAGCATCTGGCCAGCCAATTGGAAAATAGGACGCTGCGCTAAATGAACTTTGCTCCGATCCAACAGGGCTCATCAGCCTTTTCTTTCATATATTTTTCTCTGTCTGCCACTTACAGGTGCAAAAGCGGAATGCAACCCACGCTCAGCCCAGTCTGCCAGGGCTCCCTCACCCTAGGAAGGAGAACAAGGTTAGCAAGGCAAGGGCTGGGTGGGTGGTGTTAAATCTTTATCCCTCGACATACTCAAAAAACACTCACTTCAATCAGTTTTTTCTGCCTTCATTTTTTATTGGAGGAGTGGCAGAGAGAGAGAGAGAGCGCTTAGCTCTTTCTCTACTGGCCTTTCTCAACTCAAATATTCAAGCCCAAGCTCTTTTTCTCTTCCAAGGGGTGGTGTGTGGTGTGTGGGGAAGCAGGTGGGTATGTGTGATTTTTGAATGGAAAATTGTCCATGGTGAAAGGTTAAGCCACCTCCCTCGCCCAGCCTTCTGCTTTTCATTGAGAAAAATGTCAAAATTACCTCCATCGGCCTATAGTCCAGTTTAACTCTGAGAAATAGGAGAAGTCTTTGACATTACGTTGTGAATCTGCTTTTGTTAATTTCACAGTGGCCAGATTTAGGAAGAAAGCAGGTCCCCAGATAAAATAGGTGGGAGTTGTTGTTTTTGGTGTGTTTTTTAAGGCCCAGAAATTGTTAATGGAAATCTTGGTAGCAAAATATGCACACTTAACCCAATAAGAAATTGATTTTTCACACATAGAACACTGAAGGGGCAAAAGCACACCTTACTTTTCTGAAAGTGCTAAAAATTAAAGAAACGGAAGACATTCTTAGCTGCGGAGCCAAGCTCTATTCCTCCTTGCCAATGTAAGCCCTCCATTTTAGTGTCCCAGTGGAGTGCTTTGAAATTTTGCTACCTGTTAGAATGAATGAAATTTGCAAAAAAACATTTTGCAGACTTTTATCACACTGTGCTAGCTACTTCAAGGCTTTCCTTGGGCTTCAGACTGAAAATAAGTTAAAATACAATAGATTTAAAATAATCAAGAGGAAATAACTGCTGTGAGGGAGAAGAAACAGCCCTAGACTGAATTCATCATTCTTGATGGCTCAAACGTGCCTTTCTGCCGAGGGATGAAATGAGAAGGAGAAGCCATGCAAAGGATCCCATACATGAATGCTAGATTTAGTGATATGGGATCTTTCAGCACTGACAGAATTACCTGTAGAAACTAATGAGTCCCCATGTGCATAGGAATAAAAATTGGGGTAGCAATAGCTTTGGGGTCTTTTATAGGCCTTGATGTAATCATTCCCTTCTCGGAGTCAAGCTTCCTTTGATACCAAGCCCAAACAAGCTAAACAGATCTCATCTAGCAGCTAACAAAGGTTTCCAATGAACCTGCACAGGAAGAGAGGAAATATAATCTGAAGGAGGGAAAAGCCTCAGCCAAAAAACCAAAAAAACAACAACCCCAAAACCCTCCTGAAAATATTTAAAAGGTAGGTCCTGAATGTACAAGATGAGCAAGAGATTGAAAGGGAGCCGGAGGAACTGAGATAAAAATACCATGCCAGGACTCACAACCGACCACTTTGTGTGTTTAAGAAGAAGAAGAAGAAGAGTTTGGATTTGATATCCTGCTTTATCACTACCCGAAGGAGTCTCAAAGCGGCTAACATTCTCCTTTCCCTTCCTCCCCCACAACAAACACTCTGTGAGGTGAGCGGGGCTGAGAGACTTCAGAGAAGTGTGACTGGCCCAAGGTCAACCAGCAGCTGCATGTGGAGGAGCGGAGACACGAACCCGGTTCCCCAGATTACGAGACTACCGCTCTTAACCACTACACCACACTGGCTCTCAGAAGGGGATCTCAGCAGCTGCTACTGATACAGCTGCAGTAATGGTCACCAAGCTGAAACGGGGAGCCTTTGTGGGGATCCCTCTGCATTAGGAACACACATGCAGACGCTCCAAGTGTCCCTATTTTCTGGGGACAGTCCCGGGTTTACAGAAGCCATCCTGGTTTCTGATTTGATTCTGGAATGTCCCGCTTTTTCTTAGGACATCCATATTTTCAATGGGGAAACGTTGGAAGATACATTAGGACATCCCTATCTTCATCATAGTAATGTTGGAGGGTATGGAATAGGACATCACCAGGGCTTCCCCCCCTCCCTACCAGAACTCGCTGAAACTCAGTTTTGGCACCTCTCAGGTGGGCACCATTGCCATAATAAGCCAACAAAGGAAGCTTTCGTTGTGAGTTGTGGCACCACTTTTTCTAGAAAAACAGCACTGGACGTCCCTATTTTTATCAGAGAAATGTTGGAGGGTATGGAATAGGATGTCCCTATTTTCACTGGAGGTAGGTGATGTCCAGGTAGGTGATGTTTCTCCCTAGTCCCCCCCCCCTACAAATTCTTTCCTTTTATTAGCAGAATTAGCTAGAATTCGGTGGCTTGGGCTTCCTGGTTGCCAGGTGATCTGCTATTTATCTCTGTGTATTCAACTGCGCACACACATTCATTAGATTTCTAAAAATACTTAACCATCCTCATGTAAAGGTCTGCTTATGTAAATATCTGGAGCCAGAGTATATCTTCATAGGAATGTCTGAAAGCCCATATCAAAATTTAAATAATAAGTGGTAGCTGGGAGTCACGATGGTCCAAATTGCAGCTTTGTGGGCTCACTATGCAAGCACTAAAGGTGAGACCAAGAAACTGTATGTTCAGCATTCTAGCCCATCAAGTAGGGAAACCTGTGACTAGTATCTGGTTGAAGGCTTGGGAAAAGAGAACTGAGAAGATCCATACTGTATATGGAGGCCAGTATGACTTAGGGCTCCTTCCTACTTCCCTCTTGAATACAGAGCTTTTCTCACACACTTCGTTCTACGTATTACCCACTGTATACCATCCATAGTCAGAAATAATGTGGAGAAATGAAGTGTTAGAAATGGCTCACTAAAGCTGACACCTAACTAGAGAATGGACAAATCTGGCAAGTTCAGTTTCTCTGAGTTACTCGGTGGTGGTTTTTGTTGTTTGTTCACCTCTTCACATTTCAACATCCCTTTAAAAGAAGCCCCTCCCCAAAATTCACCAGAATTTTGTTGCAAATTTCTGCTAAGGGTTGGCCCTTTAAGGGACCGCCATTCTTACAAACAGGGTGGAGCCTAGGCGAGGTGGGCTGGAGGTGGAGACTCAAAAGGTGACCGTTGACCTCTAGTCTTTCTTGGAGGAAGTTGTACTTGGGACTCTCCATGGGGTGGCAACACCGGACCTACCTTGCCCAATGGACTTCTTCACCAGACCAGAAGAGGACACCTCCCTTTGTTGTGTGGGTAGCCCTATTTTGGCATGGTGCTTGGAAAAAATAGTTCACTATTAATATGTTAAAACTATTCATTCTAACAGCTGTTTAAGCACATACGTCTTCCATGAACAATAGTGCAATTCAGTCTGCTGATACCTTCAGCAATTTGGAACCCACAATTACTATGTCTGAGATTATTTTAGAGTTCCATTTTGAGTTGGCTGCACTGTTTAGAAAAAGTTACATCACTGGTATGAGGTTTGTAGTGTAAAACACTTATTTTATTATGACATTTCAGATGAAGGAGACAATGCTGAAGAATAAGGAAACAATACAGATGCAGCTTTGGTCTGTAAAATGTGATTGTTTTGCAAATCATATTGCAGTTGCGAGAAGATCAAACTGGAGTGGATTTCTTACAGCTCTTTTTTTAAAAAACAAAAACAAAAATAACAATCAGACAGAGGAAATCTATGCAGGAAGTACCCACTCAATTACTCACGAACCATTTATTTGAACAGAAGTCTGCTGCATGTTGTGTCTTGGTTCTTCCCTAGGGTTAATCTGGATATTAATTTCTATTGAATGCAATTGACAGCTTTCCAGTAATAATAAATAACAGCCGTTTCCGTCATCCCATACAGACACAGTTGTGTTACAAGACACTGCTTTTGTTTCTTTACAATATAATTTTAAATATATCTAAGCCTTTGAATCTGTGCCATCCATATAGCACTTATGTCAACAGATGGGGGTTTGAGCCCCACGTCGGGCAAAAGAGTCCTGCATCGCAGGGGGTTGGACTAGATGACCCTCGTGGTCCCTTTCAACTCTATGATGCTATGATTCCACTCAAAGGACATGATAGGATTTGCTTCCAATTTTGTTAGGCTGCAAGGGAATGAAGTAAGTGATTTGGGTATCTTAGTAATCTTACTGGAAGGGAGCACTGACAATGGGATTTCCGCCTTCCTATTTTATTTTATTTTTAAAGAAATAGTGATGACTTGCTCTCCTCTTGGAAGTTATGGGCTTGTAGGAGTGTGTGGCTATGGCCATGTCACTTTGTGCACCCAATATATCTATCCCCAGCAAGCAACGCTTGCCCCAGTCTTCTTCCAGCCCATGGGGGCGGCAAAGAACGTTGGATCACATGGCTAGCACAAATGCATGAACGTTACCGTATTTTTCGCTCTATAAGACGCACCAGACCACAAGACGCACCTAGTTTTTGGAGGAGGAAAACAAGAAAACAAATATTCTGAATCTCAGAAGCCAGAACAGAGTTGAGGGATCACTGTGCAGTGAAAGCAGCAATCCCTCTTGCTGTTCTGGCTTCTGTGATAGCTGTGCAGCCTGCATTCGCTCCATAAGATGCACACACATTTCCCCTTACTTTTTAGGAGGAAAAAGGTGAGTCTTATAGAGCAAAAAATACGGTATATGCTCCAGCCTCCTGCAAAAGGTCTGGAACAATCTGAAAAGCAGAGAGGACTTCTCAGTACTTCTCAGATAAAGCTGCAGAACAAAAAAACCAAAACAAAACAAAACAAAAAACCCCCCACAGCTATTAGATATAGATGATTCAGAGCAATACAGCTTGTTTAATAGAGGGTGTATTGCAGCAGTATCAGCAGTGCAGAGTCCATGCTGCAAATGCCACATACTGGAACTTATTTAAAGAGGCTATTGTAAAAGTCTCCGAGCCAGTTAATTACCAGTTTTTTTGTTATGTCAGGAACTACTAGAGTTAAAGCCGAAAGAAACTTATTCATGAATATGTTCCAGGTCTGTAGTTTAATGGGACAAGTTTAAAAAGACGGAAGAAGGAACTGAAAAATGATTTAGTTCATGGCAGGATTGAAAACCCTGACTGTAGAGAGAGAGAGAGAGTTGAAATTGCATATTGTGTGCCATCTACTCTTGCATAAGCCTTTGAAATTGCTGTCCATTTAATTGGACTAATTACCCGTTAGAGTTATGCATGGAATTTGGGGCGTACACAGAAAAGTGTTGAGACCCGGGCTTGCTTTGTGATGTCAGAGATGGTAAAACTAACCAGTCTTGAGTTTTTGTTTACACACACACACACACACACACACACACACACACACAAATAAGACACTTGTCCAAAACGGAAAACCAATATTCTAGGTTTGAAAGTGCCCAAGGGACTGGATTTAATTTATTAACAAAAGGAGCAGAGCTGAATGTGAGAAAACAAAACAGATTATGTTAGATTAGACCCGACTAGTTGAACAAGTAGATGGGCAGGCAGACAAATAATGCTTAGGTATAGCAATGTGGTCAGCATCTGTAATTTATGCTTTTATAATTTTATGGCTTTATGAAGTTTTAATGATTATATTATACAGTGTCTTGATTTTTTATGAGTTGGAGTTCTATAAGCATTAAAGAAGGAAGGAAGGAAGGAAGGAAGGAAGGAAGGAAGGAAGGAAGGAAGGATGGATCTCAACATTTATTGTCACTGCAAAGAAGCCAGTGGATTAACCAGAAGGTTGGGGGTTCAAGCCCACCCAGGGATGGCTGTGGACTCCTGGGTTGAAAAAAGATTTTCTCCTTCCCATGCCCTGTTCCTACTCTAAACCGTGTTTCAAGATCTGATACATGGACAGGGGCTTTTTGAACACCCTCGGACAATTGTACTGCTAGACTAATTACTTTGTTGTGTATATCTGCTGACTCTGCCTTTACAGTCACCTAAACACGTTAGCAATCTCCCTTCAACCATAGGCTAGACTACAGCAATCACCGCTACATAACAAGGCAAAATACTGCACCCTCTCCACAGATCAGAATTCAAAAATAATTCCGTGAGCAAGAAGGAAGACGAGTAGGCGGTAGAGAGCAGAGTGCATCACTAACTGTAGCTAGACTGGACTTGGAGATGGGGACGCAGCGTTTTCCTATTGTGCCAGTGGGAGACCGTCATAACATGCAGGATAGCACCTCTATGTTGCAATAGGAAGCATCAGGTTGCTAGGATACCAAGGGTAGGGCCTACCCAACTTCCCAGAATGGCTATGCCTTGTCAGTTTTTGTTGGGGCATGTAGCTGAGCTTATCAAACACCAAACACAGGAAAAGGCAAGCTTTTCCCTTTTCTCCCCCTTTCCTTAATTCTGAGGGGTTGCATTCTTCGTGGGAGGTTGGCATATTTCAAAAAGTAAAAGCCAGTGCCACATTTTGGAAATTCCCCCCCGGACGTAACGTCTGGGAAAATCCAGACGTATGGCAGCTCAACCCAACACTCTCCTCCCCCTAGGCAAGGTGCATTCATGAGGCAGAAGATGAAGACGGTGATTTTCTTTCTTGCCATCTCCCATCACATGTTGGGGAACAAGCCAGCCAAAGCTTACATACTTTTACCTGCTCACATAAGCAACCAGGGCTGAAATGGCACCCTTTCCCCCCTCATCCCATTTTTTCAACGTGAGATCTCGGCGGCCATTTTGGGTGCTGCGATCTCACGCCTTGCTCTTGCCCTGAAAAAGCACTTTTCTCAGGACTGACATCTTGTGTGGCACTCACACACATTTTTTGGCGCCACGTGAGATGTTGCCCCCCAAACAGCACTTTTTTGGGGGGAGAGCAAGGCGTTGGTCACATGACTCGACTGGGAGCGCATCCCGGAAGACACGCATCCCAGTTTTGCATGGGGAAAAGTTGAAAGAAGGAGGGGGAGGAGGAGGAGGAGGAGAGTAGTTTGGATTTGATATCCCGCTTTATCACTACCCGAAGGAGCCTCAAAGCAGCTAACATTCTCCTTTCCCTTCCTCCCCCACAACAAACACTCTGTGAGGTGAGTGGGGCAGAGAGACTTCAGAGAAGTGTGACTAGCCCAAGGTCACCCAGCAGCTGCAGGTGGAGGAGCGGAGACGCGAACCCGGTTCACCAGATTACGATTCTAACGCTCTTAACCACTACACCACACTGGCTCTCGTACGCTGGTATGCCCTTCTCCTCTGCCTCAGTTTAAAGTGACAGATGAGCTTCCTTTCGCTCTTCTGGACAAGGGAACACAGGAAACTCATGTATGCAGAATCAGACCCCTGGTCTATCCAGCTCAGGACTCAGCTATACAGCTGCAAATATAACATTTTAAGTGCATTACAGTGGTACCTCAGGTTGCATACGCTTCAGGTTACATACGCTTCAGGTTACAGACTCCACTAACCCAGAATTAGTGCTTCAGGATGAGAACAGAAATCGTGCTTCGGCGGCACAGCAACAGCAGGAGGCCCCATTAGCTAAAGTGGTGCTTCAGGTTAAGAACAGTTTCAGGTTAAGAACGGACCTCCGGAACAAATTAAGTACTTAACCAGAGGTACCACTGTATTCAAAAGTGACACTAGATGACGATCGTGAGCTTAATGGCAAATTCAATACAGTATATATTTTTAATATTTCTTTTAAAAAAGCATTTTCACAGCGTTTTTAATATGTGTCTAGATTCCACCTCACTTTCATCCACACTGACTGGTGGCTGTTCTCCAGGGTGTGCTCCTGCAGTTATGCAACTGCATAACTTCTTTTCTTTCAATAATTACAGGCACTGGAGAGCCTGATTCTTGCCGGGAAGTCAGTCCGCAGGGATTGAAGACTAATCTCTTTCCCCCCATATGACCAGCATGGAGACCAGGCCCTCTGCATGGCATCCCATTGGAAAGTCCCCCTCCCCAGGTTCCTAGCTGTGCCCAGGGGGGCAGCTGTTTTCCATTCTGCTTGTGGCAGAGGAATGGAGAGATAAGCCTCTCCTCCTCACTTGCTGTGTTCCCTGTAAGAACTGGTCTCCCTTGTGCCTGAAATGGCTGGAGAGAAAACAAGATACATAGCTGGATGTCACGTAATTCAGCAAACATCCCGTTTGGGCCTGGGAAAGAAGCAGCAGCTCAGCAGCAGAGGCACATATTCGAAAGCCTTGGGGACATGAGTTAAGCCATTCACATATGCAGGGGTTTCTTGGGGTTTTCAGCAGAGGCTTTCCATTTCCACATTCAAGTCTTGTCCCTCAAGTTGTTTTGGTACCAGAGTCAGAAAAATCCCACTAGCATCTCTCCCAGGCTGTGAAAGTACAATAAACAAATATTAAATGGACAACGTCTTGCCCCTTCATGACATCCCAAAATCATCTGCCTGAGGTGGCTACTTCACTTTGCCTAATGCCCGGCTCTGCCATTAGATGAGGGAATTGTATTAACTTTTGTGCTTTGGAGATAGTCCATAAAATTCTTCTCCACTTTTTAGAGCATATCTGAGCTACAAATTTATATTGTATACCACTTTCACTGTCATGGCTCCCCTAAAGACTCCTCTAAATTGTAGTCCTTGTCTTCTGCTCTTCATGTGTCCAGAACTACATTTCCCAGTGATCCCTGGGATGCGGCAGTTATTAAACCATCTTAAGTCCGAGGTAGAGACTTTCCCATTTCTTATGGAGAGTGACTCTGATCTAGCTTCAGCGTTATTGAATATTCACATCTTGTGGCAATGAATTGCAAAAAGTAAGTGGGGGACAGAGCAGCAAGATATGAATTCAGTTTAATTCGCTCATGGAGTGTGAGGGCAAGACTCTGCTTCTTTCCATTCGATCATAAACTTGCTGTAATTGCATTTTTTAAATCCCCCCTCCCTAACTTGTTCTGTAGTTCATGTCTAAATACAAGAAGATGTTTATATTGCATACATTCAGCTTTAATTGGCCCTTAAAAGAAGGTGTTGATTAGAATCTGCTCAACATCAACAGCTAGCTCGCACAACATTCTGTAATTACTGTTTATTAATTTAGTTCAAGTGGCACAGTTGAAAGCCCTGCTCAGATGGGAGAAGTAAATTGTCACTGGTATTGAATATGCAAATGATCTGCCATGTAAGTTTCCATGAAGAATCCTTAAAGTTAAATGCTACGTGCATAAGCCATTCCGGTTTTATCTTGCAGCACAGCCATATCACAACCTTGCCGAATTAGAGGGGGGAAACCGAAAGGCACGAAAATTCGCCAAGCTTGGTTAAAGTTGCATTTTATAAACATCATGGTTATAAATTTCCTTCCCCCCATTTTTCCCCCCCACTAGTCATCATTTACTCATTTTGGCGAATGCAACATTGCCAAACTAGATGTAACCTTAAGCACATATCTGGTCCTTGCAGGTTTGTTTCTTTATTACTCAGAAGCAGCCATGGGAAATGATCAGGATCAATACCATGGGTAGGCAAACTAAGGCCTGGGGGCCAGATCTGGCCCAATTACCTTCTAAATCCGGCCCGTGGACGGTTCGGGAATCAGTGTGTTTTTACATGAGTAGAATGTGTCCTTTTATTTAAAATGCATCTCTGGGTTATTTGTGGGGCATAGAAATTCATTTTTGTTTTTGTTTTCAAAATACAGTCCGGCCCCCAAGGTCTGAGGGACAGTGGACCGGCCCCCTGCTGACAAAGTTTGCTGACCCCTGCAGTACCATGTTGTTGGAAGAGGGGGACTTTAAACTCTTTGCCCTGTCATGGTCATGATTCAGATCTCTTTGCCCAGCAGGAAAGATCTTTGGATTGGCCAGTTTGGATGGGGGCCAAAGGGTTACATTGCTTCATTCCATCTTTCCAATCTGATTTGGGCCCATGTAGCTACTGCTAGTTTAGTAAAGAAAAGATAAGTACATAAGGACCAATCAACATTGGGTTTTGTTCAGCCCCAAGTAGGGAGCACATGATGGACACATCCGTGTTGTAAACTTGGATTGGTTTTCCATCAGATTACCCATCAAGGCACTGAGGATTCTAACACCCCACCCTACCCAGCTGAAATACATTTCCTGGGATTTCACGGGAAGATGGCTTGAGTACCATTTCAAGTCTGGAGTAGATTTGTCCTAAGAATTGTGTGTATATACACTGTTGTAAAAGCAGGGTTCCCCCCAGCAGGAACTCACTGGAACAGTTCCAGCACCTCTCAGGTGGGCGCCATTGCATTATAAGAGAACAAGGGAGGTGTTCATGGTGAGTTCCGGCACATCTTTTTCTAGAAAAATAGCACTGTGTAAAAGCATGCAACACAGTGCTACTGTTCCAGAGCAGTGATTGTCCTCTCTAGTGTTTGAATTACAGAGGATGCAGAAGAAGAAGAAGAGGAGTTTGGATTTGATATCCCACTTTATCACTACCCAAAGGAGTCTCAAAGCGGCTAACATTCTCCTTTCCCTTCCTCCACCACAACAAACACTCAGTGAGGTGAGTGGGGCTGAGAGACTTCAGAGAAGTGTGACTGGCCCAAGGTCACCCAGCAGTTGCATGTGGAGGAGCGGAGACACGAACCCGGTTCCCCAGATTATGAGTCTATTGCTGTTAACCACTACACCACACTGGCTCCCCTGCAGAGGGGGCTAGCTGCGATTAAGAGAAGTGGAGGGGAGGAGGCCACAGTCGGAACTGCTAGCTCTGCTCTCAACATCCCTGTGCATTTGTCAGTCATTTCTGCTTCTTCCTCCATCTTCCTGTATTCAGAATGCAAGTCTGCAGGGAGATTTCCTTCCATCCATTTTCCAGTTCAAAACCACCATCACCTACTTTTCAACCTATGGGCAAATTAGGATGATTTGCTTACGGAAATGTTATTTTGTCATTTTTTAAAAAATATTTTTCCCCCAATGAAATTGCATTTTGTATACAGTGATGAGGCATGATCTATCCAAAATGAGCAGGACGCCCAGCTCATCTTACCTAAGGTTTTTTGCTCTCGAAAATGAAGAAGTCTTGCAAGCTGTCTGTGCTGAACTGGTAGACAATAACAGCTTTGAAGTACTGTTGCCCTATATTAGTCAATGAGCAGCGAACTAAACATTTTCTACTTAGGATTTCATGTGATAAAAGCCCAAGAGCTTTGAAAGAACCATTATAGGCTATTGCCTAAAAGAAATAACCCGTTTGAAAAGTATGCAATTATGAACTTCCATAATAGCATGTAAAAGGAGCATTGAACCCATTACACGATATTGAGTAAATAATGCATTTGCAAAAGTGTCCGAGTCATTTATATGATAGCCCATATTGGCATGTAAGACTGATTACAGGCCTACTATTCTTCTTCCTTTCTTTTAGAAAGAAAACCCAACCAGCTCTTCTCTTATTAAATCCCTAAATAGCAATTAAAAAGGCCTACTGCAATTCCAGTATTTCTCTAGCAATTAATGGACAATAGCTTTGGCTTTAGATACTACAGGTTGCCGTTTTTTATGCTGACAAAGTTTCCTTCTGTCCTACCATTGTTTATGACGTTCTCTAATGTATTGCCCAGATCAGGTAAGGATGTACATACATTGTACTGCCACTTTATAAGCAAGATGATATTCCAGTGTGGTAAACCAATGAATTGAACACAACAGTTTACAGGATTGGACAATAAGTTCCAATTGTGATGCAAATCCACAGCTTAGCATATGGCAATGGGCAGGACTGCTGGTGAAACAAGAATCTATATACACTGCAGTAATAAAACTGCTAGCTTGTTTGCAAAGCTAAGCAGGGTCCAGTATGGTTTCAAATGGGAAGGGGCACCATGTGTTGAGATTGCTGCATTGCTCAGGGTTGGACTAGATAATGATAATAATTTTGTTATTTGTGCCCTGGCCAGCTGACTGGGTTGCCCTAGTCACTCTGGGTGGCTTCCAACAAATTATAAAAATACAGTAAAACATCAAACATTAAAAACTTCCTATACAGGGCTGCCTTCAGATGTCTTCTAAAAGTCGTATCATTGTTTATCTCCTTGACATCTGATAGGACATTCCACAGGGAGGGTGCCACTACCAAGAAGGTCCTCTGCTTGGTTCCCTGTAACTTTACTTCTCGCAATGAGGGAACTGCCAGAAGGCCCTCAGAGCAGGACCTCAGTGTCTTGGCTGAATGATGGGGGTGGAGATGCTCCTTCAGGTATACTGGGCCAAGGCCGTTTAGGGCTTTAAAGGTCAACACCAACACTTTGAATTGTGCTTGGAAACGTACTGGGTGCCTTTAGGTCCGGTGTTATATGCTCTCAGTGGCCATTCCCAGTCACCAATCTAGCTGCTATATTCTGGATTAGTTATGGTTCCTGAGTCACCTTCAAAGGTAGCCCCATGTAGAACACATTGCAGTAGTCCAATCTGGAGATAACCAGATCATCTATCACTTTGGCAACACAGTGCACAGGCAACTAGGACCTCAGCAGGTAAAGATGACCTTTGGGGTCGCTGCCAACTCTACAATTCTATGGTTTTATGATTCTTTGCCATGAATGCCACGGGTAGATTTGCCGCTTCACATGGTCCTGGCTTCTATCAGCATTCAACAGTGCTCGATCCATAATTGTAGTTGTGACAAGAAAATGGGTGAATGCTAGAAACACTCTCCATATACAGTGGTACCTCTGGTTGCGAACGGGATCTGTTCCAGAGGCCCGTTTGCAATATGAAAAGAACACAACCCACAGCGGCACTTCTGTGCATGAGCAGGTTGCGATTTGCCGCTTCAGTGCATGCACGCAACGTCATTTTGCGCGTCTGCGCATGCACGAGCGACAAAACCCGGAAGTAACCCTTTCTGGTACTTCCGGGTCGCCGTGGGATGTAACCTGAATGAACGCAACATGAAGCGGACATAACATGAGATATGACTGTATACTGGTTAGGGTCACTGCGGAAAGCTGCTGCCTCAGTTTTTCTGGAAACCAGCACAAACATAGAAGCGATTCTGCGTACATGGTGCCTCATTCGTATGGTATGGTGCCTATGTGTGAAATATGCCCGAGAGTACTTTGCATTTAAAAAGGTTGTTGACATATGTGGATCTAATTGCAAAATGAGCGCTTCGGGCCTCAGATCCTTCAGAAAAAGAAAAAAAAAGAACAAGAATGATGAAGACACATAGCAATAAAGAAAACTGCTCTACCAAACAAGCCAGAATTTGCCTAGCCTCAAAACTTTTACAATCCCTACTTCTCCGAACTCAACAGTGAACTTTCCTCATCTGTACAGTGATTGTTTTGCTCTTCTCTGTCTCGTTTCTTGATCGCTATCTTTCGTACAATTTTGCAGCTTAATTTTAAATTATATTTTAGAAGGGTTTTTTGTGATTTGATTGATATACTTTTGATTTGTGGCGCTTAAGATGTCTGGATTAATTATGTATGCTCTATGTCTGACGCAATGCACTTTTATTTTGGAAGAGCAACCACTTACATATTTTTTTAAAAAATTAAGACAGTTTAGGAGAAGTCAGCAGTTTTGCTTTTGGGTGCCTTGATCATTGCCAGCCATATGGAAACCCCAAACATCAAATAAAGGTGGTACTTACTTTAAAAGGATAAAACACCACATTTGACAAACACACATTTCATTGTGGAAGCTGGAATGTAAAGGGGGCTCTGATTGAATGCCTCCTTTTTGTGCTGCCACTGAAGCTTTCTATGGATCTCCTTCTTTGCCTATGGAAAGAGATCCACCAAACCCTGTGACCCCTCAGACAGATCTCTCCCCCCCCCCCCCGGGTATTAGGATTGCACCTGATGACTCATACAGGTGTTACTCATTCTACAGAATACAGGTAACTTGCAGCTTGTGCACATTCAGTTTTATGAGCTTGGCCAAAAAAGTAAAAAAAATAAAAAGGGGAGGGGAGAGAGAGACTTTGGCAATTCCACTTGCCACTGAACCCAATGTGTTTGGACTATGTACAATTTGGGCTTCATGTGCTATCCCTGGACTGTAACCCCTGCGAAACTGAGTGTCACCTGTGTAAATTTGGGGAGTGGGCTTCCTTCCTTCCTTGCATTTTCAGGACTAGCATTGCATTTGTCCTGATTTACCTTGAACGGTAACCGTTTCACATTAATATTAAAGACCGAAGTTGCCTGATTGCAAGTTGTTTTCAGCTTTGCCTCTAGAGAAGATGCAAGACCCACTTCCCAGAAATCGCACCAGCTTGATTATGTCTGTGACTGATGCCAGCAATAAGAACCTGACGCTTCGACGCTGCTCTGGAGGCAGAGGCGATGTAGAACCCTCTGATTGCCATTGGCTCAGTTGCTTCGGTTTCACAGAGGATCTCGGCAACGCAGGGTTGGACGGGGCTGCGTCGTATTATGAAGACGTTTGAAATCACGAGCCGCTTGTGGTAAATTAAATGCCGTGGCCCAGATCCAACAAAGAGTTATGCTTGATAAAGCTTGCAGTAGATCTCAACTGGCTTGAGCACACTTAATTCAATTGTGGCCTTCAGGTCTTGGAGACTTTCCACAGACCTTTCAATGACACCTTGTTAGATGCAAATCAGCTGAGTGGTTCCAGGGTTTTTCTCTTTTTATTTTGAAAAGGTCTAAACCACACTGTCATCCATACATGACTTGGGATATAGGAAGCTGCCTTTAACATGCTTAATTCAGGATTAGCGGTGTCGATGGCTGTCCAGGTTTTCAAATAGGAGACTTGGCCAATGGAGCTTGCAACCTTCTACAGGCTAAGCAGTTGCTACAGGAGAAAGGCAATGAGGTTCTACCTTGGTGCTGTTTCAGCTTAGTCCAAAACAGAAATTCATTTAATGTTGGAACATGCCACTTCCAGATACTTAGGAGAGGTGGGGTGACTTGTTTTACGGGACAACTTGGGAGCTGCTTGTGTACTGTATCTTTCCCTGTTGTCAGACAAATAAGCTGGCTGAGAAATGTGGGTGTTATGCTTGGGGATGCATCTTTTAATTGAAAAGGGCTTTGTTATGTTTGCTCTTTGGGGAGTAGATAAAAGAGAGATTTATTGGAGAACTTTATTTGGGTTTGAGGAGTCATTTGTCCAAGTGCTGTACTTTATTAATAGCCCTTTGTTCTCACCGTTAACAGTCATACAGGGATTTTTGAGCGGGATACTCATTTTCTTCCAAGTTCTATCAGTGAAGTAATCATTTTTGGCTTAAGGCCAGCTGCCATTTGCTTGCTTTATGAAAATACAACGCCAGCGTCCTATTGAAAGCTATTTTCTTTTAGGCAAAGGCTTCAATACTCAGCTGGGTCTCCGTATCTTGCTGTAAATGCACGGATTGGGGTATTTTTTTTTTTTAAAAAAAGAAAGATAATGTTATAACATTTTGATTACCCTTTCTTGCTCCTATCATTCACAGCCCATCTTTTCTAATTATGGCATTAGGACATTTACATAACGGGGAGAAAAGGGGTCCTTTAACTACGTTTCTATTATGCTTGGCACTTGTGCGAAAGGATATTATATTCATGTGCATTAGAGATTGCTTATAAAAAGATCAAGACAATAACAGCAGATCAGACGATAAAGGTTCCCTTTTCTCCACCCAGACAGGCTGTCTCTGACTGAAGAATACAGTTCATCAAAAGTGTCTGCAGGTTGTCAAACTCAGTGAGATTTGGGGACACTCGGAGGATGTCGTGGCCAACAAGAAGAATTTTCTGTAGGGTTTTGCCATCACTCACCCTTAGGAAATAATCACTCACAACATCCTGCAAGCTCTCATGATAGAGCTCTATTGGAGAGAAAAGAGCCATTTTATCAAAGGACAATATATCCCTTCTCTTGGACCACGCAGCTTCCATTATCAGACCATAATAAATCATATTTATGTTCTCAGTTAATAAGACTGATTACGATGCAGGTTACGGAACAGACATGGGGGAAAAGCAAAGCAGGTGAAAAGATGTTTTAATGAAAATATGATAAGAAAACCGCTTCTGCTCAAACATTTTATGCTATTATTTGTAATGATCACAGACAATTTTGGATGCATCTTCTTTAGCCATGGATTAAGCTGCATAAATTGGCTCACTGGTTTATACATTGAAATAGGGAGGGATGGGGCAGACGGTGTGGGGGGGGGGGGGAGAAAATCATAGCATCCTTCTCATGTTGTCCAGAATCATTATGTACATTATAAGCATAAAATGAGTTTAATGTATGTGCTTTGAAATGAATAAGAAAACAGAAAATCGGGGAAGACTGATTTTAATGTTGTTCAAAATTATTCAGAAAATTTCTACTCATCTTTGTTACTGGCGGTGTATGTTCCATGAAATTTAGGAATGTCATGTTCTGCTTTCATCTGCTTCAAATTAATATACTGCTTCTTCCTGCCTTTCTCAATTTCTTCAAAGTTTTCCTTGCAGTGCAGTACAAAGAGACAAAGAAAGATAGATTCTGCGCTCAGTATGTGAGCATAACTGTTATTAATGCTAATGGGAGTTAAGTGTGCACTGCAAGAAGCGACTGTTCGACAGTGTTTAATATTGAAAGGGAACTTATTAAAAAAAAAAATGGGCATTTTTAGCTCCAGCAAGTTTGAGGAATTAAAGCACCAGCTTCCCTGAAGTTATGCGAGGAACTAGAAAAAAACAAATCAGGTAAAACACTAAAAAAAGAGAAAAAGGCATCCGCTCTAAAATTGTGGCCCAGAAAACATGGAACTGAGTGACCTGGAATACTTCTGACTCTCTTACAAACTGGGTAAAACCGGATGTTCCATAAAAAATCTGCGGCTGTGTTCCAAGGAGATACCATAGGCATGTCCAAAAGCTTGGTCCTATGTGTAAAACAACCTTTGTCAAAAACCAGTAGACTTTTTACTAGGAATTATAGGTACCGAGATCCCATCAGATGAGATGAAATTGTTCATTGTTCAAGAGGAAGGGATAACCCTGACTAAAGAAGAACGGCAAATCAAGCTGATGGACTATGCCGAAACGGCAAAACTAACTGGGAAGCTCAGGAATCAAGAAGAAAAGAAATTCAAAAAAAGGATGCGAAATGTTTATTATGTACAGTGGTGCCTCGCAAGACAAAATTAATCCGTTCTGTGAGGCTCTTCATTTAGCGGTTTTTTCGTCTTGCGAAGCAAGCCCATTGACAGCTTAGCGGATTAGCGCTATTAGCGGTTTAGCGGCTTTTAGCGATCAGCTGTTAAGCGGCTTATGAGCAGATCAGCTGATAAGCAGCTTAGCGGCTTAGGAAAAGGGGGGGAGGGGAAAAAACCCACAGGAACTCGCAAGACATTTTCGTCTTGCAAAGCAAGCCCATAAGGAAATTCGTTTTGCGAAGCACCTCCAAAACGGAAAACCCTTTCGTCTAGCGGGTTTTCCGTCTTGCGAGGCGTTCGTCTTGCGGGGCACCACTGTACAGTGGTACCTCGGGTTAAATACTTAATTCGTTCCGGAGGTCCGTACTTAACCTGAAACTGTTCTTAACCTGAAGCACCACTTTAGCTAATGGGTCCTCCCGCTGCTGCCTCGCTGCCGGAGCACGATTTCTGTTCTCATCCTGAAGCAAAGTTCTTAACCTGAGGTATTATTTCTGGGTTAGCGGAGTCTGTAACCTGAAGCGTATGTAACCTGAAGCGTCTGTAACCCAAGGTACCACTCTATATACAAAATCATTGCAAACACGTCAAAACATTAGCAGGATTTTAATTACCGTACACTTGTGTTGTAACATATAGTAGAGATAATCTGAAAATATGAAAAATTGGAGAAGTATTGATATGCAATTGAAAATAGAATAGGACCCATGGATGGGATGGGGGGGAAGTCAAGAGATTCACAGTAATCTTGACATGTGGGATGTTATAATGTAACTTTATTTTTTCTTTCCTTTGTTCTTTTTCTTTAATTCTTTAATTTTATTTTTGACAATCAATAAAAATCATATATATATATATATATATATATATATATATATATAGTTAGTTAGTTTGGTCCTGCATGGTAGCACCTCTCTGTTTCTTTGAATTGGACACATACAAACACATACATCCAATATCATACCCTCTTCACATATTACTTAAGAAATAATAATAATAATAATAATAATAATAATAATAATAATAATAATTTATTTGTACCCCGACCAACTGGCTGCGTTTCCCCAGCCACTCTGGGCAGCTTCCGACAAAGATTAAAAATACATTAAAATGTCACACATTAAAAACTTCCTGAATTGTAAGTGGCATTTGGGGGAGCGGCAGATGGAATATTATCTTATCTGTGATACAATATCCAATTTGGCCTGTGCGGCCATTTCTTAAAAACCACGGCCAACTGTTAATTAGCCAACATCACCCCAATGGGCAGGGTGATGGGGTTTAATCATGCCCTCATTGTGCCCACCCATGTCCCCACAGGGAACTAGTGTGCGCGGTTAAAGCAGCAGGATTTAACCCCTGCTCTTCTGCTGATGTGCATGCCTCTCTGTGTTAAATCCTGCTTAGACCCTGGCAGAAAGCAGGATTGATATTCCTGCTCATCAGCTGATGAACAGGGGGTTAAATCCTGCTGGGTGCTGATTGCCAGCACACTCCCTGACACTAGGGTAGCCATATTTCGACAAGTGGAATTCCTGACACCCACAAATTTCTGACCACCAAAATTGCTGACCTTTTTAGGAGGGCTTTGTGGGGGGTACCCATTTTTTTATATTCTTAATATTTTAAGCTTTTTGGGCTGTTTTCGCTGCTTTTTACATCGCGTTGACATACATCTGGGTTTTTGATAACCAGATGATTCAGTAAAATCCCCCTCCACACCATTTGTACACCCAACAGAATTTTCCTGTCGTATGACAAGCCTACCTGACACAGGGTCCTAGAGTTGTCAAATGATTGGCAACTGGGTGCACCTGTTAAATTAGCCCCCAGGGAGGGTGGGAGGAGATAAAGATCTGGAAGAGATCCCTTCTTCCAGGAATCAAAAAGTGTTCAGCCCCTCTGAAACAGAAGTTGTGAACGGTATATATATAGGGAGGTTGGTTCCCTCCCCTCCACCCACAATGAAATTACTGATTAAGTTAACATGGGAATATATAACAGGCATTGAATTTAACAGGAGTAAGCGCCACTGCCATTTCTAAAGGTACGTTCAAATGTAGCCTCACTTGTTACTGGTTCATTTGGGACAGCGTTACTGAAGTGTTGTTAGAAGTGTGGACTTGCGACTAATTCATCAGTAAGATTAGGTCTCCACAACCCAGGAGTACGTTAAGCATAAGACCTGTGGGTTGTTCTCTCGTTGTTCTCAAACGCAACGTGGGCTGGATCTAGACACATCAGAATAGCGTCTCAGGAAAACGCGCTGTAAACTTTATACAGTGGTACCTCAGTTTACGAACTTAATCCGTTCTGGAACTTAATCCGTTCCGGAAGTCCGTTCTTAAACTGAAACTGTTCTTAAACCGAGGCACGCTTTCCCTAATGAGGCCTCCCACCACTGGTGCCCTTCTACCGTTCGGATTCTGTTCTTAGACCAAGGTAAAGTTCACAAACTGGGACACTACAGTGGTACCTCGGGTTACATATGCTTCAGGTTACATACGCTTCAGGTTACAGACGCCGCTAACCCAGAAATAGTGCTTCAGGTTAAGAACTTTGCTTCAGGATGAGAACAGAAATCGTGCTCCAGCGGGGCAGCAGCAGCAGGAGGCCCCATTAGCTAAAGTGGTGCTTCAGGTTAAGAACAGTTTCAGGTTAAGAACGGACCTCTGGAATGAATTAAGTACTTAACCCGAGGTACCACTGTACAGTGGATTCTCGAGTTGCGAACATGATCCATGTGGGATGTATGTTCGCAACCCACAGAGTTCGCAACCCACAGCAGTGTGTCTACGCACGCGCAGGTTGCAATTCGGCGCTTCTGTGCATGCGCAAAGCATGATTTAGTGCTTCTGTGCATGTGCGCCCCCTGAAACCCGGAAGTAGCCTGTTCCGGTACTTCTGGGTTTTGGCGGGTCAGTAACCCGAAAAAACGCAACCTGAAGCATATGTAACCCGAGGTATAACTGTACTTCCGGTTTTGCAGAGTTCGTAAACCGAATTGTTCGTAAACAGGGCTGTTCTTAAACCGAGGTACCACTGTAATGGGAAATCATGTTGGCGAAAGACGGGACTCCACAGTGCCATCTGGTGCCACAGTGTTATAACACATATAAAACACTTTTTCTTTACTAATGTAGCTGAGTCCCAGGACTGTAATAGCCTCTTTCTTAATTCCTAGAGTTGCGTAACTGCAGCAGAGCAGGAAGTGTGGTCACCGGCCTTTCCTAGTGCACTTTTCTCACATGAATGGGAATTAGATACTGTGCACATGACACGCCAAAGTACCAAATTGACTTGCTGGTCCTGCTATTTGATGTGGAGATGCTTGTTGCACAAATGTTTCCGTCAGGGATGGACCTTGCAAAATACAGCCTTGACAACTGTTTAAAACGTGGACCTTTGGTTGACTTTATTTTCCTTGTCAGTCTTCACTAGCCTCAGATGCTGCTGTTATGATGGATGGCTGGCCAGTCAGTACAAAGCTGTGGTGGGTGGGTGTATGAACAGAAGGAACGATGGAATGAAGGACAGAAGGAAGGAAAGAACCCAAAAACCCCAAGCGAGTTCAAATTAATTTATGGACGGTGGTGGGGAGAAAAGCTATGTTTGCCCCGTGTTACTGTTTGTTTGAAGCTGAAGACCTTAAAAGCAGAATAAATAAAGACCTTCTCCCTTTCTCTTCCATCTGTGTTTTCCTGCTTGGTATTTTCTGAAACGCTTAATTCTGTCAGCATTCTTAGATGCAGGGATGTGCTTGGCCACATGTCAATCATAGCAGTTGATATATAAAATAGCTAAGAAGGCAATCTTGCATCATCTTTTTGTTTGGGTCCATTTTTCTTATCATAAGCCTGACAAAAAATTACTGCCTTCAAGTGTATTCAGTAATGTCACCATAGATCTAATATCTATGAGACCTTTTGTTTTTTAGCTTTACTGGGATTAGCCACAAAAGGCACTTGACGATGACAAAGGATCTGTCAGATATGCGATGATCAGTGCACTGAAATCTTTCGTGACAAAAGGGCACTAATGCCCCCCTAAAGCAGTAACCGCTATCTGAGGAAAAGAGCACCTGAACCATTCCATTAAGGGCCATGGAGCTGAAGATGGATCTGGCTTAAATCGCCAGGGGATATTAGCGTATTTAATATAGTCAAAACAGTGTGAAAGACTGTAAGCTGAGTGGACATATATGACAAGGTTTGCAGCTCTGCAGACCACGGGTGCACATTTCTCCATTTGCAAGGCAAAAGCGCACAAACATATTAAAAAAGACTGTTATGCAAGTTGTTGAGATACGCTGTCAAACGCAAATTAGAAGGCAAAAAAAGGTGTGTGTATTTATTTGCAGGTGGAGATCACAATGAACTAAAGCAGCTTCCTGCTATTTGTTTTTCGAAAAGTATTATTATTGTTATTATTTATTACTATTATTATTACCATTAATTCAATTTATATACTGCCCTTTATCAAAAGATCCCAGGGCAGTGTACAATATTAAAAACACATTACAGAACATCAATGATAAAAACAAAATTTAAAAAAGCGTACTGACAGATGGCCTAATAATAAAATAGTCATTCTAATAGCAGTCCTTTCCCCCCACACTTTCACAGGCCATAGATGCTTTAATAGCCCTAGGCCTGGGTAAAGAGGAATGTTTTTGCCTGGAGCCTAATGACATGCAGTGATGGTGCCAGGCGAGCCTCTCTGGGGAGATCATTCCACAATTGGGGGCCACCACAGAAAAAGCCCGTTCTCTTGTTGCCCCCCTCCAAACCTCTTTGGGATGGGGGAATAGAGAAGGGCCTCAGAAGTAGCCTCAAAATGACAACAAACCTGTTAATTAAATATATATATCTGAAAAATCAGGTGTCACAGTTCAAGATTACCTGGAAGTCGCACTCTTCTTTGGTTTAGCAATCCTGCTCTCTAGTCCAAGATGGGCTGTGCTTCTTCACTGGTGTGCAGATTCCTGCTCAGTGAGACTCTGTTATTTAACATGTCACACCTTACAAAGCTGGGCCCTGACATAAATAAAGAAATTAAGTCCCATCTCAAAGGAAGCCCTGATCATTAGGTGGCATCTGACTAAGTCATGCTCAGAGTCAACACAGTGAAATAATCAGAAGTAAGTAAGTTAAGGCTGCATTCCTAATCATGTCTGCTCTGTAGTACGCCTCATTTGATTGCATGGGGTTTACTGTCAGGTAAAGGGGGTTGGGACTGCAACCTCATTTAAGTCCATTGATTTCAGTGGGTCTGCTCTGAGTACAGTGGTACCTCGGGTTAAGAACTTAATTTGTTCTGGAGGTCCGTTCTTAACCTGAAACTGTTCTTAACCTAAGGTACCACTTTAGCTAATGGGGCCTCCCACTGTTGCCGTGCTGCTGCCGTGCTGCTGCCGCACAATTTCTGTTCTCATCCTGAAGCAAAGTTCTTAACCCGAGGTACTATTTCTGGGTTAGCGGAGTCTGTAATCTGAAGCGTATGTAACCTGAAGCGTCTGTAACCCGAGGTACCACTGTACAAAGTTAGTCAGATGCCACCCAATGAGAGAATTTTCACATGTCAACACAGAAGGCAGATACTGGAATGCTGCGTTTTATAATGTGTATCATATAGCCCTGGGATATGTATTATGAAAAGCAGTAAACAAATGGTCCAAAACAAAACCATTTTGTATTGTGTTTCTGGGGCCGGACGCTATTCATACCATCCATTGATAAAGCTACTCCAAAAATAGGCAAACCGTTGTTAGATATTTGAAAGCGCCAGTTTGGCGAATGAGGAGTAGAGAATCACATGGTCCCCATTTGCACATTAAACAGAAAATAAAAAGATCCCATCAGTCACCTTGTAGGAGTGAAGCTGCCTTAGAAACAGGTTGCGCCGTTTTCCCATCTAGGCCATTAGTGCCTCTTCTGCTGGGATGAACTCAGCTGGTAGAACATGATGAGTTGCTTAATCTCAGAGTCGTGGGTTTGAGCCCCACAGAGGACAAAAGATTCCTGGCTTGCAGGGGCTTGGATTAGATGACCCTCGTGGTCCCTTCTGACTCTTCGATTCTGACCAGCAGTGGGTTTCTTGAGTCTGAGGTAGCGGTCTTTCCCATCGCCTCCAACCTGATCCTTCTAACTGGGGTTGCCAGAGATTGAACTGGAGACCTTCTTGGGCTCTGCTGCTAAGATATATTCTCTCCCCGTCCTTCATCATGAAGAGCCAGTGTGGTGTAGTGATTAAGAGTGGTAGACTCGTAATCTGGTGAACTGGGTTCACGTCTCTGCTCCTCCACATGCAGCTGCTGGGTGACCTTGGGTTAGTCACACTTCTCTGAAGTCTCTCAGCCTCACTCACCTCACAGAGTGTTTGTTGTGGGGGAGGAAGGGAAAGGAGAATGTTAGCCCCTTTGAGACTCCCTAGGGTAGTGATAAAACGGGATATCAAATCCAGACTCTTCTTCATTTACATTTGGTTCTTGGCAACTAGTACAAATCTGGAGTTAAGCTAGTACTTCAGCTTAAGCTTGGGCTCCTCAGGTATCCGTCCCGAATAGCTGGTGTCTGAGGAGGCTTCATGGCTGTGAGGCAACAGATGACAGAGATGTGCTTCGCTGGGCTGGCAGAGCAGACAGCATCTATTAGCAAGACAGATTTAGCCTAGGAGGCCGGTAGTTGCTGACCATTTATCTAGGGCAATGTTTTTTAGCCGCTCACAAATCTCTTTACGTGCTTGCCAGTTCCTTACTCAAACGTATTTGAAGATGACAACCTCAGAAACATTCAGCAAGATGTTATCCAGACTCCAAGACAAACTTTCTGGTAGGGATGGAGTACTTTGGTTCCTCCCATTTACACATTTAGCCCAACCTTAATTTCCGTTCACAATGTTTCCATATCAGCATTTTTAACCCACAAAGGTTCATCAGCATTCCAGTGCACAGTTCTCCCAGTGTACGCAATTTTCATATGCATTGTACCTATTTTTGCAAGCAATTCCCCCTAATACTGCACATTTTCTTTTACTAATATGTTTTATTTTCATCTACACATTCCCATAAAAAAAATTATGTATACTTTTCAAGTTTATACAATTCATTACTTTTACAATCATTTTAACATTTCAAAGTTTGACTTCCTTCCCCCTCATTTAACTTACTTGTAATTTCCCCAAATTCATTTAATTTACTCGTTTAGTTATCCACTTTAAATACCCTTCATATACCCTTTTGAAACTGCAGGTTATTACAGTAATCCTGCCAATGTTTTGATCTGTTTGCAACTTATCTGTAAATATTCAATAAACCCTTTCCGTTCTTTTATTAAAAAAAGTTTGTTATTTTGATTTCCTATTCTTCCAGTAAGTTTCACCATTTCTGCATATTCCATAGGTTTTTGTATCCATTCTTCCTTTGCTGGGACTTCTGCTTCTTTCCATTTTAATTATTAACACAGTTTTTTGGGGGCTGGAGAAGAGCACTGCAAAATTTGGAGAAGCGTGAATTGCAAAGGATCGCTGTGTTCTTTTCAGTCATGTATCGTGTTGGGAAGTGTGAACTAGGTAGGATTGACTGAACTGGTGAACCAAACCAAATTTCTGTCCTGTTCTTTCCCTTAGGTGAGGTGACGCGTCATGTCAGGCAAAAGGCATTTCTTCTGCTGGAACATTTTCTCCCGCCCTTGCCCCCCCCCCCCCGTCAATTCAGGGAAGATATGAAGGTTATGTTTTGCAGTGATGTACATAAGCATAATAGCGTAATTGAAATGGCATGTTTACCGTTCTGTTTCATGCTTGATTGTGCTTCTTCAACACCTTTGCGCACACTGTTAGAAATGGGATTATAATTAAAATGTTCTGTTGAACACCTTGTTCGGTTCAGCGAAATGCACAATAGAAATATAAGCACTTGCTCTGGGTGACTCTGCAATGACTGCACAATAAAGCCTGGGAAATCTCCTGAGCGCTTTATTTATTTTGCCAGACCAGCCGGTGGAAGGGGGAAAGGTGAACAAAATAGGAAAATTGCCAGGAACTGAGTTTCCTTCCTGCTATGTGGGGGAAAGATGACCCTGGGACAAACTTCCTACCCGTGTTGTGTGTGCCCGAATTCTGCCTTAAAAATGGATTTATTAGAATCGTAGAACTGTAGACCTGGAAGGGACCCCGAGGGTCATCTAGTCTAACTCCCTGAAATAGAGGAATCTCAGCTAAAACATCCATAACAGGTGGCCATCCAAGCTCTGCTTAAAAACCTCCAAGGAAGGAGAGTCCACCACCTCCTGAAGGAATCTGTTCCACTGTCGAACAGCTCATACTGTCAGAAAGTTCTTCCTGATGTTTAGATGGAATCTCCTTTCTTGTAACCTGAAGCCATTGGTTCGAGTCCTACCTTCCAGAGCAGAAGAAAACAAGCTTGTTCCCTCTTCCATGTGAGAGCCCTTGAGATATTTGAAGATGGTGATCATATCTCCTGTCAGCCTCCTCTTCTCCAAGCTAAACATACCTGGCTCCTTCAACTGCTCCTCATGAGGCTTGGCTTCCAGACCCTTGATCATTTTGATTGCTCTTGTAAGATAATATCACCCAATTGAAGACATTTAATAAATTAATTGCATGAGTTTCAATTGATTGATCTGTTGAGCCCATGCAGCAAGAGCCAACAATATACCCCAGTATAGTGGGTAAACTGCCAGGCTGAAACTGGAAAGAGTGGGGTTCAAATTCCCCAATCAGTTGCTTTGTCAGCCTAACCTACCTCTCAGGGTTGCTGGGAGAATACAGTGGTACCTCTGGTTAAGAACTTAATTCGTTCCAGAGGTCCGTTCTTAACCTGAAACTGTTCTTAACCTGAGGTACCACTTTAGCTAATGGGGCCTCCTGCTGCCACCGCACGATTTCTGTTCTCATCCTGAAGCAAAGTTCTTAACCCAAGGTACTATTTCTGGGTTAGCGGAGTCTGTAACCTGAAGCGTCTGTAACCTGAAGCGTCTGTAACCCGAGGTACCACTGTATAATGGTAGTGGTAGGGAGAACCATGTACATTGGCTTGTGCTCCTTCAAGGAAAAAAACCAGAATATGGCTGTGTACACATCATACAGTTAAAGCAAATGACTTCACCAAGAGAATGCTGGGAATTGTAGTTTGTTAAGGGTGCTCTGAGACATAGGTTATGAATATGCAGTAACTCCACTCCTTTCCTTTTCCTTTCCTTTTTGGTCTAAAGGTACTTCTGTACGTAACCCAAGGAACGCAATAAACAGCCATTCCGGGTCAGGCCCGTGCAGATCAACAAAGTTTAGTGTTACGCCCCATCAGCCAAATGACAGATCTCAGGAAATGAATGGAAAGACAATTTTGTAAGTATAACTCCCTCTAGCCCGGAAACCAATCAAGCTGAAACATTTAACGCTGACTTTAGGAGGCCTGGTAACTGGATCCTGCGGAGCAGCTTCATTGACAGTGGTTCAAGGAGTGTCATGTACCACGGAGGATGAAGCACGATCCTTCGGTGTAGTATAGTGACCGGAGTATTGGACTTTGGCCAGAGAGCTCAGGCTTCAAATCCTTACTCATCCATGACACTCGTTGGGTAATCTTGTGCTGGTTGGCCTCTCCTGCCTACTTCACAGGGCAGTTGTAACTCACGTCCATACCGTATTGGCCTGAATATAAGCCTCACTCCCCCCCCCCCAAATTCCGACCTTGAAAAGTTAAAGTGTGGCTTATATTCGCGACCTTACGGTATGCAGCCAGGAGCACAGGGCAAACAGCGCCAGGAGCACAGCAAAGCGGCGCCTGCCCTACAAGTAGTCCCCCATCCTCTCCCCCAAGGCTGGGAAGGGAGAGAGCAAGGAAGGGGAAAGGCTGCTGGCAACACATCGTGCCCCCACTATTATACAGCCAGGAGCAGCGTGGAATGGAGTGGCTAATATTCGGGTACCGTATTTTTCGCTCCATAAGGCGCACCGGACCATAAGGCGCACCTAGTTTTTAGAGGGGGAGATCAAGAAAAAAAATCAGCCTGTCCGCTTCACCCAGATCTTCTGGGGCTGCTGGGGGAAGCCCCCCAGCCCCAAAGAGCAAAGAAGCCAAGGATGGATCCCACTCGCTGTCTTGGCTTCCTCTTTAGCCACCTGCAACCTCTCCAGCTGGGAGAGGCTGCGCGCGGCTAAAGAAGCCATAGCCACGCGCAGTCTCTCCCGGCCAGAGGGGCTGCGCGTGGCTATGGCAATACCCCCACCTCCCGCAAAAGCCCACAGGAGCCGCGCACCCTTTAAGGAGTGCCCGGCTCCTGCGGGCTTTTCTACGAGGAGGGAGAAGGGACTGACTGGCTGGGTTAGTCCCTTCTCCCTCCTGGGGAAAAGCCTGCAAGAGCCGCACGGAGCTTGTGTGTGGCTCTTGGGGGCTTTTCCTGCCTGCCTTCCCCCTGCATTCGCTCCATAAGACGCACACACATTTCCCCTTACTTTTTAGGAGGGAAAAAGTGCATCTTATGGAGCGAAAAATACTGTATTTTTTCTTTTTTTTCTCTCCCCCCCCTAATTTTAAAGGTGCAGCTTATATTCGGGTGAGGCTTATATTTGGGCCAATATGGTATATACCAATATGCACTCTGTGGCTCATCATCATCATCATCATCATCATCATCAAAAACAACATTTTATGCTTGGGATCCTGTTTTGCTTGCTTGTAGGAGTGCCAACTTCAATAAAATATTGGGGGCCCAGGTAAGTCAGATCTCGCATAATGGAACACATGACATGGTGCACACACACCATTTGAATGGCAATGCCCATCAACTTTTTGTTTTTTTGAGGTAAAGACCCCTTACCCCTAGGGGTTGGCTCCTATGCTTCCTTCTGCCATCTCTCATTACTCACCTGCCCCTCAGAAAGGAATGATTTGCTGCACTGCTGTACTCAAAGGGGTAGAGAAATATTTCGTGCCCTCCAATATTTATCCGATGAAAATAAGGACCTCTGAAGGAAAAGTGGGACAGTCCGGGATCAAATCAGAAAGCGGGACGGCTTCTGTAAATCCGGGACTGTCCCTGGAAAATAGGGACACTTGGAGGGTCTGATTTTTCCTTGACAAAAGTGTCAGGGGTGGAGGATAAATTTTATTCAGCTCACATTTACGGCCAAATCTTATCAAATTTGCACTTTCTGAAAGAGTGTGAGAATCGAAAAACAGCAATCCTTAGAACGTCACCACAACACAATTGGTTCTGTGTTCTTCCCCCTTGAGGGTGACTGTATTATGCTTGGTGATTTTTAAACAACAGTGATGGCAAATTAAGTGGGCATCACTTGTGAATGGAAAGAGTCTACTACAGGGTGAGCCACTGTCATGTCCTCTAGATTGGTGGACTTCAGACCGGCTGGAACAGAGGTGGGGAACAGTTTTTCCTGGGGAGAGTTGTTGGCCCATCTGAAATGTCAACTGAGTGGCCATAGGTAACGATAGGAGGATGTTATTATACTCTTGAAACCATCTTGTAGCTGATATGTAGCTGTCTTGCACTAAGAAAAAGAGGAAGGCAATGATAGAATTCCTACTTCCTTTTACAATGCCAGCCTTTCTCTCATTTTGTCCTAACCGAAGGTTCCTGAGATTGTTGCCTGCGATTCAGAAACCAAGAAAGAACACCCAGTGTTTGCTACATATTTATATGAGTTTTGCAAGTCTGGAAGAAAATCCTGTAATTTCCCCCCCTGCAACAAAAACTAATAGGCCTATTCCAGAACACACACCTGGAGCAAAGCTATTCAACAAGAAGGTGCTATAATTGCATAATTGCTGTTCGGAATACCGTTTTCCTAAAAAATTATTCAATTAGCATCTGAAGTGCAGGGTGAGGTTGAAACAGAGGCAGGTGGTTTGGCGAAGGGTACAGGAATAAAGGAAAGAGAAAAAAAAACATTTGGGGCTTTTGTCTCCCAAATGTAAGATGGCAACAGTGCACACCAATTTATATTTATTTTTATTTTTCAAATGCGCAGGAGCACAAGTTTGTTTTGGCAATTCTCTCTGGCTGCAGACACACCATACAGTTCCGAATACTGGTAACCGTGGTTTGTTAAATATGTTGGGACTTGTAGGTCTGTAAAGAGGCCTGCAAATGTGACATGGAGGCTGGCAAAATTAACCCCGCCATGTGGCCATCCCTTGTGGAAGACCACAGCTCCTGGAGACAGACAGCCAAGTCATGTATCCACAGCAGTGACCAGAGGAGGAATGACCACAGGGAGGAGCACAGAGAGAAGGAACACAGTGGAGCATCTGCAGCAGCACAACCGGACGCCTTCATCTCCCCAGCTGCAACAAAACATGTCTCTCCTGTATCGATCTCTACAGCCACAGCAACTGTAGCTCTGTGCTGCAACCTGCCAGCAGTTTGACTTCTCCCCAAATAGGCGCACTCCTCCACTGTCTCCCAAGACAGACAGATCCAGCAAACGCCCAAGAGTCACATGACAGTGGCTGATCTACTTTGAAACTCATGAAGCTTCAGCTTCAGGGGCCCTGGTCCCAGAGGAGTGACAGAAGCAACCTGAGTCCACCGTGCTTAATTTTGGGGGGTCTAGTAGACCCAATTGGAGTTGCATGGAATTGAGCCAAATGGATTCATTTTTTTTGTTGTCTTTCTTTCCATGATTCCAAGGTTTGACAGATGTGGCAAAGGTTTGGCGATCGGTCATGAAACAACCCCATGAAAAAAAATTAGAAGAGTTAACCAGACCTTACCAAGGGACGCGGGTGGCGCTGTGGGTTAAAACACAGAGCCTAGGACTTGCCGATCAGAAGGTTGGCGGTTCAAATCCCCATGACGGGGTGAGCTCCCATTGCTTGGTCCCTGCTCCTGCCAACCTAGCAGTTCGAAAGCACATCAAAGTGCAAATAGATAAATAGGTACCACTCCGGTGGGAAGGTAAAGGGCATTTCCGTGTGCTGCTCTGGCCCGGAAGCTGTATGCCGGCTCCCTCGGCCAGTAAAGCGAGATGAGCACTGCAACCCCAGGGTCGGTAGAGACTGGACCTAATGGTCAGGGGTCCCTTTACCTTTACCTTTAACCAGACCATGGCAGTTCAAGCTTCAGGGTCCCTGAAATGCAGAGCTTTTTTTCTAGCCAGAACTTGCTGGAAATCAGTTTGGGCACCTCTCAGGTGGATGCCATTGCCATTCTAAGAGTGGGGGTGTTCATGGTGAGGTCTGGCACCTCTTTCTCTAGAAAAACAGCATTGCCAAAATGTAGGCCGACCGGCAGTCCGAGCCTGAGGCAAAAGTTGCAAAAGCAATGGATGTGAGTCCTATCTTTGTATAGTAGGCTACATCGCAGTCATGCCCAAGGCTTTTACATCCCTACCCAGTGCCCAGCTCTCTTCATCCTCCATCCATCCAAGCAAAAGGACATGATTAAGGCTGAAAGATAGATATCAGCTAGGTCACAACGCTCAAGGACGTATGGAACAGAGTCGGCGAGGAGAGCAGTGTGGGGAGAAGGAGTGTCCTGAGATGGGTGTGTGGCCTACCAAGAGTCTGAAGAAGCAGGTGGTGAGGCCTGTAGGTTCAGATTCTTGGGCCTGAATCCATACCCTCCAACATTTCTCTGATGAAAATAGTTCCCGGTTCAATTCCTGGCATCTCTAGGTAGGGCTGAGAAAGACTTCTGCCTGGACACCTGCAGAACTGCTTGCTGGTCGGAGCAGACAATAGTGAGCTGCACTGTTTCCATGCACTCCAACATTTCTCTGACGAAAATAAGGACACCCCATTCCATAATGATAATTTTACTATTTATACCCCACACATCTGACTGGGTTGCCCCAGCCACTCTGGGCAGCTTCCAACATATATAAAAACATTCTAAAACATTAAAAAAACAATGTCCCAATACGGCCGTACCTTGAATGCCTTGTGACTCGAACGTTTTGGCTCACCGGAAGTGAGTGTTTTGGTTTGTGAATGTTGCTTGGAACCCATATGCTGCTCCTGCCGCTTCCGACTGAGTGCAGGAAGCTCCTGCAGCCAATCAGAAGCGGCGCCTTGGTTTTTGAACATTTTCAGAAGTCGTATGGACTTCCGGAACGGATTCCGTTTGAGAACCAAGGTAGGGCTGTACAGGATTGCCTTCAGATTGCTCCGGAAGTCGGATAACTCCATGCCCTCCAACATTTCTCCAGTGAAAATAGGACGTCCTGAGGAAAAGTGGGACCTTCTGCATCACATTGGAAACTAGGGCGACATCCCCGGAAAACAAGGAAACTTGGAGGACCTGTGAAACTTCTGGGCCTTGTTCTGAACCTGCCCCATCCCGCTCTGCCTTTCGACACAGACGCACCCTCAGCCTCCAGTGACCTTCGTTCGGAGGAATGTGCTGGAACCCCTCCGTGTTTGGACATGGGGGGTTGCATAGCGATGTGTTAAAGCAATGGGATTATCGCAGGAGATGCCTCGCGAGTGCCACGGTTGTGTGCCAGAGGAGCAGAGACAGGAGCTCATTAACTCTCCCTCCTCCATAGGCCCACGCTCAGAGAGGGATGCTGGCACCGCGCTCCCTGCAACCGAGGAGACAGGGAAGACGTGTAATTAAACATGATACCCGATACACAGCCTTCCACTTGTGCTGCCCTTTCAACCATTTGCATCACGGCTGTGTCTTAGGATCTCAGATAACTTGCCCTTTCATTATCTTCATTAGGGAACTGCTTAGAATGAGGATTTGGGGCCATATTTCAGTTCTTGGCATATGCGTCTCTGGAGATATACAAAATGTTCTGGCGGACAAAGTGCAAGTTTTTAAGCATCGATTTAATGGGAGCACCGTGTTTCGCACGTTAGCCAGCAGATGGCGCCATTTATCATTTATTGACACTGGTGAAACAGCTATTTTCTCCCTTTTAATTTAGAAAGTATTATAACCAAAGTGTTTTCAACTTATTATTATGCATGAGCGAAAAAATCCCATGAATGTGTAAAATTTCTCCCACATTTCCCTTTTTATAACATCATTTACATTCCATATTAATAATTAAAAATCTTCAGGATTTTAATCACTTTTCTCATCACTAAAATATCTAATGGAGAGATCTATCCACCCACCTTCCCCGCACCCCACAACTTGAAGGTGAAATAGAGGGAAACTACTAAGCGGGGGGGGGGGGGGGGGAAGAGACTGCAAAAAGTCATTTGCTCAAGGTGTGCAGAATTGCTTCCTGTTCTTTGTGCGTTGGATGAATAAGGTTTACAAAATCCTCGAGATTTCAATAGTCTTGATGTTAATGGAGAAAAACACACACTATTTTTTATTTTTTTTTGCGGCATGCAAGTTTAATTATGGCGCTGTTTGTCTGATAGCTTGTTACTGTAAATAAAAGAGATAAAAGGAGCCCTTCAGTTGAGTAGCTCCAAAGCTGTGAAATATGTACCCAATTAAAACTATTGGTGTAAGAGGCTAATAAAGTACATGTGGCTCCTCGATGTCTTATTCTAATGAATCTCGGCTAATTTGCTTTGACTGATGAATTTCGGCGTTAGTAGTAGGGGCTGAATAATTATGAAATTTATCACAAGATACAAGGACTCATTAAGTATTACTCAGGTTCAGCTGAGGAATGCTTTCTTTTGTCGTAGGCGCAGTCCTAAGCCTAAAACAATTAGGAGGCGCCTAAGAGGGCCCAGTTTGCCTTCCAGCTGATGAGATCCCATTCACAAGGGCGTAGGACTGAGGGAAGGAAGGTCACAGCATGGAGAAGGCACCTGTGTTTCATTAGGAGACAGCGAAATCTGCCGCGGCAAGTCCGTCCTGGAAAGAAATATTTATTGCAGCAGCCGCTCTCTTTTAATCCGCCCACCAGGATACTTTTCGTCACATTTTGAAAGAGGAAACGGGAGGACAGGACTTATGATGATTGGGTTTTTATAAAGAAAGTTAAGACTGGAGGACTTTGAAAGAGCCTGTTGCTCAGTCCCCACCCAAGCGGTCTTCATTTGACAGTTTGTCCCCCCCCCCCCGTTTTTCAGAAGCAAATCAGTGTTGAGTACCTAAGAATGCAAGCCATTTCTCCTTCAGAGAAGTTTGGTGTAAATCAGGCTTCATAATCTCTCTTGTCTGAGTCTTTCCGACCTGCCAGGAACTGAGCCCTTCTCCTCAATTTCCATTTCTAAATGGACTTTCTACTTCGGTAGAATCATAGAATTGGAAGGGACCACAAGGGTCATCTAAGTCCAATTTCCTGCAATGCAGGAATCATTTGCCCAATGTAGGGATCGAACCCATAACCCTGAGATTAATTGTCTTATGCTCTACCAACTGAGGTGTAAGCAGCTTGTTGCCCAGCCCGTTTGTCTTGTGGTCCTTGGCCGAAACACTTGTTCGGGTCATCCCTTCTGTTATGTACTGAGCTGAATCCTAGAACAATAGGATCCAGAATGCAGCAGTCTGATTGGTCCGCAGGAGCCACCCAATCAGGCTCCTGGATGAAGTGAATCAGCAACCTGATTGGCCTGCAGGAGCAGCCAATCAGGCTTCTAGAGGAAGTGAATCCGCAACCTACAGGAGCAGCCCAGATTTAGCCAATCACGCGGGGCCCATTGTGTAAATAATGTCTATATAGCTAGACGTTTTGGGGAAAGTTTCATTCATTGCTATTACGAGCTGAATAAAGAACATGAAATTCACACTCAACTCCGAGTATATTTCACCTTCCAATCCTATATCTTCATAATCTGAATGGAAGGTGACACTCCTACTATAGAGAATAAATAGACCACACTGGTCTTCCAGCCTCTTATCTTATACTAGTCAATCTGGCTCAAAAGTGTACTTAACCTCAACCTTTTGCAGCATTTTTCTCCTGAAGAAAGGTAGGAAAATGATTTGAAGCAGTGCCATTTTTCTTGAAAAAGAGGTGCCTGAACTCACCACGAATGCCTCCCTTGTTCTCTTATAATGGCAATGGCGCTCATCTGAGAGGTGCCGGAACTGATTTTCTGGCAATTTCTGGCTGAGAAAAAAGCCCTGATTCTGAAAAAAAAAAACACATTCCAAGCTTCAAATCCATAAATAATACTTTGAATTTACATACAATTTAAGGCGCACTGTGGCTGAAATGTTCAACTTTGGTTGGGTCATGGCCAATATGAGTCTCAATGTCTTAAGATTAATTATCCCTTATCTATTTAAATTTGAAGTGTTGCACAGGAATTTGAAGCTGGAGATGGCCATTTTCAGATGGTATGGAGCTTGTTTGTCTGTCTTAGTCAGGGGTGTCCAAACTTTTTTCAAAGAGGGCCAGATTTGGTGAAGTGAACATGTGTGAGGGCCGACTGAATATGTTGAGCTTTTTTTTTAGGATTGAAGTTTAGCTTTTTCTACAATTTGACCCCGAAGGGGTGATTCTGGGAGGCTTTCAGTATGTGATAGAGCTTATCTTCCTGAGAACTTTGGCCTGTGTTGTGCTTTCGTTGCAATATGTTTGGAGTTAAACTTCTCAGAGGACTGTTAGTCCGGTCAGTTGGGAAAGAGGACAAGACTCCTTCTTGCACTTTTAATAGAGAGAGGTGCCATACAAGTGATGCTTGCGGATGCAGCTGCCTGGCGTTCTTGTCCCACCTGTCGAATGCGCATGCAGAAACCAGGAAAGGATCTGCACAGGTCCAGATGTGCAGAGACCAGATGTGTGATAGGGGCCCATCAAACTCCATTCCCACATAGGCCCCCTCTTTTTCTTTGTGGCCGAATAGCAAAGCATTGACGGGCTTCCCTGAGTATAATCTGATGCCATTAGGAAACAATGTAAAATCCATTCTGTTTTAAGAATCTCATAAATTCAAATCCACTTTTTGTTATTTTGAGGTGGAGGGGAGAAGGTTGGAATGACTCATGTTTTTTAGGAGGTTGGCAATGCGAGGACATTCAGTTACCCCAGCTGTCAGGAAGTCTCAGCGAGCGAGGGAGGATTTGTCACAATTTCTGACGTTAATTGTCACATTTATCAATTATGCTAATAATGGAGGCACTTCATCACTGGCACTTATTTCCCATTCTTTTGCTGCCCCAAGTTGCTCGACAAGTGATGCAGCCTTGTTTAGGCTGTAGTCCTAAGCAAAGTTGCTAGAGAGCAGGTGTAATATACTCTGGCATGAACATTCATACAGGGCAGCACATAGTGAGAAGATATATGAGGATCGAGACTATTGCGCTAATCAATAAATGGACCAATCCTGGGCTTTCAACTAGCCTTGTTGACTTGCAGAGCAATCCTAACTACAGAAAGCTGGCGTAAATTATATTGGCATCAGCGGGACGCGGGTGACGCTGTGGTCTAAACCACTGAGCCTCTTGGGCTTGCCGATCAGAAGGTCGGCAGTTCGAATCTGCACAACGGGGTGAGTTTCTGTTGCTCTCTCCCAGTTTATGCTAACCTAGCAGTTCAAAAGCACACCAGTGCAAAAAGATAGATAGGTACCACTGTGACAGGAAGGTAAACGGCGTTTCCGTGCGCCCTAGTTTCCATCATGGTGTTCTGTTGTGCCAGAAGCGGGTTAGTCATGCTGGCCACATGACCCGGAAAGCTGTCTGTGGACAAACGCCAGCTCCCTCGGCCTGAAAGAGAGATGAGTGCCGCACCCAGCCTTTGACTGGACTTAACTGTCCAGAGCTCCTTTACCTAGACAGGGAATGTCTAGCGGAAATCTAACCAGCACGCAAGGGATTAGAGTGCTAGACCTGTGAGACCGGGGCTCAGCCATGAAGCCCACTGGCTAACCTTGGGCCAGTCAACACCTTTCAGGGAGGTAGGAGGGGGTAGTTGTTTTGTTCTTTCTGATTTAACTATTTATTTGTGCTTTTATCTTGTATTTTTATCTTGTGAACCACCCAGAGATCTTTTGATGAAGAGTGGTATATAAATCTAATAAACCATCATCGTCATTGTCCTGTACCAGCAAACTAAAGGAGGGGTTTGGGACCACAGCTTAGTGGAAGAGCACATGCCGTCATGCAAAAGGGGTTAGGTTCACCCCTTGGCTTCTCCAGGTTGTTGTTTTTTTAAGGGCCAGGTTCCAGGTGATGTGAAGGACTGCTGCCTGAGACCCAAGGGAGCCATGGCCCCCTGGAAAAGACAATATTGGGTTAGATTAGGGCTGCAAAATGGCATCTGGGCAGATTGTTGCTGAATTGGCAAAATGTCCGGGAAAACCTGAACGTATGGCAAGTAGGGCGATTTTTTCAAAAAAATGCTTAAAAATAAAAAAAGCCCCAAAACTGTTTTTTTTTGGGGGGGGGGGCGGGGAGATGTTTCCAAAAATAGCTTTTTAAACAGCATGTGGCTCAGCTGTGGCATGAATCATGTGCATGTTGATGCCCAGCAGAAGTGCTAAACAGAGCTCAAGGCCATATAACCAGATTAGGTAACACCACTGTCTTAATGATGGAATCCGACCTCTGACATATCAACATCAGTGGCAGATCTAGCATCACTAAAATGGTGGCAATGGAGAGTTTAGGCCTGCAAAGAAGTACTCAAGGCAACTAAGGCATAGAGTTCGCCCCCCCCCCACCAAAAAACCAAAACACTTGGAGCCAGGTTAGGGTCTCAGGTGTCATACCTATGTGACTACATCTACATAAATAACTGGGGAATATTGTGTGAATCATGCAACAGAGTTTCTGCAGCCGTCATTTTTGTTATCGCCCTGCAATTGCGGTAGTTATTGGATTTTTATTGCTGCTTTATTAGCAATGTTGCTTGTGCATTATGCGGGTTCCTATGTGCACAGAATGTAATTTGTAAACATTTCAGATGATTGAGGGAACCAAGCAGTCCAGATTCTCCCATTTTAAATCCTTTCATGCCAAGCTGTGTTCGTTCTCAAGAGCAAAAAGACACTTGTGGAAGAACAGCTCTGAAATATACTGGGAGTCGAGTGTGAATTTAATGCTCTTTATTCAGCTCATAGTAGCAATGACTGAAACTTTCCCCAAAATGTCTAGCTTTATATACATTATTTACACAATGGGGCCAGCATGATTGGCTAATTCCGGGCTGCTCCTGCAGGCCAATCAGGTTGCTGATTCACTTCATCCAGGAGCCTGACTGGCTGCTCCTGCAGGCCAATCAGACTGTGGCATTCAGGATCCTATTGTTCTAGGATTCAGCTCAGTACATAACAAGCTCCAAAGCCCTTTCCAGGAATTGGCTTAGAAGTTAAGTCTAAACTCCTGGAGGCTGCCCATCTGAAGTGGGGAACTTATGACCAGGAGTCTCCATGGGATACAGGAAGCTTCCCGCTTTGGACAGATGGCCTCCACAAGTTGATGAGCAATGGGATTGGCTGAATCTCACCCAGTGTTAAAATGTGTCATATAAACAGGAGCAGCCAGGAGGGACATTCATTTCCACTGCCCTTCCAGCAGCAAGACCGTTGGTGTTTTGCAGGGCAGGCTACTGGTGATGAGGTTGGAACACTGTGCTATCTGCTCCAGTACATAAATACAAACATTTAACTGGAGATGCTGGGATCTGACTTTGAATCCTTCTGCATGCAGAAACTGTGTACTTCCATCGAGCTATGCTTCCCTCCTTGGCTCCTGCTGGCTACTTCACTTGGTAGCAGGGATAGCTAACATGCTGCCCTCTATGCGTTGTTAGACTCCAGCTCCCAGCCAGCCTCTGCCAGAGCAGTCAATAGATGACAGGAGCGAGCAGCAATAAATCACACTGAGTGAGTTGGAGTTAACCCTTTATTAGCAAAACAGGATCTACATAGGAGTGTCAGACCCAACGAGCAGAGCAACTCATCTCCGTCAGGCCTCGCGCCCGTGAAGCAGTTGCCAAACCTGCTCTCCCCGCAGCCGCCTATGTCTCCTCTTCTCTATGTTTTCCCCCAAGCAATCAGAGACTGTGCCTGCCTTTGCTCCTCCCGTTTCATGCCCCTCCTGATTCTGGGAGAGGGGAGCTGGATGCAGTAGGAGATAGCAACACCCATGCCTCTTCACAAGCCTAACCCATCTCTGCCTCGTGGTCTCCCCCCTCTCTCGCTTCAGCTTCTGGAATTCTCTCTGTCACAGACTCTCCCCGCTCACTAAACTCTGTTGCCTCTCCATCTTGTGACGACAACTCCTGCCAGTCTTCTCCCTCTGACACTCATAGTCATCCCACCACCACTCCCTGGGCTCTGAGCCTTCTTCCCTTGCTGGTTCCTCCCACCATTCCTTTGTATCCAACCAGCCCATGACAATAGTCAGGGACGGTGGGAACTATGGTAGGCCCTCAGCTCCCCAAAGTCACCATGGCTGGCTACCCCATCCCACTGTGTTGGTGAGGTACAATACATTGTTTGCAATTACACAAGGTTGTTGTGTTTTTTTAAGGTTCAGGAAGTAAAGGGGGAAGTGGGTTAAAAATCTTGTATTCTGGCTACAGATGGCCCTATGTTAGTCATGTTTACATCAAGAAAACATCTTTTTTACCACAGCAAAGATCTTGATTTCAAAAGTCTTAAGCCCCTTTAACTCTGCGTTGGGGTAGGAACCATTACATTCGGTCCCTACGCCCCAATCTTCTTCCAAACCCACCGTTGTTAAGTTATAAATACCCAGCTTCTAGCAAATGCTAACTTTTTCACTTTTGATTTTCTGCCATGCGCCTCCTTCCACTCTTTCAACTTTTATGGCATGCCCGCAGTGTGTGTCTGATAGGCCCAATGTGCATTGCTGTTCAGTGTTCTTTTTAAGGTTCAGTAATTAGGTAAGTAGCCCGTCTGAAAAACAAACAGAACAGAAACAGGCCATTCCTGATGGTCGTTCCCCCCTCTCCACCCTCAGAACTTTTGTATTCTTTTTTCCAAAGGAAGGGGGGGGGAATCAATAGTGTTTTAATGTGTGGCTAACTTGCCAGATGGAAACTGTGGCTCCCAAGCCTGGAGAGATTCTACAGTGCCTTTACAGAACAAACTTCCCCAGAGTGTTAATCATCCCTAATTTGGAGAGACCCTTTCTAAGGTTGACAGACAAAGGTCATTGTCGAAGGCAGGCTGATGCTTTGTAAGCTGTGCTGGCAGCCACAGAATAATGAAGCAGATATCTGCCAATTTGGAAGTGAACAGAGACGAACAGTGTGTTTCCCATACGTTACTATAAAATGGCTGTGTTTAAATACAATTTACCTGGCTGGATATGAACCTGCGGCCTCCGGGGGAATGGCTCGGTATGTTTGCTGAGTGATCTCTCTGTATCGTCTTATCTCTGGCATGGCCGCTTTGGCATTTCAAAGGTGATACTTTGCCGACTTTCTTGAATGGAGAGGATTGAATGACGCAGTGTTTCCTTGGGGAGTACTGGTCCCTTCCCTCGGCAGGACTCAAGAGATCATAGTTGAATGAGGGCGAGACCAAGGCTCAGGGGTAAAGGACATGCTTTGAATGCAGAAGGTCCAGTCCTTAGCATTAAAAGGAATAGGCAGCAGGTGATGTGAAGGACCTCTGGCTAGGACCCTGCTCTGCCACTGCTAGTCAGAGAGACTGTTCTGGACTAGATGGGCAAACAGTCTCACCTGAAAGAAGGCAATTCCATTAGTAAACACAGGTGGTCAAATGCCTACCTGCTTGGAAGTCAAGTGGGGCTACAGATGAAGGACCCTGCATGAGATACAGGAAGGGAAAATCTCTCAGGGTGAGAGGCTGGGAGAAGAGAGGGTGTGAGCTGCTTTTCTGTATGGGACAAAAGTTAAAATATATCTGTGGGGCAGGATTCTATCTTTTCTCTGTTCTTCTATTCTTTTTTTGTGTAATTAGTTAGTCTTTCATTGTAATGTGAAAAGTCTTAATAAAACTTTACCAGGGGTTGGGAGTAAAGGAAGTCAAATGGGGCCACCCTAAATTAAAGGGATGGTTTCTTTATTTGTTGGGGATTCTCTTGGTATGCAGAAGTTTATATTGCTGTACAGTGGTACCTCGGGTTACAGACGCTTCAGGTTACAGACTCCGCTAACCCAGAAATAGTACCTCAGGTTAAGAACTTTGCTTCAGGATGAGAACAGAAATCCTGCGGCGGCAGCGCAGCAGTAGCAGGAGGCCCCGTTAGCTAAAGTGGTGCTTCAGGTTAAGAACAGTTTCAGGTTAAGTATGGACCTCCAGAACGAATTAAGTACTTAACCTGAGGTACCACTGTAAGTTTAAAAAAGTTTTTTTAAAAAAATAATAATACCCAAGATGACCCAAGAAGGATCTACTAGGTTCCAGGATTAAAGGCAGAGAGATAAAGAGATATTGAAATAACTCATCTTGTGGTTCCATGATAACATGGGATACCAAAGAGAGGAGCTGGGAGTCTTTGCTTCTCCATTTTTTTTGGAGTAATGCGCAATGCTGCACCATCAAAGCAGTGCTAAAATTCTATGGGGTAACTCTGATTTCCACCTCGGAATTGGTGCAAAACACTGCAAAACAAACAAAAATAAAAAAAAACACCTGCAAGACTTTGGCACCAGTTTGGAGAGGGATCCCAAATGTTGGGGTTCACAGTTAATTTTCCTGTCGAAAAGGAAGTTGTGGTCTGGCAGACTGTGCGAGTCTCTCAACTTAGCCTATGGCTTGATCCCTAGAATGCAAGGGTGAAAGCTGAATGGAAAAATTGGGAGAAACAGAAGGCAGGAGGAGAGAGGAAGGCTGCCTGCTCAAGCATGAGGGTGTCTTATAAGGACAAGATTAGGGTTGGAGAAAATGCTTGACTCTAAAAACCTTGCCTTTCTGTGCTACGCAGGGATGTTTCAGGAGGCTCTTAGTGGGAACGCATCTTCATTTCAGGAGATTAAAATCAAGCCACACTATGCTTTAAACTTTTAAAAGTAGTTGCAGAGTGTTTGATAAAAGAGAGACATAAAAGAGCTGTGTGGGGGCACAGCCCATTGATGGCCTCCTCTTAGCAAATTAATTCTCTGCTCTGCATACTGGGGGTTAAGTGCCACGTAAATCATAATCCTCTATGTTCAAGGTGGACAGGCAACATACTTCAGCTTACTGCCTTGGCTTTCTCCATCAGTCATGAAGTCTTATTCTATTGACATTTCTGGAAACTCCTTTCTTGTGTCATCCTCAGATCGCAGCGATCTGCCATTTGTAGTTCCATTTTTTAAAAAAAACAAAAAAAAAACAAACATCCCCAAACCTTTCCCATTGCTGTTTCTGAATTGTGATTCCTGATTTCTCTAAATCATATAGATGTTGTTGTTGTTTAGTCGTGTCCGACTCTTCGTGGCCCCATGGACCAGAGCATGCCAGGCACTCCTGTCTTCCACTGCATCCCGCAGTTTGGTCAAACTCATGTTGGCAGCTTCGAGAACACTATCCAACCATCTCGTCCTTTGTCTTCCCCTTCTCCTTGTGCCCTCCATCTTTCCCAACATCAGGGGCTTTTCCAGGGAGTCTTCTCTTCTCATGAGGTGGCCAAAATATTGGAGCCTCAGCTTCATGATCTGTCCTTCCAGTGAGCACTCAGGGCTGATTTCCTGAAGAATGGATAGGTTTGATCTTCTTGCAGTCCATAATTCAAAAGCATCAGTTCTTCGGCGATCAGCCTTCTTTATGGTCCAGCTCTCACTTCCATACATCACTACTAGGAAAAACATAGCTTTAACTATACGGACCTTTGTTGGCAAGGTGATGTCTCTGCTTTTTAAGATGCTGTCTAGGTTTGTCATTGCAATCATGTAGATAGCCAAAAGAAAAAAGTGTCAGCCATATGCTGATGACATGCAGTTCTACTTCTCTGTAACACCAGAGTTGGGAGAGGCCGGGCATGATCCGGACTATTGTCTGGGTACAGCGGTGGGGTGGATAAGGACCAGTATCTTGGGAAGACAGACATTTTGAGTTGGCGGTGTGGGATATTTGCAATGCATGTTTGCTAGATAGGCACATGATAGGAGCTGTAGCTCACAGAGTTTTCCTGTAAATTTGCTAGAGAGGGCTCTGAGAGCCACTCCTACATAATCATATATATTCCCCTTACCTTTTTTGCCTCTCTTCCCTCTTACATCTTCATCTCATCACCAAGCCAGAAATGTGAGAACAACTAAGTCATCTTAAGCATGCCTTTGTAATTGAACTACCATTTTAAGTCTGTCTGAACAAAGCTGCTGTAACTGTTATTTTGCAACGTTGAGCAAGTAAATGGTTTTTGGGTGTGTGTTTTTTACCTTTTACAAGATTGTTTGTGCGATCATTGCTTTAAGGAGAAAAAAAGGGGGGATTTGCCTTGAGAACCCTGTCTGCCTTAAAGCACCCTGGATTACAAAACTAAAAGGCGAAAACTAGCCTATTTAAGCAGCCATACCTACAGCACCTGAAAAATGTGCATTGAAACACATAAAGACTAAAAGTGACCACTGGTGTTCATAGCTAGGGATGATGGGAGCTGTAGTTCAACTTTTGGCGACCCAACTTTGAGAAAGTCTGTATAGGCTCATTCAAGACTTCCTGGACTCTGACTTTTACTTTTTCATTGAATGTTGCACATGTATTGTTTTTAAGCTACAACTATCTGACGTTTAGAAGACATCTGAAGGCAGCACTGTTTAGGGAATGTTTTTAATGACTGATGTTTTAATGTATTGTTAATCTTTTGTTGGAAGCCGCCCAGAGTGACTGGGGAAACCCAGCCAGATGAGTGGAGTATGTATAAATAAATAAATAAATAAATAAATAAATAAATAAATAAATAAATAAATAAATATAATTATTATTAAGCAACCCATTTAGAGAGATTTTTTAAAATATAAAGTGGTATAATTTTCAATTAATAAATTCACAAGTCAGGGTGTCTAGTTCAGAGCAAAAATGCAAAGATCTGGGAAGATTCATAGGAACCGTAAAATAATCCTTTCAGCGGCTTTGAGATAGGTTTCCAGTTTTTATCTGTATGTGTCTGTGTCTATTTAAAAAAAACCCTCAACAATGCCCACCCTCCTGCCCCATGTTGCCTCACACTTTATCTAGGATTTCTTTATTAACCCTCTTTAAGTTTTCAGGCTGACACCTGTGCTATTGTATGGCTTATAAAATTTTAAAGCTGATAGTATAACAATCTCAAATAATAACACTGTGGATGTTCACAGGCAACCGGGGAGATATAACTTGGAAAGTCACAGGAGGAAGAAAGAGTTCCTGTGTGTATGTCTTCTGGTCTGAAACATGCTTGTTATTTTGCAGTTCTGGAAAGCGAAGCTGTGTTGCATCTGAGGATCTTTCTGACTAATTAGTTTCTGGCACCCAAAATGGCACATTTGCAACTCATTTGTTGAGCACAGCCCACACACCTTTCCTTTATCTTAGAGACGGCATCTTCCCATATGAACCAGCCCGGCCTCTGTGAATGGCCTTGTAGACCCTGCTCTCTGTTCTGTCCAGCCATTAAATGAGGTAGGAAGCTACAAGAGACAGAGCTTTCTTGGTGGCGATGCCAAGACCTTGGAAAGTCCTGCTCCAGAGCCACTGGACTCCATCTCTAGATAGTTGGCAAGTCTTTCTTTTATTGCAGTTAGCTTTTGAAGTATGGTATGACTAATTATTTTTAACCGGTGAGCTAGAGCAGTATTCGGTGCTTTTGCATAAGTGTTATACAGTGGTACGTCGGGTTAAGAACTTAATTCGTTCTGGAGGTCCATTCTTAACCTGAACCTGTTCTTAACCTGGGGTACCACTTTAGCTAATGGGGCCTTCCGCTACCGCCGTATGATTTCTGTTCTCATCCTGAAGCAAAATTCTCAACACAAGGTACTATTTCTGGGTTAGCGGAGTATGTAACCTGAAGTGTCTGTAACCTGAAGTGTCTGTAACCCGAGGTACCACTGTATGGGGTTGCCATATTTCAATAAGTGAAGAAGGGTGGGGGAACGCACCACAAAGTTTGTTTCTTTTATTGCGGGCCCAGTCGCAGTGTTACCACCTCCTCCCCAGGCAGTGGCTGAATGTAAAATGAGATTAATAAACTCAAGCAGGCAATGTTCTGGGTTAGAAATGACCACAACTTTATTGATTACAGTTATAGGTGGAGTTTTGGCTCTGGCATTGGGTGTACAGTGGTACCTCAGGTTAAGAACTTAATTCATTCCAGAGGTCCGTACTTAACCTGGAACTGTTCTTAACCTGAAGCACCACTTTAGCTAATGGGTCTCCTGCTGCTGCTGCGCCGCTGGAGCACAATTCCTGTTCTCATCCTGAAGCAAAGTTCTTAACCTGAAGCACTATTTCTGGGTTAGTGTAGTCTGTAACGTGAAACGTATGTAACCTGAAGCGTATGTAACCTGAGGTACCACTGTACAGCTGTTCCAGCTGCCCCAGAGGAAAAAAACCATATAATTAATTTTTAAAAGGTAAGGGAATTTGGTTCCTCCCAGTTCCTGCTCAAAACCCCCCCTGGTGTTATAGGTTGAGCGATTGAATGCAAAGGACACCACACCTGTATTACTGAAAGGTTCAGCTTTGCTCACTTCCGCTTTGGCCAAAAGTCCCTCCTATTGTAAGAACCTCTGTTCAGGAACTTTGTGTTTCTTTGTCCTAATCATAGTTCCTGCTGGATGTATTTGCCCTGAAGGTCATTTACCCATATGGATGCCATGCACATAGTGGGAAGAGGAAAAGCATGTGCCAAGGAGTCTGGTCATTTGAATGTGTGGAGCTGTAATAAAACTGGCAATCGTGTTGATTGGCTGCTTTGGAGAGGTCCCACCCACATTCCCACCAAAGAGATGGAGCCGTGCGATTGACTTGGCTGCTGTGTTAGCAAAGGGTTGTAGCTCAGTGGCCCGGCATCTGCCTTGCATGCGGAAGGTTCCCGGTTCAAACCCTGGCATCTCCAGGTAAACCTGGAAGAGAACCCTGGAGATCAACTGCCTGTCAGTGACAATACTGAGCAAGAGGGGACCAGTGGTCTGGCTCACTATAAGGGAACTTCCTATGGGATCAGGGACTTGGACCTCATACTCATAAAGAGATTGCCTTTTCCAATATATCTTTGCATGTTCTTCTGATCATGTGTTTCATGATTCCAGGGGTGCCAACTTGAACAAAATATTGGGAGGGGGGAAGGTAAGCACTGCCCCGTATGGGTGATCACATAAGGCAGTGCACACACACCCTTTGAATGGCAACGCCCATCAACTTTTTAAGGGGGGCGGCTCCCTCAAATATTTTATTGAGGGACAAAGATGCACCCCCAGGGTCTAGGAGTTGGCTCCTATGACTGCTTCACCCTAAAGAACTTGTTAAAGGAGATTTTATCAAATGTTGTTCGCATTTTCATTGTATTTTTTCCAGTGTAAACTGCTTAAGGATTTGAATTTTATTAGTGCCTGTCCACTGTGGCAAATTACATAACATGCAATTTACTTAATGAATTACACAAATTACATAGTTATTACATTTGAGTTTCCGTGGCAAAAAAAGCAACGAATAAGCTTTAACAACATTATTACTACTACTACTACTACTACTACTACTACTACTACTACTATTACTATTATTATTTCTGGATTTATGCTGGACATGGGATAAATAAGCCATTTCCACTTCTGTTTCTGTTGAAATTCTCTGACTTCCCTGCTCTGCATGGGACATTTTATTTCAGGTTCCACTTGTGAAACGTGCAAATCACTTTACAGGGGGAAGGGGGCAACTGCGAGGCTAAGGAGACCGGTCCATTTGATTCCAAAAACGTGGCAGCTTACAGGTTCCGAATATGAAAATAAGGAAAGAAACAGAAACTTTTACAGACTTTTACAAGAAAAAAAGACTCCCAAGCACTCAGCCAAATGTAATTGTCCCCCAACACAAGCCAGATCCTGTCAGCATACTGAGGAAAGCCATGAGGTGGTGGGGTGGGTGGGATTCTGTTTCATTTGGTGATGTACGAACGTTAAAAAAATAATTCTTTATGTTTTAATTGCAGCAGGAGTGGGAAATTTATCTGGGGACCACAGCCCAAAAAGAAAAACCCACGGTATAGAGAGAGAAGCACAGCCGTAAAATCGGGCGTGTATGTTTGCCAAGCTCTGCCTGCTTTTCTCTTAGGGATTCTATAGCTTCCCTTCATTCTTCACTTCTCTCATATTACAGAAAGAAGGTAATTTTTCCTGGCCATTTACTAAAGCTCATTAAAGACCGGAGAGAACAAACAATGCTACTCCTCAGAGGCTACCATTCAAAGTCACACTGCAATTCTCTCTTCTAATACTTGAGACATATTAATTATTCCTTAGTGAAAAGTGTATAATTCCTATTCTTCATTTTGCTGGGCGGGGGTGGGCTGGGGACAAATAATAGGAAGTTTCCATCTGAGTGAAAAGCTGTCTGAACTGAAGGGAAATGAGGAGGGGAAAGTGTGTTGTTCTAAGACGAGTAAAAGCAATTATTCTAATAATAATTCGAGGGATATTAATGTCTTTCTAAAGTGGATTGCTTTCAAGTAAACACTTAGGTTGAGAGAAGCTGTTTTATTTATTAATCATTCCAAAAAGTTCGCTCTTTTAAATGATCAGCTTCGTTGACACATAATGGATTTAGTTAAGTGGCAACTTGAAAACGTCGAAAAACTTTTGTAACCAGAGACTAATTTGTTTAATGCATTGAAAATGTTGTGCAGACATGAAACTACATATTAAACTTCAAAGGCAAATGCTCCAGAGATTAAATCATTTTAAAAGCAGGAGCAGTGGCATTAGCAGTTATGCATTACACATAACAGATTTTAAAATTCACCTACCTATCTGTTTTTTGGTGGGAGGGAGGGATGAAACTTAGGTGTTCGCTGACCTGCTTTCCTTCATCTCAGGACTGCGGTGCAGCGCCTGCGTTTAATGTCTGAACCAAAAATTTGAAAGGGGAAATATTTTCTTTTGTATCTCTATTAATTAGTCCTGTCTCCATTTGCCCAGCATATAGTGCTGTTGACATCACCTTTTCCGTATCCTTTAAAGAGTCCCAGGAGAAATCTATTGCAGAACAAAAAACGAAAAGTTGGGGGGGGGGGAGAGAGAATACATTTGGAAACCATTTTATCCCTCAATTACCAACCAAAACGTATGGAAAAGATTTACGCTCTATCTGATTTACACCATAATTATACTTTGAAAGCTTGGAAATAAGTGGCATGATCCTCAGAATCATTAGTTACTCTACCCAGTGTAATTGGTGTAAACTAATGAGTTTACTGGATGGCTGACCCTTAATTACTGATTAAAGTTAAAGCAGAACTCGAACCAATCCAAAGCTAGTTTGCTTTCAAAAGCTCAGAACTCTTTCTTATTTTTTATTTTAAAAGAACACATTTCTAAAGTAAGCTGCTTTATGATTAGCTGAGGCACATGGCACAAGCCTTTTTAAAGCAATCACATGCAACTTCTTAACAACGGTACAGCAAGCTACTTTTACTCTCATTAATTAAGGTCCATCTGACAAACGTGGAATAAACTAAGGTCATGATCTAGGGCCTTTTAAACTTGAGGGAGGGGAGAGAGAGTTGTTTTTGTTTGGTACTATGCTATGCATTTTTGTGCCTTTATATTTTAAGCTGCCCTGCGATGCTTGGAGGAACAACAGTATAGAAATTTATTTGATGATGATGCCCTTTAATGCCCTTTCCTAGAATGCTCCATTCCATCCCCTCTTCCCCTTAGATTTCCATTTCCTCACAACAAACATTCTGTGCCCATGAAGCACACTCAGTATTTACTGAGTGTAAGATTCCTTAAGATGCCACCTAAGATTTCTCCCTCCCCAAAATCCCCTCTACTTCTGCAGAACTTGGGGCTCCCTTGATCACGCTGTTACTTGCCTCTTGCATCTCATTCGCCTGTTTGCGCTGCTTCCCTATTGGTACTCACAAGATGTGTTCACTATTGGGAGGAGTGATAAGAGAAAGCACAGAATCCTTCAACTGGGAACTCTTTATCTGCAACGGTCTAATAGCAGATCCGGCGTGCATTTATATCATGTAAGGATCCACTGATTTCTAGGCTCCTTGGCTCTGAACCAGGGCGTCACGTGAACCAGGTTTGAGCCCGGCAACCTGCCTCCGTTATGGTGGGACTTGGCCTAGGAACATAAATGGGAGATTAATATATACTCATCCCCCAGCTAAAAGAGATAAATCTGTTCCTGGTAGCAGATGGCCTTTTGTGGAAACTTTCTAAGCCAGATGACAGATCGCATTATGATCGGGTGCTATACTTTGCAGCAGCCTGACACTATCCTAAGCTACCTCCACATGACAGCACCAGTCCATTTTGATGCATTGCTAAGTTCCATAATTGTGGGCTAGCCACTGAAAATGGCATTTCGTACATGCCATTAAAAGTGTACTCTTCAGTGTATCTTAGGTATGTTGTTGTTGTTTATTTGTTTAGTCGGGTCTGACTCTTCGTAACCCCATGGACCAGAGCATGCCAGGCACTTCTGTCTTCCACTGCCTCCCGCAGTTTGGTCAAACTTATGCTGGTAGCTTCGAGAACACTATTCAACCATCTTGTCCTCTGTCATCCCCTTCTCCTTGTGCCCTCCATCTTTCCCAACATCAGGGGCTTTTCCAGGGAGTCTTCTCTTCTCATGAGGTGGCCAAAGTATTGGAGCCTCAGCTTCAGGATCTGTCCTTCCAGTGAGCACTCAGGCTGATTTCCTTAAGAATGGATCGGTTTGATCTTCTTGCAGTCCATGGGACTCTCAAGAGTCTCTTCCAGCACCATAATTCAAAAGCATCAATTCTTCGGCGATCAGCCTTCTTTGCGTGGACAGGCGGAGTCCCCAGATCCCGCGCGGTCCCCACGTCATGTGGAATAACAACTCAAGACAACATGCTATGGGATTAAATTGGCCACAACTTTATTAAATTTCAAATGTGGGTAGACCTTGGCTCAGGCATTGGGCGTTCTCCCTCCCCAGTCCCCAGCCGGGGACCTACGGAGCATCAGGGTTATCCAGTGTGTGTGGGGCGGATGGGCCGGCTCTGGAGAACATATTTTCAAGCAGAGATAGCCGCCCCCGTAACGCCGCCGCCGCAGGGAAGAGCAATGACGACCTTTCGGCGTACGGTCAAAGCCTCCCTTCAGAAAACCCCTTTAACGGGGAACCCTGGTATCGCCACTGCAAAGAGGAAGATGGACAAAAGGATTCCGCCCAAGGCCTGATACCGCCAAAGTTGTGACGTTTTGCTATGGGAAAGGCGAAACCTGCCAATGCAGGGAAATTCCTTTCCGGCCCTTTAACAGCGACCTTAACGTAGCAGCGCCTGCATACCTGTGAAGAAAAGTTAACCTGCAAAACCTGTGAAGAAAAGTTAACCTGCAAAATGAGACGTTAACTGAGGGTGGGTAGGGTGGGAGAAGCTCTGGAGCCAAGAGAGGATTCCCAGGTAAGATCCTCCCTCTATTGTGTGGGCAGGTAATCCCTCCCCTACCTGGCCTGGTCTCCTTGGCAACGCTTCCCCCAGGTGGGATTGGACAACTGACTGAGGTAGGCGGAGACCTCCAGGTATCCCACCTGAGGAAAGGCAAAGCCAAGCCTATGGTGTTGGAGCCGCTCCAGATCTAGGCCTGCACGCGTCCACGCAAAGAGCGCCCCCCGTTTTAAACGGGGAGCGGTCATTATGGTCCTGCTCTCACTTCCATACATCACTACTGGGAAAACCATAGCTTTTACTATACAGACCTTTGTTGGCAGGGTGATGTCTCTGCTTCTTAAGATGCTGTCTAGGTTTGTCTTAGGTATGTACTTTGGGCCTAACCCTTTGGAAGCCTGGTCCTTTGATTCCTCACCAGCCGGCTTTCCTCTTGAGCCTCTAGTGCTGGCTTCATCCGCAGAAATCATTGGGCAATGCTTTTCTTGGCTTCTTAACCTGCCTCTGCCCAATTTGTCCTGCTTCTCCTCTCCCCACTGCCGCCAGCACTCCCACTGCCCAGGAGAAGCCCCCCTGACTTCCAAGAAGTTTTTTGGGGGGTACAGCACTCTGCACTGGAGAGGAAGGGATGAGGAAATTCCCTTTGCACAATTGTCCCTGCACTCTGGATGCAACCCAGTCTTTTTCAACGAACCCCCCCCCCCATAAGCAAACGGAGGATTCCATCCTTAGAGGTTTATCAGTCGAAAACACAATGTTAAATTGTTTCTGGAGATGTCCAACTGGAATGTGGCAAGTATGGTGGATATAGAGTTTCTCCTCTTTTACTTACGAGTTTATAAACTTCTAATCGGAGGCTACCTAGAAACCAGAAACATCAGGCCTTCCTTTCTTAACAGAAATACTATTATAGTGAATAAAATATACAGGCCATGCTTAAATGGATTAGCTGCTTTCTGATTGGATGAACCACAACATAAATCTCTTTCCTTCAGCCAAGCAGAGTGCAGCTATTCAGTAACGGTAAGATGAGCAACTGTCACTTTGCTGCACCAACATACATCAAGGCAAAAATAATTCCATTTTCATCAGTCATGTAGTAAAATAGAAATATGCAAAGCAATTGCAAGAGAATCTCAGGATCCAGGATACTGACTCTGAAAATAAATCTCCTGGCTTTGTCTTCGTGTTGACTTTCTATTAATACCACAACTTTGCCATGATATCTATTTAACGGCAGGAAGCCATTATCCGATGGCATTCTTTTCCATTAAGAGTAGCTTTTAATTGCCAGATTGTCACAAGACTTAGTAATCGCAAAGTGGCAAGTGTGTGCAGTCTGCTGCAGTTAGGTCTCATTCAAGCATTATTCCCTTCCTGGGGCATTGCATGGTACAACTTCCATTGGATTGGCCTATTGGATAGGCTTGCACAACAATTTGACTGGTGTGCCTCTTTTCGCAGTCCCAAGCAGGCAGCAGAAGACTTATTGAATCACTGGCGACCTATTGTCACATGCATTAAGTTATCTTAATTTTAGAAGCTCTAAATTGGTGATGACATAATTTAAGACGCCTTTAATGGAAATTGGCTGGATTTCTTAAACTTGGCCAGCTTAATTAGACCAGCTCCATCTTTTCTTAAGCCTCAACCCTTCCTCCTTCCACTGTTAGCAAACCTCCAGATGTTATATGAGTAAGTTCAGTTTCCTGTGTAGGAAGCCTATCTTACACAAGAGTCGTGGGTAGAATGTGGGTTCACGGCCATGGAGAAAATATGAAGTCATTCTCCCTACATTTGCATGGGATTGGAAAACCTCATTTGCCTAGTTGTCTGTGATTAGCTGGTCTGTCCTTTCTTTCTTTGGCTACATGGCTCTTCCTGATGACTGTAACCAAATGTTTTCAAAACCAGAGAACAGACATGGGAGATTCAAGTAGGACTTTCTTGGTGGTTAAGGAGAGAGATTCAAGCTGGAACTTCCTTTCAATGGGGTAATCATCCTGCATCTTGATTCCGAGGCAACTTGGGTCTGCCTTCATTTTGAACCAAACAATATTTGGATATCGGGCAAGACAATGCCATTAATTAAAAGCACATAATCCTGGGAACTGTAGTTTAGGGGTGCTGATAACTGTAACTTTGTGAGATGCAAACTAAAGTCCCCCAGGATTCTTTGAGGGGAAACGTGCTTTAAATGTACTTTCAGTCTATGATTTGCATGCTGGCCATCTAGGATCATTGGTTGGTTGGCATCTTGGGACACAGTGGAAGAGATCGTGTCTTTGGAGGTGAAGTCAAACCATTGGAGAATCACAGCGCCTGCTGTGACTGTAGAGACTGATACGGGAGAGACATGTTTTCTAGCAGCTGGAACAGATGAAGGCATCTGATTGTGCTGCTGAAGATGCACCATGGTGTTTTCCTCCCGGTGGTCATTCCTCCTCCAGTCACTGCTGTAGATACACAAACCTGACTGTCTCAGGTAATAACCCACCACACTTTTGTCTAGGCATGGAGACATGGCAGGTTGAATGGACTCCCGTCACTCCTTGAACACCCCATTGTCAGTTGAGTTGAAGGCATATGGAAGCAACAGAGAGAAGAATATAGAATAATATGTCAAAGAGAGCTGGAGCGAGAACACAGCTCTGGAATCATAGAATTGTAGAGCTGGTATAAAGGTCTATTTCTACAGAAGAAATTTCTTATGCTTTTTGCTAGTTTCACAAGACTGCTTCCCTTTCACTTTTAGATGCCATGAAAACTCTGGTTTCCTTTAGAATAGTTTCCCCCCTGATTTGAAAGCACCATCATCTGCCCTGGATTTGTCCCTCTCATAATTTTTTGGATCCATTTCCCCAGACTGATCTCAATATAAATACTGGAGTTCTTTGAGATAATTTATTCCGGCATTCTAGCTGCTTCAAAGAGATCAGATGGTGTTAGAAAACTCTGGAATTTTCTTTTTTAATTTTTATATAAGTTCTCAACTTTAAAAGTCTGGTTTGCAGAGCATTGATTAAGGAAAAAATCAGCATGCCTCAACACCTCAGATTACGCAACCATTTTTCTGCTTGATTTAAGGAGGGTCACTTAGGTTATGACGTATTTTCAGATTCCAATTAGAGACTCCTTTAATGAAATGGAGGGGCGGGGGGGGGGGAGGAACATAACATGCAAAAATGAAAAATAGTTTTAGAAGTGACACATCTTGTGGAGCTGATTCATATTAAAATGTTGTTGAAACAGTGTGTGCCACCCGTAAGTCTTCATGTAGCTCAAGCAGGAAGCCAATATGCAACTTGGGAACATAGGGAGTTGCCTTATTGACAGGAGAAAGCCAGCAGTAAATTTCACAGAGCAAGTTGGACTTAACTATTAGCAAAAACAGGATCCGCACAGGAGTGTCAAGTCTAATGAGACAGCAACTCGTCTCCAACTGGTTTTGCCTCCATGAAGCAGAGATTGAAGGTCCCTGCCTCCCCACATCTGACTAAATCCCCTCCGCTCCAGGGTTTCCCCTAAGCAATCTGGAACTGTGCCAGTGTGCAGCTAACTTCTCCCCTGCTCTTTTCATGCCTCTCCTGGTTCTTGGAGACCAGAGGGGAGGGGAGCTCGTCACAGCAGGAGGGAGAGACTCCAGCACCTCTTCACCAGCCAGACTCATCTTTGTCTCTTGACCTCCCTCCTTTCCTGCTTCAGCTGTTGAGACTTTCTATTCCACCTTAAGGAGCAGGGATTGTTACGTGTCACATGTCTGTTTACATTCCAGCACAGTATGCTGGGAACGTCCGTTGTGTATATAGCTTTTGCTTTTTCCTGTCTCTCTGAGAAGACAAAGAGAGGAACGACATGTTTCTTTGTCCTGATTTATGATTAATAAATCCGTAGTTGTAGTATGCTTCCACAAGCAGTTTGCTCTGCTGACATAGTGTGCCCTGGCTTTGAAGCCTGGGTTGCTGATTTACATTGGAGCAGAGGCCGATGGGTCTTCGCAGCGGGACGGCTGGAAGGAGACCACCCAGCTGGGGCTAGCCAGCTGGCCTTGCGACCCTCTGCATGCTGACATCAGCTTCTGCCTCTGATTCTGGACTCTCTCTGCCATATACTCCCTTCGCTCACTAAGCCCTGTAACCTCTTCAGCTTCTGACACCTCCTCCTCCTAATCTTCTCCCTCTTTTCCCTCTGTCCACTCAGCGTTGTCCCTCCACCAATCCCTGGGCTCTGAGCCTTCATCCCTTGGAGTTTCCCCAGCTGGTTCCTCCCACCATTCTGCTGCGTCCAACAAATCCACAACACTTATACGGAGTCAGGCCCTAGGTCACTCTAGCTAGGTACTAACTGGCTGTGGCTTTGCAACTGTTTCAGGCAGGGGACCTTCCCAAACCTACCTGGAAAAGCCAGGGCCTCAACCTTGGACCTTCTTCATGCAAACCAATTACTACAATCCTTCCCCAGAATTCAGGATGAATTCTTCTGCAGAGAACATGTCAAAGAGGATTCCAGGTGTCTTTCTGATCCGTAGAAGATTCTGTTGACTTGAGAAGCCAGCGACCGAACCATCTATGGCCATCTTCAAAAGACCCTGAAAAGGGTTGAAAGTGGAGTGTGTTTTTTGGCATGTAAACCACACACTTGAGAACAGTCACCTGTCTCAAATGAGATGCTGCATTGAGGTCTTCACACAATGTTCTGGAAGGAAGTGGGAAGCAACTGGGAGACACCGAGGAAAAGTAGAGAGGCATGAGGACCAATAGGGCAGGTGCTCAACTACCACAATGGCCCCACTTTAGTAACAAACGAAGCTGTGTTAAACAAAGTCAGACAGTTGGTTCATCTAGCTAGTTCCATATTCTCCACACAGTATTGTCCAGGGTATCATTCCCAGCCCTACCTGAAGATCCTTGGGGCTGATCCTGGTACCACGTTACCATTAAGCTTGCTGCCTTTTTTGCTTCCTAGCAGGAAAAAATGAGACATCAATCGTAAATACTGTTTATACTCTTTTGAAATTACCAAAACTTCACAATATATAGTCACTGGCAATGTGGTAGTAAATAATTCATTCCCTTTCTGGGCTGATAACAGGGAAATATGCGATAACTTAATAACTATGAGACACTAGTTGTAAGAAGGTATTTTAATGCTGCCCTACATATTTATCTCAGGCTTCCTCAACCTCGGCCCTCCAGATGTTTTGAGACTACAATTCCCAGCATCCCTGACAACTGGTCCTGCTAGCTAGGGATCATGGGAGTTGTAGGCCAAAAACATCTGGAGGGCCGAAGTTGAGGAAGCCTGATTTATCTGGTCAGAAAGGAAATGAAACAATCAAAATGAACCAGTCGATGGGTATGCAGTCATTTGAGTACAATGCTAATATCCTCTCTGAATTTTTAAAATTTGCTTGGCAGAAACATTTAGAAAAGAAAGCTAAAGTTGCTTAACGTTTTATTCTTCCTGTGGAACAAATTATTCCTGGATATTGTTCTTTATTAGCTACTCTCTAAGCATATTTTTAGAGCTCATTCCAGACTGCAGCGAAAGAGTGAGTAAAAATATAAAACCCGGGGGCGAGGGTCTCCCCCCCCCCCAAGCTAATACTACAGTATCTTAAAATTAACTAGTGAAATCCATGGTCACTTTGCATTCTGAAAATATTCAAAACAATTACAGTATTTCCTGTTCTTTACAATGAAATGACTAACATATTAGATTTTACTACTGGAATATTCTGAGGTAAGGCCAGGCTTAAAGAAACAGTAGTGATTAATCCAAAACAGTTTAGTTATGGTGCCAAAAAGGATGACTCATGCCACTGTGACATGTATCTTGCGTTCACTAAACCAAAAAACAGTTGGATCAACTGAATTATCCAAATTTACTTATTCATTTTAAAGTCCATGTTTTATTTGTCCACTTAACTTGCTCACTGAAAATATTGTGTGAAATTTTGTTTTGCAGCACCATGTCAAGGGTCCGTAGCAGGAGAAAGATGAGATAAAATATTTCAGTGTGGGCTGGGCTGGGGGCAAAGTCCAAAAGCCTGCTTTTAGATTGTATTGAAATTATTGTTATTATTGTAAATCTCAAACCTTAACAAAATGTTTTAGTGCTGAGCCATACCTACCCAATATTCCCCACACATAGCTACAATTCCCAGAGTTCCCTGGGAAGGAGGATTGCTTGCTAAGTCATTATGAGAACTGTAGCTGTATGTAGGGAATGGGGTCTTCTAATAACTCTCAGCATCAGTGCTTTTTTCCAACCAGAAATTGCCAGAACTCACTCACAGGTGGGTGCCATTGCCATTATAAGAGAACAAGGGAGGTGTTTATGGTGAGTTCCTGTACCTCTTTTTCTAGAAAAATAGCACTGCTCAGCATCCTTAACAAACTACCATCCCCAGAATTCTTTTGGGGAAAGCCATGGTGATTTAAATTGGTATAATAGAGTTTAAACATATAATGTAAATGGGGCCCACCTGTCCTTTTCGAAACACGCCCATAAGAGCGACATGATGCCCTCACACTCTGGGAACTTTTGTGTGAAAAGAGTGGCAGCTACCAAACGACTAAAGGGACTTCAGTGAATTTGCAGTGGTGAATTTTGTACCCTACCCCACAATTTTGGCTCCCCCTCAAATCGCCTGAATTCTCTCTCTGCCTCCAACTCCCCACTTTCACATCCTTATGAATGAGGCGAGGAAAGCAGAGGGGGATATTCCTTCACTCAGTATTAATATATTTTTGGAAAAAATGCTGGAACTTTTGCTGCATTTTTTTTTAAGGCTGTGTATGCAGCATACATTTAAAGCACATGACATCCCCCTCAAAGAGCACTGGGAACTGTAGGAACTCCAGCACCCTCGACAAATGTGCTTTAAATGTATGGGGGGGGGTGCAGCGGTAATTAGCAAAGATATAAGAGAAGTGGTGAACTCTCCTCCCTTGGAGGTTTTTAAGCAGAGGTTGGATGGCCATCTGTCATGGATGCTTTAGCTGAGATTTCTGCATTGCAGGGGGTTGGACTAGATGACCCTTGGGGTCCCTTCCAACTCTTAAGATTCAATGATTCTATGATGGGGTCTGAAAACATGGGGAAGACATGGGGAAGACAGATTCCTGCCCATCCTGCCCATTGGTTTGGATGGCTCTGACTTCCACTCCTGAATTATTATTTGGGGTGGGGGGTAGCCCGATCCAATGCATATTTGCTCAAAAGTGCGTAGAGTCTCTTGGGCTTAAAGGTAAAGTTAAAGGTACCCCTGATCATTAGGTCCAGTCATGGCCAACTCTGGTGTTGCGGCGCTCATCTCGCTTTATTGGCCGAGGGAGCCAGCGTACAGCTTCCGGGTCATGTGGCCAGCATGACTAAGCTGCTTCTGGCGAACCAGAGCAATGCACAGAAACGCCGTTTACCTTCCCGCCGGAGCGGTACCTATTTATCTACTTGCACTTTGACGTGCTTTCAAACTGCTATGTTGGCAGGAGCAGGGACCGAGCAACAGGAGCTCACCCCGTTGTGGGGATTTGAACCGCCAACCTTCTGATCGGCAAGTCCTAGGCTCTGTGGTTTAACCCACAGTGCCACTCCTGTGTAATTATGCTTGCAGTTGCAACCTGAACTGCACTATATTGAACTAAATGGTGAAAGAAATCAGAGTCTGCAACTCTGTGCATGCTGACATAAGAGTAAGTCCCAGTGAATTTAATAGGGCTTACTTCTGAGTAGATATGCACAGTATCACACTGTATATCAGAAATTAGCCATTTGGCCAGGATAAGCCAGCCAGCATTCAGCACTGTTAAGTCTCATTGATTTTAGTGAGAGAGCTGAGCATACTCCAAATCTCTCCCAATAAGAACTTAAGACTCCTAACTTGGACTGGATAATGCTCCTTTTCTAGATTTTCCTATAGATGGGGGGGAGGGGGAGGGGAGAGATGCTTAAGTCAGTGTCCCTGTCTGGACATAGAGAAGTTTGTAGCTCTCAAAATATTTTGGAAGGGATATTGTTGTTGTTTTTAAAAATGTAAATATATCCTAAGGCTGCTTTCCTATCTATAGATAACAGATTTCTGAATAATCATATAAATGATGTGCAACGCCAACAGCGATTTTTAATAACACAGATAACCTAAGCTTACCTGAGAGGTCTTTCTATTAGAATGTAATTAAAGATAGCTATTCAACATTGTAGGTTGTAAGCAGCACTGAACTTCTAAAATAATAATAGGTTTGTCACTTTTCTTCCTGTGGCCAAACCACTTGCAAAAAGTAGCATACAGTGGTACCTCGGGTTACAGACGCTTCAGGTTACAGACTCCGCTAACCCAGAAATAGTACCTTGGGTTAAGAACTTTGCTTCAGGATGAGAACAGAACAGCGGTTTCAGGATGAGAACAGAAATTGCGCAGTGGCAGCGGGAGGCCCCATTAGCTAAAGTGGTACCTCAGGTTAAGAACAGTTTCAGGTTAAGAATGGACCTCCGGAATGAACGTACCACTGTACGTCTGTCTTTGAAAGAGTGCCGCCCCTACTGTTAAGCATAGTGAGGAGGAGACTTCAGGTGGTAGATATTGAAGGACAAACCCCAGTTCCGTCTGACATCAAAACACAGGAAACTGTGTCCCCCGTCTCCCCTAATTCTGGTTGATTCAAACAAATCAGGATCAAACCATGGTTTGATATTCTAATTTGTTAACTAATAAAGTTAAAACAATCCAGTTTTCTGTAATTAGGGAACTGTGGTTAGTTGACAACTTTCAGCATCAATAAAAATTAGAAGCAACCAAGGACGCATCAGTCTCCAGGAAAAATACATTGTTCAAACAAGGTTCAGATGGAAAAGGAAACCCTTCTGTCCAGAAAGAACCGATGGTCATCCTGAATTAAAGGAATCAGTCCAGTGCCTGAAACTCCTTTACTGAGGAGCTGTCCCCTCTGCTTCATTGGCTTATCACACAGGGCAGCTATTTACAGGTCCCGACACAGTCCTCATTCTTCCATTCTTCCATTCTGCAAGTCAGCAGGGTATGTTTCTATGCCAGGAAAGCTTCACCTAGTGAACTCTGCAGAACAAGCTACTATGAGAAGAGCAGGTCATGCTGACATTTTGGTGCAGGATGCAACATATTTGACTATTACACCATCGCTGCTGAAGGTGATAGGGATGGGCCTTACATGCAGAGGGTCCCTGGAAGAAACCAGCCTCTTTAGGTAGGTCTGGGAATGTTCCCTTCTGAAACCCTGGAGAACTGTTGTGTAGTGACACTGAGATAGATGGAGCAATGGATCTGGCTCAGTTTAGGGATGGATCCTATGTTCCTTGGTATGGGAAAGGATAGCCTACATATTTTCTGCATTTCTGGTTTCCAGTTAAAAACATAAGTTAGAAGTAATAACGGGGTGGGGGGGGGGAGAGATAAACAGTAGCAATGCTACTGAAGTGTCTATCACCTCCACCTGCCCCCTGCCCAAAGGACAGATGGTCTTACAAGGATGCAGAGTGATAGAGAAAGCTCCATCTCTTGACCATCTGCCTACGAAGAGCCTCTTAAAGGCACTCTATATAAATGAATCTATATAAAAAGATGCAATATGCATATATAGAAAAAACTATCAACTGCATTCTCTCATCTGAAACACACTTGTTTAACACAACATTTTAGTGGCGCTGTCAAAAACATGGAAAAATAATTTTGTTTTTCCTTTTATTTTTCAGACACATACTTTTTTATCATATATCCCCCAAAGTATTATATTGCATTGAGCTACTCTTTTGGTCCTGCTGAGGCCACAATTGCAGAAATAAAGGACACCCAAAGGTGGCGCTGTGGTTCAAGTCCACCTATATACTGTATCTATATATATTTATTAGACTGAATTATAATCATTCATTTTCTCGCATTTTCAAAAGGGATAATGTTAGTCTTTGCATCATCACCATCATCATCTGTAAAGAGGTATCTCTGGCTAAAATCTTCCTGCTAACATATGTTAACACATTAACTTTGCAAGTTTCAGGGTACTTTACTGCCTTAGGTACTTGCCAATACACTGTGATCACTGATTACTTTCACGTGTCCCTTTACTCTTGTCAGTGGGGCTGTTTTGGTCAATTGTAGGACATGGGAAAACAGTTGTTCTTTGATCATGGCAGGGCAATTGCGGGCTTGGCCGTGTGCATTGCTCCAACCCCTCCCCCAACCATAGAAACCAAACCAAAACTCTCCTGTGATCACTTGCATGCAGATAATGCAATTTCCCTGTCTTGAGCAAAGGGCCAACTGTTTTCAATTGTCACAAAAGTGGCTCAGAGAAAAGCAGCACCGTGTTGCTTTGATTTATTGGCATGTGAAAGTACTTCTTGCCTGTCAAAGCAAGACCTTGTTTTTTCTATATTAAGGATAGGCCAGGGGCTCAGTTAAGAGCCACGGGAGCTTCCCATTGGACCCTCAGCACAGCTCATCATTCCACAGATGCAGCTTACAAGGTACCTCTCTCAGGTGTTTTTTCCTGGCCAAGTTAAGACCACAGGCAAAAAGGATCTTGGACACTCCCCATCCTCATTCGAACACTGAGAGCTAAACTAGAAGTGGGGGCTGCAGTTCTGCATGTCAGGTCATCACTTGGCTCTATGGAGACTTTAGTGGAGCTGGATAAATTTTGTACTTGTACTAAAGGTAAAGGACCCCGGACGGCTAAGTCCAGTCAAAGGCAACTATGGGGTTGTGGCGCTCATTTTGTTTCAGGCCAAGGGAGCCAGTGTTTGTCTATAGACAGTTTTCCAGGTCATGTGGCCAGTATGACTAAACCGCTTCTGGTGCAATGGGACACCATGGCGGAAACCAGAGTGCACATTTACCTTCCTGCCACAGTGATACCTATATATCTAATTGCGCTGGTGTGCTTTCGAACTGCTAGGTTGGCAGAAGCTGGGACAGAGCAACGTGGATTCGAACTGCCGACCTTCCGATTGGCAAGCCCAAGAGGCTCAGTGGTTTAGACCGCAGTGCCACCCGCGTCCCTTTGCTATACCAATAGAACAATGAGGTGCCTACTATGTCACCCAAGGTTGGCTTATTAAGCCTATGTTAACATTGGGAAAAGCTATGTGGAAAAAGTTCAAGAAAAAAAATTAAAAAAAAATAAAGAGGGGTGAGAGAATGGGGAGTTTTATAGGAGGCAGAGGTGGTTACCTGATATCCTGGAAGTGGTGAGGAGGAAGGGATGGTGCAAAGTGCTGTCTCCCCTCCCTCCCCAGTAAGAAGCGGAGACTTACCTGTCAGGAGCTCAGGTAGGTGCCATCACCCCTCTGTCTCCTACTGTTTGGTGGATGGTAGTTTTACAATGTTCAGAATGGCTTAGAGGCTTCTTTGAAGTGTGAAGTGATATGTAGATTACCTTACTAAATAATATAATGTGTCATCTGGGTAGGTGGAAGCACCAAACCCTTCCTAAAATAAATAATTACCTACCATTAGGCAGAGTGTGGCAGCTTCCTCAGGTGGCAAACAATGGAGTGGGCAGGAGGAAGGGAGTGACGCTGAAGGTTTGGAGGACAGAACTGTGTGTGCCACAAAGCTATTCCTGTACTCCTCCCCAAGCTATGCTAATTCCCTTTGGTATGAGGGAGAATGCTGCCCTACCAGTCAATACATGGAATGGGAAGTTGCCATCTTGTCCTTCAGCCTGTGAAGCTACTTTTTAAAACTTTCTCTCTCTTCAGCGGTGATCTGGAACTGGAAGCATTGCATAATAATAATATTTGTATACTGTCCTCGCATAAATATTCCCAGTGTGTTTATGTAAAGGGAAAACATTTACTTTACTGAAAATAATTTAAGGCTGATTTTCTGAGCAAATGCCCATCCAAAGTACAGTAGCTTACAATCAAAATGCAAACACTGTACAAAACGTAAAACTTTATAAACGTATGTGATGGCAGCAACCCCAGGTCTTTAAATGCTGGTCTGCCCCAACTGTGTCCAAAGTGGGGTGGGATTTAAAGGGTATTTGGGCACCAGCCCTCATCCTGCCTGTCTGTCCTGCAAACTAGCTCCTCCAAGGTAAATTTTCTCCTAGCTGGGCTCCTCAATGTGGCCAGATGCAAAAGAGGAAAGGGCTCCTATACCTTGAGGGGTTGTGCCATAGAGAGAATTTCATTAGCTGTACCTGCAAATTCTGTATTGTACACAAGTATTAAAGGTGGCAGAGCCTCATCAACTTTTGCATCTGGTCACCCTAGCTCCAATACAACAGGTAAGTAAGTGTTGAGACAGGGTTGCCAACTAACCAAGGAAAGATAAGACACAAAACCAGCCTGGCCTGTCCTTTCAATAGAGGTTTGATACACTGAAATAAGCTGGGTGGTGTTTTTCATGGCATCCACTAAATGCTATAGCTAAAACTGATGTTAAAGGGGCAAGGAACCAATTAAAAATTTGGCAACCCTAAGCATGGGGTATGTGTGCAGGAGAGATAGGTTAAACACCTCATGTTATGCCCTCAATTTCTCCTCTATTGCTGCTCTGCACACGGGTGAGGTAGATTAGTATTTAAAGCATAGGAAGATTCTTTGGAAAGGATAGTAGCTAAGTGGTTGGGCATCTCTCTTGCATTCACAAAGTCCCAGCTTCAGTCCCCAGCATTTCCAAGTACAGTAGGTCTGAAACCCTGTAGAGCTGCTACCAGTCAGAGTAGACAACACTGATCTAGATGAACCAATAGTTTGGCTCTGTCTAAGGCAGCTCCCTATGATCTATCACCATTCCCTGTAATTTGGCCCACAGGCTATGAGCTGAACCATCTAAGAAACTTCTTAAATTGTTCTCCCAGGTTTATGCATTTTATTGCATTTATGATATGTCACTCTGAGCAGATCATTAGATATAGGATCCTGTTGCCTGTGATATAGAAACATAGCACTGAATATACCTACATCCCCCTTACCAATATTTCTTCTTCAGGGGCTGTTTGCTTCTGGCTTTGGTTAAGTATGGGCTTCAACAACTGTCCTTTGCATGGAATTAATATTTCATTTTTCTATTAGAATTTTACACAACTAGATATTTAATTCCTTTAACTGGGTCCTTGCTCTCTTCAAGTCGGCTCAGTTGTTTGTTTTAAAGAACGATGGTATTGCCTTTTTAAATGGCACAATGCGCTGTTAACTGCCAGCCAGACGTAAAACATATTCCTCTTTTAAAATTTTATGGGGTATTAATAACACTGAGTTACAGTAGCATTAATTTTTAAGCTTGAACTCCCCATTGATTTCAACAAGGAGTACTTAAGAATCAATGGCCACTGCTTTGATGAGAGGGACACGGCTAACTTTTTCTTTTTTACTTTTCCAATCAAAGGATCAAATTTTGTCCTAAGTAGTATACCGCATGAAGAGCTGGTAAAGTGTTAAGTGTGTGAGCATAGGACTGAGTCTAAAGTGCTCTCTGAAATTTCTGAGGAAAAAAACAGCCTAGGAGGCCTGACCCTATATTCCTTCAATATCAACATAATCAGTGCTAATACCTCCAGCTGCACTTTGGAGGAGTCCCATTCCATTGACCTCAGCCAGTGTGCCCTGGAGTAAGTGGTTTGAGGATTGCTGCCTTGATGATCTGTACCCTCTTCACACTCTCCTTCAACAGGAAGAGTTATACTTGTTCATTATCAATAAAGTGGCTTAGAGAAGCCGCTCTAAATACAAATTAACCAAACTCCAACAACGGGGGTGGAGAGAGATGGACATTCAGAGTTAATATAAGAAAGTTTGGTAGTTCGGTGATGGAGCTAAATCTTTGCATGCACGAGGCCCTTGGCTTCTCAGTCAAGGAAAACTGGCAAATATCCATTTACCTGACTGCCTATGATAAGAACTGCATCTAGGTAAGCAGACATGAAAGCATTTCAAAAGTTATTTCTCTTATGTCATAAATGCCTATCATGAAGTATGAGGGCAGTCATTTTTCTAGGTTTATCCGAAAGACTAGGAAATGTTTCTGCCCAAGAAGTAAGACAGTCAATTTTCCCTTTGGTAGGTAGTGCTTTCTACATGCCCATGCTGAGAAGCATAGCATGTCTCACAAAAAGGCACATGTGAAGAACCCTAAACTGGCTGTGATTTTCAGAATTGTAGGAGGTGCTGATATGGCCCTCATAAAGTAGAATGTATATAAAATCTGTTTTAAGAGCTATTTAAAACCAATGCTATCACAGGCACTGTAAAGAATACATAGGTGGCACTATAATTTTATCAGAATGACTACAGTCCAGTTTAGGAAGATAAACACGAAAGGAGAGAGGCTTGCCTGCAAGCTAAATGCAGGAAAAGAGACATTGAAAAGGAGAGTCTATTTTTCCTCTCTCTTTTTTGTAGGGCAAGAGAAGAGTTTCATTTATACAGCTCTCGTACAAGCACAGATACCAAGGCTGTGAACCGATGCCCACTTGCTTGGGAGCAGCAAATCTCCTCAAACTCACTTCTAAGTAAACATCTAGAGGACTTAAAGGAAAGTAAAAGCCCTTTTCAAAACTGAACTTCCCACTGCAGAGTCAAGTTCTCTGCTTCAGCACTCAGCAGGAAGGTGGAAGGAGTAGTATCGGAAAAGGAGTTATGGAAAATAGTTACAGCGGCGTTTAATGTTGGCTATCGGCACTAATCCTCTTTGGATCTGCCTTAGAGCTTAGCACTGGGGAAAGTCACAGTCCTGTCCAACTTGCAAAACCTGTTGAGCCAACGTCCCTGCTCCAAACCCCTCCATTTGAAGCCTCCTATGTGGTGCCACAAAGACGAAAGATTGGGGAAGGCCAGCAGGGCAAAAGGTGGTAAAAGTGATGCTTTGGAGGCATTATAGTCGTCCTCAGTTTTACTGAATGCTACCCATCTATCTAGTGCAGCACAGCACACATTTGTTTAGACCCAGTAACATCTCCAGTAAGTGAAGGGGAGCAGCAGTTGCTGAACTATTCAGACCAAAGGAGCCAGCATAGAGCAGCCCACTGAATTTGGACTGGGGTTCACCGGTTTGCTCTGCTCCAGGAAAGCTCTGGTCAAATAAATGCAAACACCGTATTTACTTGAATCTAATGCTCACCTTTTCTGGCCAAATTACGCCGAGAAAATTAAGGTGCACATTAGATTTGATGTCACATTTACATTTGCCAGCAAATACTTTTTTGGGTTTCAAGGTTCTGAAAATTGAAGTGCATATTAGATTCAATGCCTCATTAGACCCAAGTAAATACGGCAGGGTTGCCACCTGTCCTGTATAATACAGGATTGTCCTGTATCTCCATGTAAAAAGCTACATCCTGTATCATGGGCAAAGCTGAGATTTTTGTTAGGGGGAGACAGAGCTTTTATTCTGAAGATCGCCCACCAAAGTTCTTGAGCTTTTTAAAAAAATCATGGGTAAAAATATACCACAGCCCCCCAAAAGAAGACATTAAAAAGCAGCAAGCTTTCGCTGGGGACAGGCATCTGCTGGGGGGTGAGGAGTGCAGAACCTCAATTAATTGAGTACTTTCAATGCTTTTCAGTACAGTATTATTTGTGGATCTTTTTGATAAGGGTTTTGTTCTGTATTTCAGGTATTTTTCTCTCTCTGCCAAGTTAGGGCCATCCTGTTAGGCTGCAACAGATTGTAATGGATTGCTTGGAAGTCACTTCAGGACCAGATTTTTTTTAACTATTAAAGAATATCGTCCAACAACCACCCCATCCTGACTGATTGAATTTATATACCGCCCTATACCCGGAGGTCTCAGGGCGATCCACGGAACAAAATCAGAATATAAAACCACAAAATGTTCTGTATTTTGCAAGAATAAAGATTATCTACTCGCAGGGTGGGGTGGGGGGTATTTGCAAATGAATGAGCTTTTTGAAACCTGCAAAGCAACACTCTGCATGAAGGTGGTGGACACTTGACAAGCGAGCGCCCTGATAAAAAGTGAGCATATCGCCACTCTTAATATTTCAAAGTTTCGTCGGGGGTTGTTCCCAGCAAAGGAGAAGCCCTCATGAGGGGATTTCGCCTGTTACTTTTGAGCGAGAAAAAGAGAAAAATTTGTTCTCGCGACCCCCCGTTGCCTTGACGCCCCTGCGCGTTCTGCCCAGAAGTTTAAACTCCCAACGGAATTTAACGGACTCCGCTCCCAAAGGCGCGCGCAGGAGGCGACAGCACAACCTAACCTCATCCTATCACGTCTTCCCCCCACCTCCTGGCTCTGCTCCCCCAGGTGATTTTAAGTTTCGGAGCTCGCGGCCTGCGACCCTACGCATAGTTTGTGCTGGGGGGCGGGGTTGCGTTCGAGTTTTAAGCGCGTGTTAATAAGTGCTTCTTCTGGTCCCGAGGAAGGGCGCGCAGAAGGACTGGGGCCTTTAATGACAGGAAGGACTGGTAAGCACGGCCGCCGAGGAGGAGACGGTCTGCCGGACGAGGAGCTGAGTGAAGCGGACGACAACGACGTCCTACCCCCTCCTCGCTCGCTCGAGCTTCTGCCGCCCCGCTCGGCTCCCCACCTGACTCGGTTCCCTCCTCCTCCCTCCCCCCAGCCCCGTTCCTTTGTTCTCCGGCTCGCGATTGGCAGGTTTTATTATTCCGCCTCAACAAACCGCGAGCGGATTGGCCGGCGCGGCTGTGACGCGAGGGGCCGAGCCGCGGAGTAGTTGGGGTTCTGCTCTGTCAGTAACACATGGGCAAGAGCGGCGGAGAGAGGCAGCGAGGAAGGCGCCAGCGGGGTGACGGAGGCCTCCTCTGCGCGCGTCCGGAGACGAGGCAGCGCCGCCCGGGGAGCCGCGGAGGGTCGTGAGAGGAGGAAGGAGAAGCAGAAGAAGCCGCCGCCTCCTCAGTCGTCGTCGTCGTCTTAACAGCAACAGCCGCGCGCTCCGGCTCCTTCGTTGCCCCACTCTCGGGACTTTCCCCCTGCGTTGGCCGTTGGCGGCGAGAGGCTTTGGAAGCCGCCCGAGCCCCGCGACAGGGAGGTGGCGGCGGGAAAGGGGTGGGGGGGAAGCGCGAGCCAGCTCGGAAGTGCGGCCACATCTGCCAAAACTTAACCCCAGCTATTGCAGCAGCAGGGAGAGCGGCGTCGGCGCCGCCGCCCGTGCTCGCCTTTTGCAGCAGCAGCAACAACCCAGCTCTGCATCTCCCCTCGAGGGGAAGCAGCGAGAGTAGGACGAAGAAGCAGCAGCAGCAGCAAGGAAGGAAGGAAGGAAAGGAAAGGAGGGCTGGAGCAAACGCTTCCCGGACATTTCCAACACCGCCACCACCTCCTCCCTCCCAGCCCGGGGCTGCTTGCAGTTCCCTAACCCGGACGGAGGGTTGCTGCTCCGCGTAGCCCGGCGAGCGCGCTGGGTTTGCTCCGAATTGCTCCGCCGTCTGTCGGGATCGAGCCGGGCCAGCCCACCAGCACCAACCCGCCGGTCTCCCCCTGCGAGAGCTCTCCCGAAGCTACAGCCACGTTGTCCACGGCCTCTTGCACCATAGAGGGGAAACAGGTAAGATCGTGGGCGCGGGAGTGGAGAAAGAGAGAGCTGCTTGGTGGTGCGTTGTTTTTTTTCTTTTGGGTGATTGTAGCTGTTTCTCCTTTCCTCCCCCCCTCCACTTCGTTGCGGTCCGGAGTGGGAAGTAAACACGGCCACCCCCGCCATCGCCTGGAATCAGATTGGGGAGGGGGGGAGCTGGCTGCACCTCCCGGGAGCCAAGCGGCGGCGGGGCCGCCCGCAGCCCGGCGTAGCGGTACAAAAGGCTGCCTGCTTTGCCCCGCGCTGCTTCTCTCTCCACCCCCCCCCCGCCCGGTTCTGCCTGGGAGTCGCGGAGGAGGTGGGAGGAACGGTCGCCCACTTTCTTTGTAGTAAAAAAACCCACTTATTTTGAAACAGTGGCAGGTTTGGAGGAGGAGGAGGAGGAAAGGGAGAAAGAATAATCTTAAGTGAGGTATTTGCTCTCTTCTCTCACTCTCCTTTCTCTTTCTCTCTCCCCCCTCCTTTTCTCCTCCTTTTTGTTCAGGGGAAATCTGATGAATCAACCTAATTAAAACCAAGCCGTGAATTAAGCATCCATTTTTAATTTTTTTTGGTACTACAAATTGCAAGCTCTACGCTTGTCCCTCCCTTGGTCTCCATTAAAATCACCAGAGACGTTGTTAAAAGGAGGGAGGGGGTGTGTGTTTTGCCTCTAGCTGCCAGCTCTCCTTTCTGTTTCACTGCCTCTGTTCCAGGACCTAAATTGCTTGGCTGTGTAATTACCAGAGTAAGCCTATTTAAGTTAAAAGCTTTCCTTCTCTTTCTCTGCCCCCACCCCCCCAACTCCAAATGAAACTTGATGAGGGCCCGTCCTTAGTTATCAAGGGAGTCACTTTCTGGTCAGTCCTCTTGATTCATCTCTTTTAGATTTAATCAGCATTAAGGTATTGCTTGTCCTTAAGAGCTTTAGCTTAATGGGGTTACTGGATGCTTCTGTCAGTGTAGCGTTTCCTTTTATATATAATATTTACCTTTCAACAAAGACAGGGTGGGTGGGAGCAAGGCAGTGGGGCTTGTGTGGGGTGTTTTTGGTCTTGGAAAGATGGGAAGTAGGTTTAGCATACTTTAGGAATCCTTTTTGCTTTTAATCATAAGTAAGAAATGCAGATTCATATTGCTGGAAATGGTAACAAAAGGCCATTCCATGAGTTAAATGCATCAGAAATCAATTTACATAAAGGTATATGATGCATTCAGAGAAATGCAATGCTAATGGCTTTTAGAGTGGTTCTCTTTCCCAAGTCTCGGGGTTTTTAGTTACAGTCTTAATTGGTGCAGTTCGCAGTCTGGTTTATTGTGTGGTCAACTGAACATATGATCAGGAGTTATTTTGAAGGAAATCCTCTTTTGTTTGGTCCTTTTAATTTTTTTTTAAGTGGCCTATTTTAAGGACCCTGAAGCTTCTGTTGTAACTTAGTTGGGCAACTAAGTGGCAGGAAAAGTTTGCCCTCTCCTCTTCACTCTTTCGCTTCAGAGGTATATGTCTTAGCAAACAGCCAGATGCTTTAGCTTGAGTATGGACAGCTTACAAAGGACAAAGGGAAAACACACTGCTTAATTGGCAGTAAATAACTTGATCTTTTTATAGTGCAAATGACTGAACAGTAGCCTGTTCGACTACTGGATTTGAGGCAGAGCAAATTAATCAGTTTGGAGTAAGCTTTATGAATTGGTTCCATTATTAATCTCCGGGTTGCCCTGCTTGTACAAAGCATTTATTAGAAAGTGAGAAACACGCTTGTGGGCTTGCATGTGTGTCTATTTCCACCTTCACCCCTCCCCAAGCAGCACTTTTACAGCCAGCCATGCTAGCTGTTTCCTGAGTGGGGCATGCTTGATTGTTCTGCCTCTCTGCTTTTACGCAAAACTTTTTTTTTAAGGGCAACAAAGCGCTTAGCATTTAAATTGCTGATCAAGGGCAGATTAGTGAGACAAAAGTAGATGTGTTTGTATAGGAAGTTAACAGGCTTCTGAAAGTTAAGTGATCTATTATTATCCAGTAAAGTGTCCTTTGGGAGGAGGACCCCACTTTCATTTGATCTTTTGAATAAATAAATAAATAAATAAATAAATAGGGAGGATCCTGGCTGAGCCCTTGCAGATAACAATAGCATGAAAAGGGAGACCTTGAAAAACTAGTTTCACAACTTTCTCACAGTTTTCTCCAGAGCTTATACTTGCCTCTCCTGTAAAATAGAACCAAACAATCCCCAGATCATTCCCAGCTGGTGAGCTACAGCTGCACTCCCCAAGAGTTGTGGTCAGGGATTGTGGCCTCACTCTGGCTGTTTTTCTATGCCATTCTCATTTTAGGACTGTGGGGCCCAGCAATTTATATCTGGGAGGGCCATGTAGACTGTGAGACTCCAGGTGTGTGTACTTTCCTGGCAGCAAACAAAGCGGGGGTCACTCTAAGTTTGACAGCAGTATTGCAAGCTAAAACTGTCATTGAGCACCACCAGCCAACTTGGAAGGGGAGGCAGCTAATTAACCCAGAACAAAGGCTCTGAAAAGTAAACAAGTTGCTGCTATTCCTCATCTTTCTTGGGCTGGGAGGGGCAGGTTGCAAGAGCTCTTAGTCTGAGAATCAACCCCTTCGTCTCATTTTTCTTTATTTCTTATTCCCTTATCCCAGACCATGGTGAACCCAGGCAGCAGCTCGCAGCCTCCCCCGGTCACCAGTGGCTCCCTCTCATGGAAAAGATGTGCAGGCTGCGGGGGAAAGATTGCTGATCGCTTCTTGCTCTATGCCATGGATAGCTATTGGCACAGCCGGTGCCTGAAGTGCTCCTGCTGCCAAGCCCAGCTGGGAGAAATTGGTACGTCCTGCTACACTAAGAGCGGCATGATCCTGTGCAGAAACGACTACATCAGGTGAGAGAGACACAGGGGAAGTTAGGCTGGTTTGCTGGTTTCTTGAATACACGACTCCATACTTTTCCTATGAAGCAGAAGGAACTGCAGGCCAGAAATACCTCTGGTTGCAAGGGGTAGTTCAAAACTAGAAGCCTGATTTAATGAAACAATCCTTTTCCTGGATTACAGTAGAAAACTTTGGTAGATGGCTCAAGGAGAGGTGTGGTAGAATAAAACTCCTAAAGTGATCCTAAACTTTTGAGAGAGAAGTCCTGGTTTAAAACAGTTGGCTGCCCAAAGCTACTATGGTAGTGGGGCAGAAGGACGCTTGTTTGGAACCTAAAGGGGTGAGAGCGAGCATAGAGTTTGCTAGAACAGTGGTGGGAAACGGCTAAAACAGTGAGAGAGCTACCCTTTCTGTATCTGATTTATTATATTTTTATTTGCATAAGCACCTTTAAATGAAAATGGAATGACTCATTCTCTGTATTCATTGTGAAAGAGTTGATTAATTGTTGGAGGGACTGTGACCGTCTCCTGTGCCAAACTCTGCACACCCAACACAGTGGTAATACATGCTTTCCTATTGCTGTGGAGCATATCTTTCAGTATAAAAGTGAACATGTGTATAGTTTGATCAATGTTTAAAATATTTCTTAATGCATCCAGTATTCTGCATCTCCTCCGCTTTGCATAACAAAAATGTGTTTGTTTCTTCTCCCCACCCCCACTAGTTTTAGAGCAATTAATAGAAAGAATTTAAGAGGTCCAGGTGCCCATTCAATCTTTTCAGGTGAACTCAAGCTCCTTTAAACTCATTTTGAAAGGAGGCATTTTGAAGGATTACACATTTAATTTGAGTAAATGACTTGATAGACTGATGCACATGAATGCTTTGAGGAGGTGTTCTAGTTCAGCAGCCAGTAATTAAACAGCCCCCTCCCACCTTCTTTGGCATATAAAGAATGTGAGGTAAAGGCATATGGAGTTTTTTTCTAGATAGTCTTGATTTTCATACTTAGAATAGATTTGAAAAAGTATCCCAGTTCTTGGAAGGAGTGAGCAAGCTTTAGTGGTTAAAATCATCTCTTTGTGTCTATTTTCAGATACTTAGTTATAAATATTTTGAGCCGATTTCTTCTGGAATTTGTACATGTAACAATGTAACAACTCTGTAAGTTGCATACTAAATATTACTTTGTTCTGATTCTGGAGGCAACAGCATTTTGAATCGGTGACACCAATAAGGAGACCCTTTCTTGTTCTGATAATGGCTCTTCTTTATGCTAGCACCTTCAATCAGCTAAATAGAATACAGAAAACAAAATGGCAATAGAAAGGTTTTAAGGGATTGCAGCATTCATTTTGCTAAGTGTGTGGATTTTTAAAGTAAATGCTTGAAAATCAGTGTGTGCAGGCTTACAGCGATGCGTTCTTGATCCCTGTCCGAAGCAACTGCATAAGCGAGACAGAATTCTAATTAAATAGAGCAGAACGGTTAGAAAAAGAGGTTTGTTTGAAGTGGAAAAATTGACACTACTGTTCAGATTCAATGAACAGTACAGATTTCGTCTCTCTCTACTAAAACCATCAAACAAACCTCTTCTGATCACTACTAATTAAAAAGAGAAGTTGTCTACTGTACGCCTAAGGCAAGTTCAGGCCAGCTTATTGGAATCTCTGCCTCAGGTTTTTGTGTGGCCAAAACTTATTACAGTTTTAATATAGGCTATTATAAATAGGGTGCTTTATCAGATGGTAAATTTGAACTGATTTTGTTCCATCAGTCTGACTCTTCACTAGAACTGAATAGCTTGTCCAATAAAATATGGATACTTGAGTGTGCACTTCTGGAAGCTTATTTGTTCCGTAGCATAAAGGTCTACTGACCCAAGTACATAAAGTTCCAGCATTTTCATCTGTGACCCTGATGACTCAGACATAGGTAGCTACATGTCCTAATCTACTAACAAACAAGATGCTACCATTTTACAAGTGCTCTTCAGTGTGTGTGGTTTTTATTGAGGATCATGTAGAAAAATATATAGAAATAAGTCGTGATTTTGTTCTTTTGACTGCTTGCAGAAATTTCAAAGTTGATCTTAATGGGACTTTCAATGAGATGTTTGTCGTAAAGCTTAGAGACAAATTGATCATTCAGCCTCTGAGGTGATAGGGACTGACTGATTGAAGTCTCTTGATAGGATAAGACAAGACAACTGTGTGTTTTTTTAAACCACCACTATGGGCTCTACAACTAAATCTGGGTAGTGGCTTTACCAAACCAGCCTTACCTTATCTAAGGATTGCCAAAGATTTTATTGGCAGCAGAGGGCTGTGGGGTGTTCATGTAAGTAAAAGGATGGCAATACATTGACTCTTCTCTGACCCCTTAACTCACAACCATAGTACCCTAAGCAAAGGAAGAATTTATTTGGAAGGGAGAAGGGTGATGGGCAGCCCTCCCAGCTATGAGATTCTAGATAAAGCAGCAGCATGGCAGTGAATCTGCACAATTAAGAGCTTTAATTAGTGTCTCCTCCATTTTCTCTTAGTTCTGATAGGTTTTTATCTAATGAGATCTCGTCCCTGGCTTAGATCTGCCTGGAATGACGTGTCCAAAATGAATGAGAGCTGTGTCGCAAACAAAACATTTAATTAACAAAATTGGCCTTGGAGAGAGCAAGAGAGAATAGGCTGGGGGGGTGGTTGAAAGAGGTGGTGGGGAGGGAGAAACAAACTAGGCTTTTCTTAAAGGGCTAGTGCTGCTTGAGAACTTTTTCTGTACAAATGTCTATTTAATATGATTATAATCTCTTATATCTCACCTGGTGTTTGCTACTGAGGTGGCAGTGGAAATATATTTTTGCTTTGGGGGGCAGGTGAGGAGCATATAGCCTTGCCTAGATCATGAGAGCATGGTCACCCCCCCAAAAAAAAAGTGTTCGTGGCACTGTGCTTGACATGCTGGGCGGCAAGCACCTGATTCCCATTCCAACAGGCAAAAGATGTTCTCTGTTCTCCTTGCTGCTCATTGCCATTCACGTGGGCTGTCTGTCCACAGTATGAGCCATTTGAGGAGGGGAGGAAAGGGAGGGAGCAGCCAAGCAACGAGTTCATTTTTCTGGTAATCAACAGCAAGCTGCTATATTCAGGGAATGCTGTCCCTTTAATTGAACAGGCTAGGTAATTAAATGGCATTTTTCCAATAGGACGTGCTAGGTAAATCTAATAGTTGGTTATTTAATATCACTTTGAAGTCTGCCCACTCAAGCACAATGACAGCACAGGAGCATGTGAACTATTAGCTTGGAAAAAAAATCCAGGATCTCAAAAATTAATTAAATCGCATGCAATTTAGGGGGAACGTTTATCTTGATTTGTCATAACAGAATTAATTCAAGGCCTCCAATTCACTTGGGGGCAGATCTGTTACTCTGAATTAACCAAGCGTAATTTGGCTGATATTTTTTCCTCTCTCTTCCCCCCTTCTCTCTCCCTCTCCCTCTAATGCAGCACTTGCACAGCCGCCTTCCTCCCCCTTAAGTATCAATAGCTTCTGGTGCTTTTAAGGTGCTTGGGCTGTAGTTATGCTGAAGTACCTTTAATGGACTTGGCTGTAGGCATAATTTTTTTGCGTAGCCTTTGTTACATCTGATACAGCTGGCACAGAATTTGGATCCGGTATAGGAAATCTGATGGAAAACCAATTGCTTCTGGATCAGTAGCTTTGGATGTGCTTTTCTTTCAGCTAGGAAGTTTGGATGCTTCTGGGTACAGATATGTCGCCCCCCTCCCTTCTCCTCCTCTCTCTCCTCTCCCCACCCCTTTCAGGTGCAAGGGGAAAATTGAACTGCGGGACTGGCAATGTAAAACTCTTTGTGGTGCAGAGCTGTTTGGTTTCCACAGCATGGTAAAAATCCCCACACTGCACCTTACTTTTCTGTAGTTTATTTTAAAAATGTTCCAGTTGAATAAATAGAAATTTTCAGCTAGCCCCCCACCCCACATCCTCTTGTTCCCATCTCATCACCTCTGTCCACTTCTAAAGGTTTTGAATGAGGAAGAGAGTTGGGATTAATTTAAGGTGGCATTGCATAATGCTGCAAAATGTAGGACCTTTCATCCATATATGGAACATCTCAGTGTTGGTGATTGATTGTGTTGCCCAAATGTTGAAATATTAACAACCTCTTTGGACTCCAAGACCCAAAGAGAGGAAACTGAAACCACTTCTGTCATTGCAATTAAAGAGTCCCCTGGCTTTAATTAGCCTGACCTGGGGTATCTCTCCCCCATTGCTGGAGTTAAAGAGAAAAGAGCCCATTAAAGTCCAGTCTGAGACCGATAGTTACTTAATTGAGCACCTAAAGCCTCCAGCCTTTTAAATTAAATACTGTCCTGGACAGTCTCCCTGATTAGCTAATTAACTCTACTCTCTCACAGAACCCATATAAAAACAACTTTTCAGGATGAGGGTAGTTAACAATGATTGTCTTCCTCCATGGTGAAACAAAAATTATCTGAAGCTTCTGATAAAGTGCCGCAAAATAAGAGTATTCTCATTAGTAGGAAAGAAAAGAAAAGCATCTAAAAAAAGTAACTGGCAAAGTCCTGGACATTTGCTTCAGTAGTAGCCTAACCCTGCAGATTACGTAGACTGCCTTAAGTTAGTTTTGGCTGTGACTTCTGAAAATTCAAATTCTTTTAGAACGAGGCTGGCGCTGTGTGTGTGTGTGTGTTTAAAATGATGTACAAGTAGCTTTTGGGGATTACATTTTTGACTTGCAATTATTAAAATTTAATTTAGATGCACAACCACCATTGCTCAGGAAAGTTTGTATGATGCACACATACTTTATGAAGAGAATGTGTCACAGTTAAAGCAGCATGATTAAAAATGATTTTTAAATTGTGTGGTGCGTTTGAAATCCTCGCCTCTTCCACAGGAGGCTGTGAAAGAGGGTTTTTTTTCTGTCTTGCCTCCTTTAAAAGAGGGGTGTGTGCCTGTGTGTACTTATGGGAAGAGAGTATTCATACAGCTATGAGATCTTCCTTTTGCCATTCTAGAAAAGCTTCCGTTGTAATTTTTGCTGCCACTTTAGTCACAGTTCTGCAGATGGACCTAAATATGCCTTTCTCGCTGCCTCTTTAAATGACTTCCTTCTAGAACGTTGCCACTGATAATGGGGAGTGGTGGAAAGAATACACATAGTGATGCTCTCAGTGAAATCGGTTGTCCTTGTAAATACTTTGAAGTGGTCCTCCTGATCCAGCAGATGCTAGAATAGCATCCATCTACTTTTTTTCTGGATGGTTCAGCCCTTTTTAGGCTGGAGGTCTTGGCAGTATATTAGTTCAGCTTTCCCTTTGTACCCATTCTGACTCGCAAGAAAGTGTCAGTGTGTTGCGGATCTCAGACTAATTAGTTTTGAAATGGAGTTTTGATTGAACTCTTCAAATCGATGCTGCTGCAAAATTTGTTTCTCAGGCTTCCTATTAAAAGCCATCTTAAGGGGCAGTTTTACTACTCTCCCTGTCGTTCAGTCGATACATTTAATACCAACTTACAGGCTATTTTCAATAAAGTGGCGACAGCAAATTAGTAGTTTGAACATGACAAGCCTCCCTCTGCAAGCACTGATTCTGGAAAACTCAAAGCAATTATTTTCGTCCCCCCTCCTTGATACGGAGGCACGCAGCAAACATTCAGATCACAGCATTTTCAGTAGTAACGCGTCCTCCAGACTGATACACAAGCACGAATGTATGACATTACTATTGGGCAAAAAAGGCAATGGAAATAATTAATATTATGACACCAGTACATTTATTTTATAGATGCTATTGCACTCTCCCTCCCCCCCCCCAAGCACCCAAATCCTAAGCCATGGGAGGGGGAGCCTGCCAGCTAGTTCAGATTCTTCCTTCACTATGAGATGGTCCATCATTGTAATAGCTGTGGGTGCAGTGAGAAACTGCAGAAAAGCAAACAAGAGAGAAAAAAGCCATTTTTAAAATTCTAGCATACATATTCTGTAAAAGTGGGAGATCAATATTCATTAAAGTATTGTAGCTCAAATCAGCATGTTGTGCCTTTAAATGCATTAGAAGAATTGTGTATATTTTCCTTCAGTCCTTCCCCCCCTCCTTCCTCTGCTTTCCCTCTTCTCTCTCCCCCCCCCCCCCACCCCCATGGCAGATGTTGTGGTCTCATTTGATTGCATAGGAAAACTGCAGTGATACAGCAAACACCCAGAGAGATATGATGACAAATGGGTCCAGATCCCGGTAAATTACTTTCTGCTCAAATCGAAATTTCATTCAGTTTGTTGCTAGCAGAGATGAAGTAATCTAAATTGTGGACTCAGGAGCAGATAGAGGGAAGTTGGAGCAAGCATTTCATTATCAAGAGAGAGAGAGAAGGTTAGGATGAAAGAGATGAGCAGAGGCAAATCTAAAGTGTTGACACCATGATTGAAAAGGTTAACCCATACACATTATATATCAACCTGGATAGCCGAGAGTTTCTAATGGAAACTCTGCCCTGCTAGAGGTTTACTGGAGTTTCAATACACTGAGCATGATGTCGTCTTAGATATACAATCAAATCCTCTTAACCCTTTTGATGACTCATCTCTCAAGATATGATTAAAGTACAAAAAAGTTCTTCATATAATTTCAAGGACACAATGCATTTAAACTCCAGTCATGAATTCTGTCCCTTTTTTTATGACAAACCCAGTAATCTGATAAAAAGTCTTGTACAGAATTGGTTTGTGTTGCTGGATGCAAGTTAATATTTTATTAGATCCTGTGCTTCCAAGTCTTGAGAGGTCTAGGGTGCTCCTGTGGCAATTTGGCTTGTGTTGCAGTCTCTTAAATTATCACGCCCCAAAGTATGTAAACAAGCTTCAGGGGTGGATTTTGACAAGTTGAAATGGCTCTTTCAGAACTGGCTTCTTGATTCACAAGTGTCTCAGGTGGGGGGAGAAAATAATAAGCATCACCTTTTTGTTTTCAGGTTATTTGGAAATAGCGGCGCTTGCAGTGCTTGTGGGCAGTCAATTCCTGCTAGTGAGCTGGTTATGAGAGCACAAGGGAATGTCTATCATCTTAAGGTAGGAAAAAATTGCCTTTCTGACACTGTCCCCACCCTCTACCCCAAATATTGCAGCACCTGTACACAGATCTATATTGGAATAAAAGCAGTGCAGCATCTGCTCTAAATTCGTAAAAGGGGCTTAGTCATAAATGGAAAGGCTTTTGAAGTTGCGTATGTTGTCCTAGTGATTAGTTGTGCTGCAGGTCTGAACACACTATTGGGTTCCAACAGGTGCAGCTTCCTGTATTTGGCCAAAGTCCCATATATCCCTTAACTTTGTCGTAATTCAGATTATAATATTTTTTGGCGTTTTTAATGCCCTCCCTCCAGTTTTAACTTTGCCTTTTGTTCACCCATTTCAGTGTTTTACGTGCTCTACCTGCCGGAATCGCCTGGTCCCTGGAGACAGGTTTCACTACATCAATGGCAGTTTATTCTGCGAACATGATAGACCTACAGCCCTCATCAATGGTCATTTGAATTCACTTCAGAGCAATCCACTACTGCCAGACCAGAAGGTGAATATTGAACAATTGCTAATGGACCTTATTAGAGTTAAAACAAGATTAATATATTTTTCAGCCTACTACTGAATATCTTTCAAATGGCTTTACACGATGGAATGTAGTGAAACGGGGTAAAGCTCCAAACATTGAGGTGCTTGAATTGTGAAGTGACTCCAGTTTAATTTGGGTCAAGCCTGTGTGTGTGTGTGTGTGTGCATTTGCTAAAACAATTCTGGCAGTCAAGAAGACTTGTGGGATACAATCTGGATCGGTCTTAACAAGTGCATGTACTTAATTGTAGCATTCTAGAGTCAGATAAGCTAATAGCACAGTAGTGGTTTGTAGAATCATTGCAGTAGCATTAGAAAAGTAGTTACATTATTTGGTTCAGTTAGAGTTGGCTTGATTTTCAAGAAAAATGCTTTACTTTCTGTTAGCACCATTTGTTCATGTCCGTTATGTCTCTTTAGTTTTTGGTATTAAAGTGTAATATGGCTTACTCACTAGCAGAGTAGGGAACAGTTTTAATCAACAGTTGTCCTGCACCTCTGCTGTAACTGGACAGTTTTTAGATCTATTTTAATCTCCCTAATAAGTCCCATAGCTATGCAAGTGAGTGCATTTTGATAACTGCTATGCCTAATTTATAATAATTACTGTCAACCTTCAGTTAAGGGACTGTTCATTCCACACTGGTCCAGAAAACACTGAATGCACAAGTCTTGCACATAATTTTATTCACATCATATTTCATACTGATTATGTATTGATGACATTGATTCATTTACTCTTTACAGCACCACTTGCATGGATATTAAATCTTATTGACCACAGATGAATTTTAATTTCAGATTGGTGATGGATTTTTCCATCAGCTCTGATAGTATATTTGACTTTTTCATCATTAACCCAGGCAATCACACAGCACTGAGTTATTGCATTGAAACAAAGTGCACACTTCACTTGGTAATTCTTTATGGATTTACAATAGGGACTTCATTAATGTCTGTTCCAAGGATAGCAAAAATAACATTTATCTGTTAGTAGGAATTTTGAAGATAAAGTCTTTTTTATAAAAAGAAAGGAAGAAAAAAGAAATGAACGAAGCAGCCCTTGGGCAACTTATGAAGTCTGCAGCATCAGGGAATCTTTAGAGGCTTAATATGTTCAGAAGAACATGAACTTGCCCCTTAATAGGGGTGCATTGCTATAAGTATGTGTATTCTAGAAAGCTGCCCTAAATTTAATAGTTACCAAGTGTGTTGTATGTTAGATGTAGTTAAGGACTCCCATGCATTCTATACTCCCAATAAAAGTCCTACTGAGTTCAGTAGGGCTTATTCCTGTGTAAGTGAGTTTAGGAGGACTGCCTTCTTTAAACATTGTTTTGGAATCCCCTATAGGCCTGATGCTATCCTCAAGTCCCTGTTTCTAAATAACTGTTTAAAATATAGGGAATACTTCTTGCATCTAGTTCAGCTTCTTTGTGTATCCGTTTGTTTTGTGCATGCAGTAAAAGTTTAATATGCTTTATGGTGCCTTTGTTCTTGCTGTGCTTCAGCAAAAGTAATACTAATGTTGGCAGTTACAGAGGAGAGATAAGTGTGGAATAGAAACAGGGATTCAGGGGCTGCAAAGCTATATTCATCCTACATGTAACTCTTTGTGCAGGAAGACTTCAATAAGAACAGTGCCTGGATTCTGTGGCTATTAACTGCATAGCTACAGTATGTTAAAGAGGGAGGCAAAGAGGTGCTGAGAAAGATGCAGGGAGGGATGGACGACAAAGTGATGTTCTCAGCGGGTGACACTAATATGGCCTAGTGAGTGGCTTATCAGTTCCACAAGTGGGGTTGTGTGAGGGTGGTGTACTATAAGTTAAGCCCAATTTTCATGGCTGAAGTTTAATAGGATTCTAGAGTCCGGGAAGAAAGCGGATTGTGCGCTTTTTTGGCACTGCATATTTTTGGGTTACTATTCTATGCATTACTCAGAGGGAAAAGTTAGAATTCTCAGTCCAGTAAGCTTGTTCTGCTAGCACCACAGAAAGCCCTTCACAAATGAAGCTGTTGTGTGCGGTTGTGCTGTGTTATTTGCTCCCATCCCTCTTCCACACTCCATTTTTAGCCTCTTCCTTTGGCTTCCCTATCATTTGAATTGTAACTCGTTGGACAATGAGTGCTTCTGATCTCTGCTGTTTACCGTACCCAGCAAAGCCTTGCTGCTTTAACAAATGTTATGGGGAGCCCGAAAACAGTCCTGATGTAGCACCCTATATATTCCACCTATAGAAATAGTAGCCCATACTCTGCTTTGCCCATTGGTATTTTATTGGTGATGGACAACCTGAAGTCGGCCAAGCAAACTCTGGAATTAGATTGATTGCATTGTGATTTGTTTGCTCTGGCCCTGGTTAGTATAATTTCTGCATGATGGCCAGGAGTTGATGTTGCCCTAATAAGCTGGTTCCAGAGTCCTTCTTTATTTCAGAAGACATCAACCATCCAGCAGGGATGGGAAGCCTGTAGCCTCTAGCATGAACCACTTCTTAAACCATATCCTTACTATCATAAACAAAATATTGTACTACCACCCCCAACCATGGACACCCCCCCAAAAAAAGCTGGGTGCTTGATGGAAGTTTATGATGTCCTGTGCAGATTTTGTCACTTTGTAGCTGAGGAATGTTGTCTAAAAGCTCATCAAGTTTCTTTCCTACTCCCTACTCTTAAAACCCTTTTCACAAGGTATAAGTTTTCCTTTCATTGGTGATGATCAGAGCATTTGCTTGGCTCTAGCTCCTATACTTTTAAATAAAGCATGAGTTAGGTTACGTTTTGCTATTCTGTCTGTTGCAGAGAATCTTCTAGTTTACATATCGCTCAACAATTCCCTTGTACTTACATAATTGGTATTGTCTCTGTCCATAGTAGAGGACACTTGATGCTCATTTATTAAATATGCTTGCTGGCTGCTCCCTAATCTTTGTTCTGGACAGACAAATTACCTTTCTCACACTGAGCATCAGCTCTGGGGAATTAAACCTCCAAGCTTCCACCACTTTAATTAGCTTGAAAGTGGGGGGTTGCAGTTACTAATAGACCTCAGGCTTTTAGTAACTTGGGGAAAGGGTAAAAAAAAACAAAAACTTCCTAGGAAGCTCAAAATGTCATTTAAAAACCATAAAAATCTAATATATTATTTCATTTTGGTAATTGCAAACAGATTGCATTTGAAGACTGTCGATCGTTTCTACTTTATCCATGGAAGTTAGATTTCTGTCGAGCTAGGCATTTTTAATTATCACAATTCATTAACACATCACTGTGGAGGCACATGTTTGACTTCGTATATTACAGAGTTTATGTAACGTTAACTAACATAGCAGATGAGGAATCTTAAATGGGAGGAAAATATTCCAAAATGTCTATATTTAGCTTTTGTGCTATGCAGCATGTTAACTAGCGTTGCCTAGGGGAGGGTATCTTATTTGCTTTAGACAGAATTTTTCCTAATTTAGAAGATCACTTTACTTTGTGTGCTTCAAACGCAAGGCGTGTCATTTTATCCCTGTCCAAGGGAAATGCATCTTTTATAAAAGAAAAAAAGAAACTGTAGGATTTCCCACCAGAAGCTTCTATCTTTCCTTTGTGATAAATGTATCTTGCTACTGTCAAAACTTAAAGGACATTATTATTATTATATTATTATTATTACATTTTTAGTGTGGTCTGTTTTGGTTTCCCCCGTTTGAACTCTTCAGGGACTTGGATAAGTAATGCAGAAAACCTTTAATTGAGTCGCAGTTGGAAAGTAATTTAATAAGATAAGCAAATAAGGAGAATGTGAAACCAGTCACACTTGACTCAAATCAAGCATTTTAGCTAAGATGCCCATTTTTATTTCCTTGCAGGTCTGCTAAAAGGTCAGAGTACTGCAGAATGCGTGCCTTCATCTCAAACTTTGTTCATCACAGATGGATCCCATGTCTCCAGTAGACAAGTCACCTTTGTAGCTAGCATCAATGCCAGCTCCATGCCATTGCACCTTCTTTACTCTTGGTTGCCCTTCCCACATTTATTGGTGTATTAAAATGACTGAAAATGAACATTAAGGACTCCGTGAATCTGGGCTATTGGGAGACTGTAGAGGAAATGGAGAAAAATGCCCACCAGAAGAGAACAACTTTGGGTGGGGAGGGAGTGGGGGAAATGACTAATGAAGCTAATTAAGTTAAGCTTTCGAGTCTGCTTTCTACCCTCATTAACAATTAGCAGGGCACTGGTCAGAATTTGTACCCTGTGTTTTACCTTAACAACATTCTCTTTGCTCTTTGTATATTTAAGTGTTGTAAGGAAATGTGTTTCAAAACTCAAAACATGAGATAAAGGAAAGATGGGGCTCTTGTGATATTCTATCACAAACACTTTTATTGTATCTCTGTAAAATACAATGTATGTATGCATGTAAGTGTTTTTTTTTTGTCCTAATGTTGCTACTTCCCATGACACAAAAAAGAAAAAAAATCAAGCTCATAGCAGCTACTGTGTAGAAATTTTCACCTACTCCTAATTTGCTGAATGAAGAAGAAGAAAACTTTTATTTGTGATACTTTCAGAGACATTTGCTCTAGTATGGTGTATTTAAATAATAAAAACATAAAATGAAAATACTTGTAATTGAGTGTGACTTCAGTGCACTATAATAATAATAATACAGCAGACTTCCATTCAGAAATGAATTCTTATGCAGCTTTTAACTTTAGAATCTGTTTTTTCTGCTTTCTAATGGGTTTATGAAAATAAGGAATGCATTTAACTCTACAGAATAGGTGACTTTTGGCAATGAACTCAAAAGTATTGCTGAGTGTTTCAGATATGCAGATAACGGCAACATTAAACCTGTATTGTGATTCATTTTTTGCTCTCATCAGCTAAGTCATCTAGGCTTTGTGAACAACAGGAAGTGTATATTTCCTAACACTATTGCATCGCTCTGTATACAGTACAGTCATGTGGGTTGTCAAGCTAAAAACTCTCTAGTGTTTTGAAGACTCTTTTAAAACTTTGGTAATGACACAGCACATGTTCAGGCAGAATTTTCATTTCACTTTAAACCTTTCTGTATCATTATGACTGGTGTTTGGGAGTGGCCAATCAGTTTTGTTCCGGCTATAGGCCTTTTGATTGTACTGTTGCGAAGGGCTGCACAACTCTTCTGATAAATTTTATTAAATGGTCTGCCCTGGAAGGTGAGGGACGCAGAGCCCTTGCATTGTATCCAGTTAACCTGACACGTTACACAACGTTTGCAGGCATGGGATGCTATCCAAGAGCACAGGCTGGTATACAATATTCATGGCAAGCAATACACAAACCTCATGTAATTGAGATTATGCATGTAAACGAACAAACAAGCCTTTTGGACAATAAGGCTTTTAAATTGGATGATGATGATAATACGGCATAAAAATTGGAAATAGTTAACACCGTAAGATTGCTGTGACGATAGAAAATCTTTTAAGTAATGGCATTATGTACAACTAAGGAAGTTCAAAGTTATGCCAGGCTATAGTATAGTATAGTATAGTATAGTATAGTATAGTATAGTATAGTATAGTATAGTATAGTATAGTATAGTATAGTTTGGTCCCTTCCTCAAGTTGTCTCTGTTGCAGCCTTGTAAATGTCTCCCCTAGAAGTCACTAGTTTGGCTTACCTGGGGTCAGGAAAGTCACCTCTAGCAGGCAAGGACTTACTCATAGAAGAGGCTTGGTGAGTATACCCACCCAGTGAGACTAAGGTGTATAATGAATTGTTCATGGAACACTAGACAATTCTTCCACATGGGAATTTCTGCGCTTTCACAGGGTTAAGCATACGTGAAGGATCTCTTTCATTATGGAAATAATGGATAGTTTGGAGCATTAGTTGGAAGTCTGAATGGAAGATGCAACATGCACAGTTCTGGATCTTGACTAAATGCCACTGGCGCATGCACTCTCCAAACTGCAGGAATAGGCAGGATTTCCAGTGGGAGGCTAACTTCTGTGAGTTGCAGCCTAGTAGTTTGAACGATGGTGCTGTGCCTTATGTTAGTGTGCTTAAGGGAGCTTTGTGTGAACCTGATCCATGCAAGCTGAGGAACGCCACTGAAATTAATGTGGATATCCTAAACACACTATCGATAGTCTTTGAAGTGAGAAATGCCCATTCTATTGCTAGCTGGGAAACTGGTGTGTATATATTCTTCAGATCCTGGGCAAAAATACAAAGGCAGAGAAGATGATATCAAAATTAAGCTGCACATTTTAAAGTAATGGTTTCATTTGCTGGAGTGCCCGTCAATGCTTTGGGCTGGTTCAGTTGTAATATCAAACCATTTGTTTGTTCATGAATGAAATTTGATTGCCTTCCACCCTTTGTGCTCTTGCTGACTTCTAGTTTTGTAGCAAACCTCAATGTGTCATTATATATATATATATATATATGCAGGTTTTGGTGTCCTCGGGTGTCTTCCCGTGTAAAAGTTGGGGTGTCTAGGCGACGTTTCGACGAGGTCTCACTCGTCATCTTCAGGCTGGTGCTTTCGGCTTCTTGTTACTTCTAGTAACAAGAAGCCGAAAGCACCAGCCTGAAGATGACGAGTGAGACCTCGTCGAAACGTCGCCTAGACACCCCAACTTTTACACGGGAAGACACCCGAGGACACCAAAACCTGCATTCCTGTACCCGTGAAAATCTACGAAAGCAAATATATATATATATATATATATATATATATATATATATATATATATATACTGGGAAAACGTGAGTTGTCTCTAACTTTAGTCCTCCTCAAAGTAGACCCCTTGACATTAAAGAGCATAACTTAGACATATCAATTTCAGTGGTCTTCTCTGACAAAATGTAGTTGCAGCCTTCCAACCCTGTTTTGCCGCATTCGGATGTTACAATCTACCTCTCAGTTGGAAATTGGGCATTGTAGGACGGGGGAGGGATTGTGATCCTGTGACTCCTTTGTGTTCCATCAAACAACCAGGTCTCAAACAAACAAATAAGCAGTTTGCTGTCTTAATATGCATAGGAAGGACTTGTCTGTCTGTGTCTCATTTTACTAAACAAAAATTTCTGTGTCACTTCCTGAAAACAGTTTTGGTGAAAACCTGAGGACCAAGCAATGAAATACAAAGCCATTTTAGATTATGCCGCAGAGGTGAACCCTAACAATGTTTGAGCCAATGGGTCCTTTGAATTATGCTGTCTGAATTCTTTTGAGAAGATCTTCTGAGACATAGGAGTATAAAGCTCCCGTATTAGTGCTGTTGTAGATATCCTTTTAAAATTCATTCTTTCTGCCTATAAGCACTCATTCTGCTGCTGTGAAAGCTGTACATGCCAGGTTTACAGTTGTTTAATATAACCTAGAAGTCCTAAGATGATGGCTAATAATTTTCTGTAAGTAATATAGTGTGGCATTTAGCAACGAAGAGGCTGAAGTTCATTAAGGCTTTAAATAAACTATTATATGACTGGTTCTTAAAGCACAGCTACCTATTTAATAGCAGGCTTAAAAGCATTTCTTAAGTTGGAGACCTATAAGATTACAAATGTCACTCATGTTAGCATAATCCACATGCAAGTGATGAAGCCTTTGCTTTGATGTGCTAAATTGGAGGAGGACTGATGGAGCTATGAATATACAATGGAACATATTTAACTAGGATTCTTGCCTGGGGTAAAGCACTCTCGAAACTGGAGGCATATCAAACAATAAAAACAGGTTCTAATGGTGGAAGGCTGTGTGTGAGTTTGTGTGTTGGGATATTTGCTCTTACATGAGCAAATGTTTTGGGTGTCTCCTCCCCCTTAAAATGCAGCGGAGATTAACCATACTTGATCATACTTGCCCTTCTCTCCCTGCACTTGATACAGTCGATTTCTAGGATCCATGCTATATACTGTGTATGTATCTGTAAAGATGTAGGTCTACTTTGTCATTCGCCAGAAATTCTAGTTATGAACTCTACCCATCCTAGCAGGCACATGGGCAAACCTTCCAAATTCTGTTTGCCATAAAATATACTGTCTTTCTGGTCCTTTGTGGTTTTATTTGGCCTGGTTATGTAGTATCAGAAGCTACACACACACACACAACCTATAAACATCACACTATTTAGAAGATCACCGCTGTCCCACATTTCCCCCTCCCTCAATCTGCATTTTCTCCTGCCAGGATACTCCCAAAAAGGAGAGAGTATGAGAAAAGGAGAAAGTGTGGGAAGGCAGTGATTCAGAGGACAACAGAAAACTAATGGAGCTACAGAAGTTTACTATCCACCTTAAATGACTGTATAGATGAGCCACCAACCTATGTTACTTAGTATTCAGGTTTTTCTTTAAAAAGTGGGAAAAAACACCTGCTACTAAATGAGATTGTATTTATTGGTCATCTAGGTTAATTGAAAATCTCAAAAGTTTGCAGCATGCTGGTACTGAATGTGCAGTCTTGGAAAGGCATTTCAGTGATGAGAAGTGAGATTGTGGCATGTATAGCTCCTTTTATGCTAAATGCTTTTGGTGTGGAGCTACCTTGGCATCGTGGCTTGCTCTCCTCTGCCGTGACATACTGTGCAGAACATAAAGTTCTGGATTTCCATTGTCCTCCTCTTCTTTCAGGTGCATGCCTGCTTTGTTAGCCCTGCTAAGCCGCAATAAAATTTATTACGGTTAAGTGGCAATTTGTTGCCATGAAACTGCAATTAAAGTATTACCGGGCAGCCATTTTAGATTAACACACATTCGGAGCATAGGCAAGCGCTGAATGGGCTCTTGTTATCTTTACCAGATCGGAGCTCTCCGCATAACAGTAAAACTGTGACACGTTCACCTATGTCTTTTGTCAAGTTGAAGAATTTGAGCTCTCGGTGGGAGCACAATGATCTCATCGCAAGCATACTAAGAGCAAAGACAAGTCAGGGCTGATTTCTGCACGTTCAACCTGCAGTGTATAAAGTTATTGCCATGTTTGGGCGATGGAGGTGGGGGTTTGTGGGAAGGGGGGGGAGAGATGGCATTGCTTTGCTGAAATTTTGCAGGGATGGGGATGCATTCGAGAGAGCGTGCTTTTGACTTCAGACTGACTGTTAAAACGGACTGCACACTGTGGACTCTGATGCCAGTAATGTGAAGCGGGTTCTGACTTGTTAGAGTTTTAAAGGCGGGCGTCTTTTTTCTCCTTTTAACTGCAATTAAACGAAAGGCTAGAAGAGAACTGATCTGAAGGCATTGATTCCGAGATGGCCACTCATACGTAATGAAAACTTGCAAGGCTTTCCTTAAAATTTAAGAACCTCTTAATCTTCTTCTTCTTCTTCTTCTTCTTCTTCTTCTTCTTCTTCTTCTTCTTCTTCTTCTTCTTCTTCTTCTTCGCATGCTTTAGCTTGATCAATTAAAACAAAAATATTGGGCACTCCTTGATCCTAAGCACACACTGGCAAGAGATGTAAGTTCCATTGACGCGAAATGCTTCGAAATAGGCAGTTAAGATTGCACCACCAGGTAGAACGAGGGTGTGAATTTGCTTAACTCTTTTTTGGGGGGTGGGGAAAGGAGGCAGTGAGGGTTGGCCTTCCACTCTGCCACTTCCTTCCACGATAGATTCCCTTAGGTATTTTTACTTTTAGTGAAAACGTTGGCCGAATCCAGCACAGACATCATTGTTCCGAAGCTCATTTACCTCAGTCAGCTTAAGAGTACCGTCACCCCATATCTACCGATGTGAAACAGTATGAATGAAAATTCCCGGAACAAACCCAAAATATGCTTTGAACAGTGAAGCAATTATTTTATTTGTTTTTATGTTTACATCCCACATTTCTCAAGGTCGTGTAGTGTGTCTGCATTTCTCGGTCTCTGTTTTATCCTCTTAACAACCCTGTGAGATAGGCTGAGAGTGAGCATCACTTGGCTCTGTCTCTATATGGTGTGTGATGCTGCACTCTCGGCTTTCTGCCCTCTCAAACTTTCTGCAGGTAAAACTTTGCCCTCAAATTCTTCCCGAGAAACGAACAATTTGTGCTTGTCTCACTAGCTTGCCTCATCACCGCACATATGATTGGTCCGGGAATGAATGCACTTTGGACTGGACTTTACCTGTTAATGGACCACAATTGTCTGTGTGGCACCCTTCTGCCCACAGCTGAATGGGCAGATGCAGCAACACAGAAAATGCGCAAAGAATCCCGTCCCCCGCAAAACAAAAACCCCCCACTCCATTCCTTCTACTTAGTGCAAGACATAACATGAATTTGTGGACCTGTCGAGAAAGAGGTATGTTTCCTCAGACTCTTTATTCCCTTTTGTGCATGCATGGACACACTCTCTTTCTCTCAAGCTTTGAGGGCAAAGATATGTGAACAACCTCCGATGGCATCTAGGATTGCTTTAATGCATCGAGTAATTTGGGTCATGCAGGTTGTCTTTATAATTAAGGTTATCATTTTGCTGTGCAAAATTTTAATGAATTTCAGGGCACCGGCTTAGTAAAAAGAGTCGCAGAAGGGTGACCAAATATTTATAGAATAAATAGAAGCATCAAAGGAGCAAAAATATTATGTCTTTACCACAGTGGTTTAATTGGGCTGATTGAACATAGGGAATTATTAAATGTGTGCCTCTGTTAACTTAATGAATGTACAGCGGAGGAAACTCAAAGCCCCTGCTAGAAACTAGAATATGAGTGTAGAAATCTGTGGCTGTTCAGATGCTGATAAACTCCCGTCATCTCTGCTTATTGGCCATTCTAGTTGGAGCTAATGAGAGTTTGAATCTTAACATCTGCATAGCCCCATATTTCCTCTCCTTGGACATGTGTCTTGCTGTTCCATACACTAACTGCTTCTCAAGCTAACCTACCTCATAGTTTTGATATGAGGTTAAACGTTGGTTTTAGTGGCAAATGTATGCTGCTATGAGTTGCTTAGACTGTGAAAAGCAAATAGGCAGTATTTAAGCTGCCATCCTAAACTAGGTAAGGACAGAGTGTGGGACTGTGTGCTTGCATGAACTTCTTAGCTTTTTTCCGAGTGGAGTGATGGAACATAGATTAGTATTATCTTCTTTCTAAGCTGGGCTTCACCTTGGAACTACTACAGACAGGAGTTGCTAACACTGGCAATGTGCTGCTATTATAAAGAGCATCTTTATAGGCTTTAACCCCAAGTTTGCATAAGAAGAACTCCATCAATGGAATACTTCGACTGGTAGTGGTGTGGAGAGGCCAAGCTCACTTCCCCTCCGCTCTTGTGGTTCTCTGTGCCCCCAGAAGGTTGTTCTGGAAGATTGGAGAATAACATGGGAGGTGGTGTTGGGGGAATCGGTGAAAATTTCCTCTCTTCATACACTCCAACGTTTCTCCGATGAAAATAGGGACATCCTATTCCATAATGATAATTTTACTATTTATAACCCACACATCTTATTGGGTTGCCCCAACTCTGGGCAGCTTCCACCATATATAAAAACATAATGAAACCTTAAACATAAAAAACCTTCCCTATGCAGGGTTGCCTTCAGATGTCTTCTAAAGGCTGTATAGTTACTTATCTCCTTGGTTCAGGTGTCGCATAATTCCATACCCTCCAACATTTCCCCAATGAATATAGGGACATCCTAAGGAAAAGCCGGACATTCTGGGATCAAATAAGAAACCGGGACAGCTTCACTAAATCAGGGACGTCCCTCAAAAATAGGGACACTAGGAGGGTCTGTTCCTTCCCTTTTGCCAGTGGGAGCCTCTGCTGGACTGGAATCCCCCAATGAACAGAATAGCTATTTGGGCACCAAGCTAATATTTTTCAAAAGTGGCCTTCAGGCAGCTTAGCACCTGTACTTAGCACCTGCAGGGAAACTGGGTCATTTGCCATTCACTCATGCTCCTTCCTGCACATTGACCTTGTGATGTGTGGGTATGTGCGTTTGTGTGACAGAGAGGCAATAAGCCACGCCGTCTCTGAATCAAGGTGGAAAATGCAAGCCCAGTGCTGGCAATGGCTGGGATCCAAAGAACCACGTGCACAGCTGGTTCCCATTGTCAGCGATGGAATGCAAAGAGCAAGCTGTTCCGTAGCTGACAACTGGGAAAAGCCATGTCTGAGCTTTTGGTATTCAATTGCTGCATTGTGGCCAATATCGTTCTATGCATAAAGTCTGGATTTCACCCAAGGAATTAAGGAGGGGAGCTTTCTTGCTGTAAATGTAGAAAGAACGCAAAAACTGCACAGCAGCAAATACTCCAAGAAGGTACTGGGCCATCGATCATACTTGAATATGGAACTGTCCAATTCTGTGATTACATAAACAAGTGTGGTGCTTTATTGCAGAATACCAAAAGACTTTGGGTTATTGTAACACGGCTCCCTCTGAGTTGCTTTCTGATCTTCCAACTACAGCCTTTCTGAATGAGGCATAGGTAATGAGGCATTTGTGGAAGTGTACATGACACCCTTCAGAATTATAATTCTGGCTTCATCCCTAAAAGGCTCTTTTGAAGACTTGGGAAGAAGAAGAAAATCCTTGCAGATGGACTCCTGTTCATATTTGTTGCTTTAAGGAGAGCGTTCGCAGGGGTGTTTAAATGAAATAGATCATACCTTTAATTGCATCAAAGCCGAGCTGACTCTGCCCCCCAATTTTCAGTTTAATTGCTGTGGCTCAAAAAGGCGTTGAAAATCGGTAGCGGAGTTACTGAAACCTACTTGGTGGTGGCTTTAAAAGGAGGGCAGAATGTTACTCCTTCAGATATCACCTTTTCTCTCTGTTAAAATGTTAAAATGTTGTGCACAAGGCTGTATCTCTTGGGATTCTTGGGAGCTCTCTGCGCAGGGAGTAGAAGAGTAGAATGACAAGAGGAGAAGGGAATGAGATGGACTCTTTTGAGACCAGCACTTTGGAGTGTGTGTGTGTGTGGTTAGTGCCTGGCTTCTAGTAATTTTCTGTCCACTACACCCGACACTGAATTCTCAGAAACAATGAGTGTGCCTTCTATAAGGCTAGCAGAAGGAAACTCTCCATGACAATCTGGCTTGGAAGACTGCATTGCTGGTCCAATTTTTCTTGCAGTGCCAGTCATTCTGCACAGCTGCAACTTCTGGAGCATATTCAAGGGTAACCCTGCATAGAGAGCATTGCAGTCATCTAACTGAGAGGTGACTAAAGATTGAGGGGTCACTAGCTAAGCTTTTCTTGGTCCAGAAATGGCCATAGCTGGCAAACCAACCAGAGATAGTGCTTCTGAAGCCATTAGCAGTGGTGGATGTTGGGCTCTCAAAATCTGCCTCTTGTAGCATTGTTGTGGAGGCCCCTGCAGCATGGTGCCCAATTCTGCTGTACCAGCTGTTCCACCCTAATACCACCTCTGCCACCAGGCTTCTAGAGATAATGACGTCTCCAGTAGCATCACCCAAAGCTATGAACCTGCTTCTTCAGGGGGAGTTCAACACCACCCAGAACAGGCTGCCTACCAAACTCCTGGCTCCACAAACTGTACTTTGATCTTATCAGGATTCACCTTCAGTTTATTGGCCCTAATGCAGTTCATTGCTGCTTCCAGGCATCTATCCAGCACCTAAATGGCTTCTCCTGATTCAGATGGAATGGGAATGGAGTCGCATGCTATCTGCATACTAATGGCATCATACTCTATATGTCTAGGTGATGGCTTCCAGTTGCTTCATAAGGATGTTAAAGAGCATCAGGGACAAGACAGTATCTTGTAGAACCCAACAGCATAAGTGTCAACAGGTAAAGCAGGAGTCTCCATCTGCTAGTCTCTGGGATCAGTTCTTTGCAGAACTATTGTAATACAATGCCTCTAACTCCCAAGCCATAAAAAACCAATGCAGGAGAATACCATGGTCAATGGTACTGAAAGATATTGAGAAATGAAGGAGAACCAATATAGTGTTACACTCCCCATGCCCATCTCCAAATAGGAGTAATCAGTCAGGGTGACCAAGGCCATTTTGGTGCCAAATCTGAGCCTGAAGCCAGATTGCAATCTGATTATTCTGTTGGGCAAGCTGAAATGGCAGAGTGCGGCACTGAATTCCTCCCACAATTCTAACATCATGAATCTGTTAGGCCAACTGTCAAGAGCATTATGCCTTAATCCAAACTATGTTAGTTGCATTCCCGTTGATTTCAATGGAAACTTAAATCACAATGAAGTTCAGTCATTGATTTCAATAGGATCCAAGGTCAACCACCAATGGGCTATAATCTGAACCTCTGGCCAGCAATGGTAGGACTTGATGGAACCGTTTCAGGGGTACCCAGAATAAAAGTAGGGGCATCAGGATGCTGGAAGGAAAGATCAGTGCTGTCGAGTAGATGAGAGCTTCTTGCTGTGCAACATGCACTAAATTTGGTACTGCTTGGAGCATCTATTGGCCCAGTGGTCTGTCTGATGGCACCCGATATTTTTGAGTGCCTCAGTCCAGGGAATGCTCGAGTGGAAGAATATTAGGCTGGCCATGTAAAAAAGAGGAAATGTCTCACCAAGATAACAAAAGAGGGTATGGATTTGCATATGCTAATTTATACGCATAGATGCTAATTTGGAGATAGCTTTAAAATAGTATAATGTAAACGGAAATACACTACCTTTCACTGTAGTGGAGCAGAGTCTGCTCTCCAGATACTAATTATGGATGGGCAACTTCAAGGCCGCTCTTGCTTCCCTTCCTTAAGGTTTGTTCTCTTTGAATTGGCTGGATAGCTCAGCTGGTTAGAGCAAGGTACTGATGATGCCTAGGTTACAGGTTCAATCCCATATGGGACAACTGCATATTCCTGCTTTGCAGCGGATTGGACTAGATGATCCTCAGGGTCCCTTCCAAGTTCTATGATTCTATGACTGGACAGCTCTTCAAATAGAGAAATATCCTCTGTCCAAAAGGGCACGTGGTCACCTTGATGAGTGGGCAGAAGAAACACACAGACTGGGGTCTCTCTCTGTGTGTGTGTGTGTGTTTAAAGCCAATTGTAGGAACAGAAAGCAAAGGAAAAGGTAGCACACACAGTTTAGAGGTGTGTATTGTTCCTTTGGCCCTATTTCCATCAAGCACCTCTCGATCCAGGCTGTGCTTGATCTCAGATTCTCCTCCTTGCCGAGTAGAATAATTAAAGCAAACGCAATCCATCACTTCTTCGACTAAATATATTTTCATTTGGTTTGCACGTGAATGTGTATATATCACTCAGCGCATATATATTTAGAATATGTGATACGACATTATGGCAACAGATAAATCCTGCATGCTTACTATATCTGCATTATTTGCTGCAACATTAAGCTCAGTAAGAATTTTTATATGTATCTTGTTCCAGAGCGAAATATATTGAAGAATTGATGCTCGGTTATAAACAAACACATAACTTTCCTGCACAACGTAGTGAAGGTGGCAGCTTGTAGCTTGTGTGGAGATGATTTTTTGTAAACAATTGTAAGCTTTCATGGGGGGGTAAATAATTTCTAATGTTTTTTTTTTTTTTAAAGAATCCTTTTAGAATGATAAGGAGTGTGAACTGAATGAATGGATCTCTCTCTCTCTCTTTCCCTCTTGTCCTAAGCTGCAATCACACTGCCTCTTACTTGGGAGAACTTGCTTCGAAGTAAACATGCCTAAGATCAGGCTGCTAATGGTTTAAAAGCATACACACACACACGCACACGCACACGCACACGCACACACACACACCTTGCGCTGTGAATTCAGAGGAAAGGCATTCCAGCTTCATTCCATTTAAGTGGCTTTTGTGGATTATCTTATTTCATTACTTTCAATAAAGCCATGCCTAGGCTGCCAGCTCAGTATGCTGATGTGGTTCATAGCAGAAGCTCAAGATGTGCTCTTAAATACTCTAAGCTTATGCAAGGCCTTGACATTAGTAGGTTTTAGACATCAGCAGAGTTGGCAGTTCTGAAGAACAGATATGATACCGACGCTTTACAGGTAAAAGCGAGCAGATCCAGTGTGAAATTGAGATAGCAGGAGCAAGACTGGTATACAACTTTTTTTTTTTATTGATGAAGTTTGGGGGAAAAGATATTTTAGGCCAGATGTATTAATCCTGTAATGACTTGAAATATAATCAGTCAGCTACTGCAGGGGGATATGAAGAGGGAGGTGGGGAGGTACAGATTTCAGGTTTTGACTGTTCAAGCTTTCCCAGTTCATTAAAAAGTGAATCAATCAGGCAGGCATACACAGACTTGATATCCAAAGGGCTGGAAATTCTAAATAGGATTCAGACATTATTTAAAAGTTGCAGATGGTCCTTTTTCCACGGCGAGGGTGGTACAACTCGACAACCGTCGATTCCTCCGGGTGATTGTTTTTCACCTTTTTAGAGCTAGTAAAATGTGTTATAAATATGAAAGGAGAGAGAGATTTGGCTGGATATGGAGAATTTAAAAGCTTTGCTGTGGGCCATCGAAAGGTGCTATGTAATATATGTCTAAACAAAATGCACAGCTACAAAAGTTTTGTTTTATGTTTTCTAGAATGTAGATTTTAATTTTTTTTCCAGCAGGCAGAAAGGCAGAAGGCTCTTGCCTACAGGACCTCGTTCTCCCCCATCATCTCTCTCCTCCCTTTTTGCAGGCAGCTGGCAATGGTAATTAACTCATTACTATTAATTTTTGCCAACTCTTGTTGGAGAAGCGATGTTATTTTTCAACTTTATTTACAAAATGGAAATCTCCCGTATTGGGGCTTGGCAAGTTCCGCGTGCCTCTCGCGAAAGGAATGCATGAAAAGGGGCAGAAGGGGCCAAAAGGAAACAATTCTTGCACAGTGACATGATTGGTGAGGGAAAGGTGGCGGTGACTGCACCCTCTAGTCCTTAGTGGGACTGCCATGCTGGGGAAGAGGGATGGCTCTAGACCTCAAAGGGCAAAGGCATACAAGGAACATAGCAGGGATTCAGCCCTTCCACCATGATGACGGTGGCCGAGAGTTCCTTCTTGCAAGTGCACTGGACTGCATTGGAGATCCTGTAACTGAACTACACATTGCAATGCAATTCATCAACATGATAGAGGCCACATGGCTCTCCCATGCATCCATGGTAAAGGCAACCTGTAGCTTTGTACCTGAGTAGGTGCAAATTAAATCCGACGGCGTCATACTCAGAGCAGGCTAACCGATATCAGATTGCTGTTTTCATAGTATTATTAGAATTCATAGTATTATTTGCATTATTTTATTTATTTAGGTTTGGGCTCTGCCCTGATTATGTGTACTCTGATTAATAAACTGTTAGATGATGATGATGATAATTTATTTATACCCCGCCCATCTGGCTGGGTTTCCCCAGCCAGATGGGCAGCTCCCAACAAAATATTAAAAATACAGTAAAGCATCAAACACAAAAGATTTCCCGATACAGGGCTGCCTTCAGATGTCTTCTAAAAGTCAGATAGTTGTTTATTTACTGCCGAGAAGGCCCTCTGCCAATATAAAAATATAAACCAATATAAAAATATAAGCTAAAAAAATAAATAAATCAAAAATTTGATCAGTCTGACCCAGCCTGTTAATAGCCATCAGAATACACTTGCTTCTGAAAATCACTATATATATATATATATATATATATATATATATATATATATATATATATTGCTAAACTTAAAAAACCCAAAAAACTTATATAAGAATACCAAATGTTGACCTGGAGTAAAATATTGCATGTGGAAGAAACCTAGCCTTATGCGCTGGTGAAATTCAAGTGGAAGGAATTACCAGAGTTGTGGAATAACCAGTGAGGTTGCATCTCTATGTGCTCTGGATGTGGCATGTATGATAGGCTGCTCTTAACTGATTTTAGAAATCCACCATGAGAGAGGGGGAAGAGGTGTTCTGTACAGTGAGGTTTGTATGGTCTAGGATTATATATGGCGGCTGCTCAACAGGAGAAGAAACTGCTTTGGAGATTCATGGAATGAAATGAATGGAAGAGGCTCCATCTAGCCATAATGGCACATGAGCTCTCTGAACAGGTAACACCTCCCCCCCCCCCCCCGACAGGTGAGCCTATGCCATGCAGATCATAAAGTGCTATATTGTGGATTGTGGAATGCTCTCCCTAGAGAGGCTTGCCTGGTGTCATCATTACTGGGCAAAAACATTCCCCTTTATGACTATTAATCGATGGCCTGTGAAAGTGTGGGGGAATAAAATAGGATGACTATTTTATTATTAGCGACGTGGGTGGCACTGTGGGTTAAACCACAGAGCCTAGGGCTTGCCGATCAGGTCAGCGGTTCGAATCCCTGTGACGGGGTGAGCTCCCGTTGCTCGGTCCCTGCTCCTGCCAACCTAGCACTTCAAAAGCACTTCAAAATGCAAGTAGATAAATAGGTACTGCTCCAGCAGGAAGGTAAATGGCCTTTCCATGTGCTGCTCTAGTTTTGCCAGAAGTGAGCCACATGACCCGGAAGCTGTACGCCGGCTCCGTTGGCCAGTAAAGTGAGATGAGCGCCGCAACCCCAGAGTCGTCTGCAACTGGACCTTACGGTCAGGGGTACCTTTACCAGTATGCTTCTTATTGTGTTTTTATCACTGAAGTTCTGTAATGTGTTTTTAATGTTGTACGCTGCCCTGGGATCTTCTGATAAAGGGCAATGTGTAAATTGTACAAATAATAAAAATAACAACAAACAAACAAACGTACACAGAAAAGGAGTGAGTGAAGTGGTACCTATAGGACAAAATAGTGCATTATTACTGGGGCGGGGGGGGGGGAGAATGTCCATGGTTCTCAGGCAAAACAATGCTAGCAGTTTCCAGCCCATGCCTGGCTAAGAAGACTGAAACATTTCAAGACCTCCTGTCCGCCTAGGCTACTCTGCTATTGGCTGTGGAAGAACTCTGGCTAAGGGATGCTGGCCCATACCTAGAGTGGACACAGGCTGGACAACTTCAGCCTAAAATCTCAGATGCTTTGTGATTTCGATGAAACGAGACAGTACTTTAGCTGGGAAATAACATCCCTTTCAGGACTGCCTGTCGACAATGAAAATCTAAATATTCATCAGCCACATTTAAGTGCTGATAAGGTGCTTCGCAGAATAGCTCTGTGTTCACTCTGAGCCCGAATCGGCCTCCCTTATTCATGCTAAGTACCTCCTTGCCATGGGAGTTCAACAGGGGCTTTCTTGCAGAGTAATGTGCTCCTCATGGACTGCAAGTGTGCTCTCGCCTGCTCTGATGTGCTTGCTTAAGCCACCCGTACATTTTAAGAGGAACTTTTATTCCCCGAGACAGACGGAATCGCAGCATTATCTTTTCACATTTTCCTTTTCATTGTCTTAAAGACAAATCTTGGGCTAGGATACGCTTTAATCCCCCTTGACCTGCTTTGCTGTATGTTATTTTGGACTAATGAAAGCCTATTTTGAATATACTTATCTGGGCGGGTGAACTTTATGACAAGAGATCAGAGTAATCTACACAAAGGGTACATTAAACTTCTTGCAGAGGCCCTATTTAAATCCACCACAGAGAGAAGCTAAGGCTGAAATTGTATCAGGCTTCATGCTGCTCCTTTCCCTACGTATTACAATGATTTCTCAGCAACAGCCTATGAGTTACTGCATCTATGCAGAAAACACAGTAAAGATGTCAAGCCCTACATGCTGAGATTTTATAAAATGTTTCTCGTGATTTCAGCAAGATGTTCAAATTATTGCTCTCTCAGTTTAAGCCCCCACATTAAGGACTGCTTAGGATTTTTGTAACGGAGGCTGCAGCCCTAAACATGTAAGATGCTGTCTTAGACCACGTCAGGTTAACAGTCCAACTCAACATTGTCTTTGCTGATTGGAAACTGCTCTCCAAAGACTCTAAGAGTTTTTCCCGCCCTGGAGATGCCAGGGACCATTGAACCTGGGGCCATTTGAATGCAAAGCATCTGCCGTGCCACAAACTCTTAGCTTACGCTTACCTGGCAGTAAGTCCCATTAAAGTCAATGCAACCTATTCCTGTGATGGCATATCTAAGATTGCACTGAAAGTCTGAAACTGGGTAGACTGTCTAGATTAGGAATGGCACAACCTGTGTTCCTACAGATGTTGATCTACAACTCCCAGCATGGACAACTGTCAGGGATGATAGAATTTCTAGTCCAATAACATTAGGAGGGCCATAGGTTTCCCATATGAGCCAACCCAGGCTCTTGGGGAAAGAAGAACTGGATAGAATTAGTACTGTATTTTTCGCTCTATAAGACGCACCGGACCACAAGACGCACCTAGTTTTTGGAGGAGGACAAGAAGGAAAAAAAAATCTGAATCTCAGAAGCCAGAACAGCAAGAGGGATCGCTACGCAGTGAAAGCAGCAATCCCTCTTGCTGTTCTGGCTTCTGGGATAGCTGTGCAGCCTGCATTCGCTCCATAAGACACACACACATTTCCCCTTACTTTTTAGGAGGGAAAAAGTGAGTCTTATAGAGCAAAAATTACGGTAAGTAAGTAAAGAGACTTGGAAATTTATTTTTGTGTCCCAAGTCATTCTAAATTAGATGGGAGGAAGTAATCATGAAATGCCAAATTACTACGATTTGATTATGCTCGCCAGATAATGGGGCAAATTTGGAATTGAAGAATTGTAGAGCTCAATCCAATCCAAGTAACTTTATTGTGCATTGGCCAGTAGTGTAGGAAGGGAACCCGAGGAACATCTAGTCCAACCCCTTGCAATGCAGAAATATGCAGCTGTCCCATGCAGTGATCGAACTTGCAATCTTGGCATTATCAGCACCACGGTCTAACCAACTGAGCTATCCTGGCTGACAGTAAAACTGCAACAAACTACCAGCACAATCACACCATTGACGGCCATGGAATTTTTTGGCACATTTCCGTCAAGTAGTAATTTGATAACCTAGGTTTTGATTCAGCTACATGGAACCATGACATGTAATCTCAGTAACTTCATGAAACAATCAGCTTGCTTCAGTTACGGATGCATATGACAACACATGCATAACTGTGCAGGAATCCTGGAAGTGAGCATACTGCTCAGCTATTCTTAGAAAAAAGGCCAATCTGTGGACTAGGAAATCATAGACCAAAGCTCTCGACTTGACCTCTGATTGCCCTGCAGACTCCAAAAACAAATCTCCCTGCTATAAGTAGCAGGTATGAATCATAGATTTTCCAGCAACATCCTATTTGTCTCGTTTCCTTGTTTTTCTAGGCCTGTTAAAACAATCCATCAGGTATAATGAATGTGTGGAGGAAGAAGGAGTGGGATGGTGATGGTGATGGTGCTGTTTTTGGCCTTCACACAGTCAGACGAAGGTCTGTACAAAGCCTACTCATGTACACCTTGGGCTGATTCTCTTTGTTCAATCATTTTGTCTCTGAGTTTCCTGCTACTTAGCTCCACTACTTCTTAGGGCCCCAAGTGACTCAATTTCCCACACTTTACTAACTCAGTTTTCTAGTTCTCAGTCTGCCCCAACTTCTCCTGTGTGAGATTTTTTTCCTGGTAGATAAACCGGCCTCCCACATCCATTACAGAGCATTCTATGTAGTCAGTTGCATTTTCCGAGGCATTGAAATTTCGTGAGTATTCCAAGACATCAAATCAGCTCAACCAATCGGGGCCAGAGGCTTCATCATCTCTGCCATCTCAACAAAATCCCTTAGCACAGTAGAATAGATGGCTCCATTAAAACATATCAACACACGGGATTACATGTAGCTGGAATAATGTGTGGGGTAGGTCAGACCGAAGTCCGTAAGATTCATTCCCAAGCCTGCCATGTTTATCCTATTATACTGGCTGCCAGCTGTTAACTTATTATTTCAAAAGTAGAAACCTCTTAAATAGGACCACAACCCAATTAATGAAAATTCAAAATAATTAGTCCTGTAAGATTTACTTGATAAACAGATAAATTTATGTATATTTATTTATTTATTTATGTTATAAACCATCTAATATCACACATCAAAGTGATGAATAATAGAATTGCCGCGATAGAAGGGACCACAAGGGATATCTAGTCTAAGTCCCTGCAACACATGAATCTTTTGTCCAATGTGGGGTCAAACTCACGACCAAGAAATTAAGAGTCTCCTGCTCTACCGACTGAGCAATCTTGGCATGACAGTATTTAAAAATACATCAGAGATACATACATACATACATATATATATATATATATATGCAGGTTTTGGTGTCCTCGGGTGTCTTCCCGTGTAAAAGTTGGGGTGTCTAGGCGACGTTTCGACGAGGTCTCACTCGTCATCTTCAGGCTGGTGCTTTCGGCTTCTTGTTACTGGAACAGAGCGGGATCTCAATGTTTGAGTTCCTATAAATACTGTAGAGGGGGTGTGGTGTCTAGCCTCCAATGTTCTGGGCAGAGAGGAAGTTCCCAGGCTAGTGTGCCTTTTCTTCTTTTGGAACAAAAGAAGAAAAGGAACAAAAGAAGAAAAGGCACACTAGCCTGGGAACTTCCTCTCTGCCCAGAACATTGGAGGCTAGACACCACACCCCCTCTACAGTATTTATAGGAACTCAAACATTGAGATCCCGCTCTGTTCCAGTAACAAGAAGCCGAAAGCACCAGCCTGAAGATGACGAGTGAGACCTCGTCGAAACGTCGCCTAGACACCCCAACTTTTACACGGGAAGACACCCGAGGACACCAAAACCTGCATTCCTGTACCCGTGAAAATCTACGAAAGCAAAAATATATATATATATATATATATATATATATATATATGTTTTATTTATTTATGTATGAATCAAAATTGAATAAATGTTTGAAATGCAAAGAGAAAGAAGGTACTTTATATCGTATGTGGTGGTCTTGCAGTAAGGTTAAAGCTTATTGGGAAACGATATATAATGAATCGGAAAATATGTTTAAAATCACATGTGTAAAAAACCCCCAGAAGCTTTCCTTCTGGGAATTACAGGGGTGTTGCTGTTGCCGTTGTTTAGTCGTTTCATTGTTTAGTCGTGTCCGACTCTTTGTGACCCCATGGACCAGAGCACGCCAGGCATTCCTGTCTTCCACTGCCTCCTGCAGTTTGGTCAAACTCATGTTGGTAGCTTCGAGGACACTGTCCAACCATCTCGTCCTCTGTCGTCCCCTTCTCCTTGTGCCCTCCATCATTACAGGGGTAGAACTACCTAAAGAGTATAGAAGTTTATTCATGTATGCGACTACAGCGGCAAGAATGTTATTTGCCCCCAAACGGAAACAACAAGAAGTCCCAAAGAAAGAAGACTGGATACAAAAACTCATGGATTATGCAAAAATGGTGAAACTTACCAGAAAAATAAGAAATCAAGACAACAAACTTTTTTTATATATATGTAAAAGAATGGAAATGGTTTATTGAATATGTACAAATAAATTGTAAACAGATAAGGACATTGGCATGATTTTTGTAATAACTTGCAGTTTCATAAGAATGCAAAATTTAAAGTAGATGAATAAAAGAATAAGTTAAGTTAAATTAGAATATGCAGCAAGTGATAAATATAAATTTAAGGAACCGCAGAAAGAGGAGGATGGAGGTCGAGTTTTGAAATGTCAAAATGACTGTAAGACTATTGAAATGTATATAACTGAAAATCACAAAAAATAAAAATACATCAGAGGTAGTCTTAAAATCACAAAGTATAATTAAAAACCCTTCATTGTAGATAATATTGGCTGCAAACGATAAACAGCAATTCATGAGTTCAATCTGGATGCGAATATTTCTGAAGCCAGAAGTCTACTTTCCATTTTTGCTTTTGGATTATACACATCCGTACCACAGGAAGCATCTTCTCAGAAGAGACATTCTGTCCTGGGTCAGCAACCCTTTTCCCTATGCCTATTGTGGAAATTGTAAATGTCACAGCTGATGTGCTAGCTCCTGCACTCAGGATCAGGTTATTAGAGAGGCCTAAAAACATAGCATTTTTCTCAGAAAGTATATAATTTCAGTCTCTCTTTTATTGTTGGTGCGTGTTATATATTTAAAACGAAGTTATGAAAGAGATGGGTTTTCACGCCCGCTTTGCCAAGTTAAACAACTAAACAGTTGGTTGCATAAAAGGATTCAAAGTGATGAGGGAGAGGAATGCTTCATTACTGGAGAGTTTCTTGTGAAATGAAATACATCCTGGTTGTCTGAAATAAGCATGAACAGGTAAGAGGCATTTATAGCAGGAAAGCAAACAAGCAATTCTAAGGCTTGCTGAGCCAGTAAGGGAGGACTTAGGAGGCAAGGTGTACTGATAACCTGTCAGGATAACCTCCACACAAATACTTAGGGTAGGTGACAAGCTACAGGCCTAAAATCAGGTACCCCAAATCAACTGTCCTGATTTGAGTGGGACACCCCAGAATTACAGAGCCCATCCTGGCTTCTGTTTGGATCACCAAATGTCCTGTTTTTTGGTCCAGCACTCCGCTGGACCAAAACACATTGCTTTTTCAGTCTCACTCTCTCGTGCGAATTAGCTGGCGCACAGCAGCACACTGGGCCAAAATATGCTATTTTTCTTGGTGTTCTCACGTGAGTCAGCTTGCTCCCACGGGAGCTTAGGACCCAAAACTGAGCATCCCCATTATGATCAGCAGGATGTTGTGGAGGGGATGCCTAAAGTAGCCAGATGTCAACAACGAACATATTGAATAACCAGGGTGGGGATCTTGAGGTTCTCTAGATGCGGTTGGATTCCAACCCCTCTGAATCCTAGCTATTGGCCATTATGAATAACTTTGAACTAGGGTTATTCTAGGGACATGGGTGGCACTGTGGGTTAAACCACAGAGCCTAGGACTTTCCGATCAGAAGGTCGGTGGTTTGAATCCCTGCGTCGGGGTGAGCTCCCGATGCTTGGTCCCTGCCCCTGCCAACCTAGCAGTTCGAAAGCACATCAAAGTGCAAGTAGATAAATAGGTACCACTCTGGCGGGAAGGTAAACGGTGTTTCCATGTGCTGCTCTGGTTCACCAGCAGTGGCTTAATCATG
>NC_139682.1:70570936-70575936 GCF_964106915.1 Podarcis gaigeae
GTTGCTCCACCCACTTTTACCGCTGGCCCTGCCTACCACTGGCATGTGGCTCCTGTCCTTCCGCTGGTGTAGACAGTCCTGAACCAGCAGCGGGGCAAGCCAATTGGGCGTCTGGGGTGGCATGCATGCCCTGCACCCAGGGGTGGGGCCAGCCACTCATGGGGCGGGGCAAGCTGGGGCAGAACGCTCTGCCGGGCCTCCAAGGAGTTTGCCTGCCTCCTCCCACTCAGCCGCCCTACAGCTGAGGAGGAGGTGGCGGGCGGACCATTTGGGGCACCCAAGCCACCGTGTCACTCCCAGGAGAGATGTGTGGCTCGGGCATGCTTCAGGCCCCGCGGTGAGTTCCGCCCAGCATTTTGTCACCCCCCCTCAGTGGTGACACCCGGGACGGACTGCCCCCATCGGCCCCCCTTCCTCTGCCCCTGTCATGAACACAATTTGGTTGTACCACATTGATCTGCCTAACTATTTACAGTGGTACCTCTGGTTGTGAATGGCATCCGTTCCAGAGGCCCGTTCACAACATGAAAAGAGCGCAACCCGCAGCGGTGCATCTGCGCACACACGGTTTGCGATTCGCCGCTTCTGCGCATGCATGTGATGTTCTTTTGTGCTCCTGCGCATGCGCAAGTGGCGAAACCCGGAAGTAACCCTTTCCAGTACTTCCGGGTTGACGTGGGACATAACCTGAAAGAACGTAACATGAAGCGGACGTAACATGAGGTATGACTGTATATGCCACCCTATCCTATAGGCACCAGTCTGTTTGCAGCATTTGAAAGTGCTTCAAGGCATGCACCTGCCCATAAAATATATGGCTGGAACGAGTAGAACCACACACAGTATTTCCCGCCTACTCCTAAAATGTAGGACATTTCGCATGCAAGCGGGGCATTAGCTTTAGCCACAAGTGTGACCACGGGGTCACACTTAGTAGATATAGACGCCCCATCCCCTTGTGTGGTTCTCCAGACTGCAGGCTCTTCTCTAGTCATTCAAATAAGTGAGATGAATACTGGCAGGGCTCCATGTAACTGGGAACCCTGTTTTCCTGAGATTCCTGGATGTGTGGAGCCATGCCGGCACATGCCTGTTTGTAGTCATGGCCATCAGGGATGGGCAATGGGGTAATTTCAGTTTCTTTGAATTTCTCATCTCTCCCCCCCCCCTCGGCCATCATAATTTCAGTGCTCCACATTTTTGCATCAATGTCCTCATGAAGATTCATCAGCTAATTTCTAATAATATTCCCATGTTTGTATGCAATTTTGTCCAATTTTTGCAAATCAATTTCCCCTAAGACAAATATACTTACCTAGTCAGATGGGTGGCATATAAATATAAATATAAATATAAATATAAATATAAATATAAATATAAATATAAATATAAATATAAATATAAATAATATAAATATAAATATAAATATAAATATAAATATAAATATAAATATAAATATAAATATAAATATAAATATAAATATTATTGTCAGGCACCTTTGTGGGATGGCAGGTCTAGGAAAGGTTGTGACTGCAGGCAGGCAAAACCTGCAGTTTCTTTTGCGTATTCTCAACAACACAGGCGTACATGCACATGCTGGGGATTATTTGAGAAGAATACCATTGGGGGAGTCCTGAAATAAATATATTGCAGTATGCATTTACAGCCATATATATCAGTCTCACGTTTCTCGCCCCCCTCCATTTTTTAAAAAATCACTTTGCATTTTTTACCAGGCAATCTTTGCTGTGTTCCATCTGAGTTAAGATTGCGAGAAACTACTGTAGTGAAAAACTACTGTAGTGAAAAACAAATTGCTGGCTACGTATCGTGGAGGAAGTTTGTCTGATATATCTATCATCTAGCATGGAGACTAGTTTGATTTGTTTTACACCAGAGCAAAAGAAGCTCTGATTCAAAAGAGGAGACAGCACTATTCTGTGACTCTTAAGTCGCGAGCAAGATTTGACTTTTAATTTTGGTAAAAAGGTTAGCCCCACCCAAAGGGTACAAAGTAAGAAGCAACACAGTCCATTGTCTGAATAGCTCTTGTTGGTGTCAATATTTATTGTATTTATTGTATTCTATTCTCCTCTCCTCTACTGGCAAGTGCAAGTGTCCTCCTTTATGACACAAAGGCAGCAACAGCAGGCGTACAGGTGAAACTTTCACACTCTTTTCACACTGCATTATGAAGTTTGCACAAAGTGGGAGCAGATATTCGCTACTGGTAGTGAAATTTATTTGTTAATTGACTGAGGCTGCCATATTGGATGATAAGTAAACCCCATTGACCTCAGATGGGGTTGCTTCTGAGTAGAGATGCATAGGATTGCGTTGAATGTCTACTGGTGGGCATGTAAGCTAAATGGAGCCTCATATTTAAAGACAGTACAGTGGTACCTCAGGTTAAGTACTTAATTCGTTCCGGAGGTCCGTACTTAACCTGAAACTGTTCTTAACCAGAAGCACCACTTTAGCTAATGGGGCCTCCTGCTGCTGCTGCTGCGCCGCCGCTGCACGATTTCTGTTCTCATCCTGAAGCAAAGTTCTTAACCTGAAGCACTATTTCTGGGTTAGCGGAGTGTGTAACCTGAAGCGTATGTAACCTGAAGCGTATGTAACCCGAGGTACCACTGTATATCTTGGAAAGTCTCCAGCATCTGGTAAACAATAGGACTGCTACACTACTAGTTTATTTAACAAAATTTACATGCTACTTAATTGTAAATAAAGCCCCTCAGTGGGGCTGAAGTAAAACTTCAAAGCAGTTTACAACGACCGGTACTTAGTTAAATTCTGGGTCACCACTGGAGAAAGCAGAATGTTGGAACAATTGTATATATGGTCTGATTCAGCAGGATTCCACTTACATTGCAATTATGCACTGCTTTGAGTTCTTCATAAGATGCCATGAGATAGCATCAGCCCCACCTTTCTTGGCCAGGAATGATGGGAGTTGTAGTCTTAGTAATACTTGGAGGGTAATAAGTTCTTCTTCTCTGCACTACAGGTTTCTCTGCGTTATTCTGCCACCTTGCAGCCCATCTCACTGAATTGCTTTGGGACTGCAGTTTCTTTTGCGTATTCTCAACAACACAGGCGTACATGCACATGCTGGGGATTATTTGAGAAGATGCAAATAGAAACTTCCCTAAATTATATTTGACTCTACGGATAGGCTGTATTGGTTTGGACACCTCTGTTTCTAGCAGCTGTGCTAAATTCCCCCAAACAGGAGTCTCTCCCCCCCTCCCTGTCTATTATTCCAAACAAGATGCGATGGATGAGTTTGGTTACATTTCATTTTGTGATGGCAGAGAAGGAAATTGCTTGAAAATCATCTGCACTTCAACGTCTGGGTGATATTTGTGCAAGATGAAAACTTGTTCAACGGTGGTTTTTATATTGCAACCTGGATTACGCGGGTTGATATTCACAGTCCTATAGTGGCATTGTTTGCAGACTCGAGCAAGGAGTATTGATGTGAATGCCATCTCTTAAATGACTTCTCTTCGGCTGTATTTGTTGTCCCACATTATCCTTTGGCACTCCAATATAAGACTGATAAAACAGAGTCTCACTAAAGGCCACTTTGTAAATTACTTTTTCCAACATGGAGATTAATCTCTGTGGAGGGAGAAGCAGGGGTCTCTTGCAACACACGCAAGCAGAGCAATCCTCTGCTTGTCTCCTCAGAAGTAAGTCTCATTGAGTTCAAGAGGACTTACTCCTGGGTAAGTGTGTAGAGAATTGCAGCTTAAAGATGGAATACTGGTTGCTGGCAACTACATTTTGAATACAGGAAGAACTTGAGGGCCAGCAATATTGGCTGTTCTGATTATCCTATGAGTCAAGACATCAGTATGCTGATGACACCCAACTCTATCTGTTGATGGATGGCCATCCTGACTTGGCCCCAGACACACTGATCAGATGTTTGGAAGCTGTGGCTGGATGGTTACGTGGGAGCCAGTTGAAGTTAAATCCTTTGAAGACAGAGGTGCTTTGGCTGGGTCGGGATGATATGGGATTGGGGGGGCAACTCCCATCTCTTGCGGGGGTGCAATTAGTGCCAGCACCATCCACTAAGAGTTTGGGTGTAATCTTCGACAGCTCCCTTTCCATGGAGGCGCAGTTTGCAGCTATAACAAATGCGGCATTTTTCCATCTCCACCAAGCTAAGCAGTTGGCTCCTTACCTCTCTCGCCCTGACCTAGCCACTGTGATCCATGCGACGGTCACCTCCAGACTGGATTATTGTAACTCGCTCTATGTGGGGCTGCCCTTCAGACTGACCCAGAAACTCCTGCGGGTGCAGAATGCTGCGGTGAGACTCCTTACGGGGTCCTCGCTGCAAGATCACATTCACCCGGTGCTATACCAGCTGTACTGGCTCCCGGTGGAGTATAGGATCAGGTTTAAGGTCTGGTTTTAACCTTCAAAGCCCTATACGGCCTAGGACCCTCGTACCTACGGGGCCGCCTCTCCTGGTATGTCCCACAGAGGAACTTACGGTCTTCAAACAAAAACATCTTGAAGGTCCCAGGCCACAGAGAGGTTAGGCTGGCCTCAACCAGAGCCAGGGCTTTTTCGGCTGTAGCTCCGATCTGGTGGAACACTCTGTCACAAGAGACTAGGGCCCTGCGGGACTTGACATCTTTCTGCAGGGCCTGCAAGACAGAGCTGTTCCACCAGGCCTTTGGCCAGGGCGCAGCCTGACTCCCTCCTTTGGCAATCCTCACAGAACTTCTAGCCCAATGGTTGCCATTAATTTGATTGGAATTAATTTTATAATGAAATGATTTTAGAATGTTTTATCATTTTACTGTTGTTAGCCACTCTGAATCCTGGCTTTGGCTGGGGAGGGGGGATATAAATAATAATAATAATAATAATAATAATAATAATAATAATAATAATAATTAGTGCTTAAAAACAAAACAAAAAACCATTGTCTCCAACATGGTCAACTTTGTACAAGTTTAGGCCTAAGTTCA